>NC_133233.1:10890882-11221758 GCF_040436345.1 Pagrus major
GAAGCAATAATATCCTACTTCTAAAGGATAATAATATATCTCTGAAAGAGAACACATACCTCTATAGCATGGGACAGTCAAGTCATCAGGAGTAAACAAAGATATCTCACTGCTGAAGCTGGTAACTAGACGAATACCAGCAGAGGATGATGGTGAGAATGATGGGAACAATTACGTCACCACAGCCCCAAACTGAAAGCTTAGAGGACCCTAAATATCTTGCTGACATGCTTTGAAAGCAGCTTTTAACCAACCATCATACAGGATAATCTATCCAAATCTTTGTACTTTGCTTTTGAACAGTTACAAACATCATGTTCATATAGTGTACTGACCCTACTAAAATGTAGTGCACAGGTGGGATTGTCACTGTAATTATCAGAGTCCCTATTTCATTCATCATTTTAACTCTTGGCACTTTCCTTCGAGGGAATCCCCACAGCCATTCACAGTACGCTCCATTATTCTGATAAGCACGCTTTCCAAGAGCAACCCTTCAAGGCCTGTGGGACTGAGCCCATTCAGAGCTGTGATATCGTATTACTCATTAGTGTATGTAATTATTGTCATTATTATAACTTATCATACCAGCTTTAGAATTAGTTAGGATTAGCATTCCATTCAAATTCTTTACTCTCATTTGGATATTGCCTCCTATCCATTAAGTAGCTAATAGCAGCAGCAAAGTCCAGTGTAGCTGTATCAACCAGATGTCATATAGGGTGCTAAGAAGAGGGAGTGCTTGGAGCGTTGTAGCTAAGTAGTATTTGCTTCCTAAACTGAAATAATAAGTAAACCATTATATTATGAAACACTCATGACTGATTTTATGTGAAATTCACTTGCTTTTTTTTTTCTTTCATTTTTTGAATTGTGTATGAACAGACTGGCACATGACCTAATTCGACTGTGGTATAATTTACACTTTAAAGTGTTACCCAAAAGGTTTGTTTTCATCCAGAGAAAACCTCCCATTGAACACACATCTACAACCCTCAAACTGCTTTAGTATCTCTCGTCAGTGCCTTAATGTCCCATATGTCCCAACAAAATACCTTAGTTACATAAAAACAAAGTAACCACAGGGACATATAATTAAAAGCAGTATATGACTGATAATGTTTAATAACGGTAACAATCTTTAGTGAAAAAAAAAACAAACTGCTAAAATGTACTTGCACCATTCACAATCAACTTACTCACTGATTTTTTTAGGGCCATGTAAGATCCACATCTGCCATGTTTGCAGTTTTTGTTGATTACAAAGATGATGATTAATGGAAAATCATTTCAAAACATTTGACATGGGAATTTTGTGTTATAGGAAGCAATACATCAATTTGATATCTGAAGCTCGCTCAGTGACAAGCTTTTACTGCAAAGTTCAGACATCATCCACTCAGAAATCTACCCATTCTCTGAAGCATTTTATAGTTACATTGATAAGCTGGTAGAAATAATGGATTCCCAACTTATATTTCATGTTTTAAATGACCTCAATTGGCTTTGTCATCAGATTCAGCTTGTCAGGGGTATGTTAATTCACAACACTGTATTTGGTTTGATAATTCAATTCCAAGTCCCTTACAACTTCTTATTACTTGGCCTGAAAGTCTAATACAGTAAGGCAAAGTGCTGGAATTTCTAAGTAAATTTAATTATATCATTAAAGTTTGATAAACTGGATGCGTCCCCCGCAGGTATAGTGTCACATTTCTCTACACATCCCAGCAGTGTTAGCTCTGCATTACGACAGACTTAGTGCATTTCACAAGTAATGCTGTTTGTGAGTGATTGAGCTCTCATTTGTTTTTAAAGTATCCTTGCATATATTGACCTTTCAATGAAAATGACACAATTATTTGTGCATAAGGAGCTGGCACTTGAGAGAAATTCTCATCAACCACTCCATAGACATGGAGCCCTTTTTAGACGGTCTATAGTGCATGGTCTAAAGCATAGCACGCTAATGCATTTAAGGTGTGTCCAAGTCCATTTTGCTAGTTAAACGGCAAATAATCTGGTGGCAAAGTGCGCACACGGCACAAAGGGGTTGTATTTAGATTCTGAATTGGTCATAGGTGTGTTTGGGTTGTAACATAACTCAAACCAATCAGAGTGTCATCTCCCATTCCCTTTAAGAGCCAGGTGGGCCAGTGCCTGGCACATATTAACCAGTGGCACTCGTCTTCAGTGAGGGACAGGGATGTGATCCTCGGCTGCTGGACCCTCTGCCCCCAGAGCCCTGCCACTATCGCAGTCATCTGTTCCATCAAGAACTCTGTTTGACTGTATATGAAAATATAAACTGAGGAGGGGGAGGAGCGTTGCTGCATGTCCCTCTGTGTGTGCACAGATCTCAGTCCGTGGATCGGGCAGGACGGGTCATAAAAAAAAAAATCATCCTGATAAATAACAGGTGGGATGAGAGGAGAGAAATATGTCCTCAATGAGAAAAATATAAGTTACATTACCTGCAGTGATCCTCCAGCAGCAGAAACGATATGTGTATCTCTACATTAGCATGCACATTTGCGCACGAGGCATTTTTTTGATTATTTAAAACTCCTGACTCATTTCCTCTGGAGAGTTTACTACAACAGCTTTTAGTTTTGTTGATTGAATGTGCCACAATATTTGTTAGTGACATGTTTAAAATAACTGAAAGCAGCCTCTCAAACCATAAAATCAGAGTGTATGAACGGTGTGAACTGTAATGCGTCCTTTAAATAGCAGGAAACAGACTGCGCTTTTAACTTTAGGCCAGCTTTTTGTTGGTCTCACCACACCTCATTGTAAGACCAACACACCCAGGGGCGCACAGGTGGGCACAAGTACATTTGCTATTTACACAACGTGGGCACTGATCGTGAAAATGACAACTGCGTTGGTCTAAAATTAGCAATGATATACGCGCTGCGCTCTGCGCCGCTTAGTGCCAAGCCTAAGATAGAGCCCATGGAGTTTGAATTGTGATAGTGATATCTGCGGTTCAAACGAGAACAATTTGTTACTTATGCTGGTGGGAAGCCAGTGAGGGATCTTGTCTTTGTCACTGCACAAACCAATTCTAAAGATCGGCTTGGGAAATTGCAAAAAGATTATGAACTGCAGGGATAGTTTAAACCTGTCATGTGTCACGCTCTCACCATAGGAGTTTGCAGTGACAAGAACTGTGCAATGCAAAATGAATTGTGCATTATAAATTTGGGAAAAAGTGGTAGAAAATAACATTGACAACATTACCTCCAGTGGGTTGAGTGCCAATCACATTTTCCTTCCTCTACAAACCAGGCCCAACATGATAGGCACAAGGATAGCCAACATGTTCCACTGTGCACACATGCCCGTCAAACTGCCACAAAAATAAAATAAATAAATTCAAAAATCAATGGCTGGACCTCAGTAGAATCAGCCAGTGTTTTAACGTCCCCTGATGGTTTCTCTGCCTCTCTCAACACGTTGGTTCTCAACATCCTTTGCCTCTTCCCTGTGTCAATATGATTCCCTTCCACTTGTCCTGCTCGCCAACTTCTCTCAGCATTGGCTTAGAAATTATGATTGCTTGTTGTACTGTGACTTTCCCAGCCGCTGCCTCTCAGTCACCTGCACACACAGTTTACTTCCTCTATTGTAGCCCCAGGTCCCTTGCCTCCCTCACTCTCCATCTACACCCCCCAATTCTCTGCTTCCTCTTGCTCTTCCTCTCCATCCTCCACTCACTTCAGTGCTTTTGTGATCGGAGTGACAGGCTTTACAATATGTCGCTGCGGATCTACCTCACCTTTAATATTTCAATAAAATGCCAGTGCAGGGTGGTGTAGGACCCTGGGGAATGACTGGCGGAAGCCTGCTCTGTCTTTCTCCTTCTCTCTCTGGGTCTCGTTCTCTCTCATCTACCCTTTTCAGCCAAAACAAAAGGCTAAACAAACAACCACAACCAGTAATTATCATAGACAATATAGACTAGAGATGGATCTGTGTTCAGTCATAGCTGAGGACAAAAAGTCAGTAGAGCCTGCCATGTGAGTTGTTGTTGAGAAAGCTAATAAAGAAAGGTAATGAGAAAAGGTAAAAACACAGTATATATTAATTAAAACATCTAATAACAGCTCTAAGGACCTGTGGGAACCTTTTTTGAGTCTCAAGAGTCAAGAATTGTGTAATGAATGAAGGAAAAATATCTATTGCGATGCAACATGTCTTTTATATAATGAGTGGAATAACAAAAACCATGATTAGTAAATTGTTACATTTTACTTATGCCACTTTTTCAGGCACACAAGCAGCATTGCTCTTTGGATGGCAATGATGGTCAGTCAGGCAGTTGGTCCACCGCTATGTTTCTGACTGACATATCTCTATAACTTTTAGATGGACATTTTGTACACACATTCATGATCCCAAAAGGATGTGGCCCAACTGTCTTTTTCTTAAGCACCACCATGAGGTTGGTATTTGTGGTGTAGAGGGAAATTTCTTTACAAGTGGATGGGTGGATGGCTAGGGAATTTGCTATAGTTTTTCGAGGTCTATAGAGGATGGATTCTAATAACATTGGTGATACTCAGGAAAAGACTTTTACTTATTCAGTAATGGATGATCCCATAACTTTTTTTCTAGGACCACCAGCAGCTTGAACTTTTTGGTTCTGAGTCAAATGTCTGTACAAAAAAATTAAAAATATAATCTCCTTGGAAACTCATGTTTCCTCACAGAATGAATCCAACCTGACGTTTTTGTTTTTTATTGAAAGATCTCAGCAGCTATGGAATTGAGTGTCATGAAATTTGGTACATTCACATGGGATGGTAAATTTTATTAACTTCGGTGATCCTTCAACTTTTCCTCTAGTGCTATCATTAGGTCAAAATTAAAATTTGGCCAATACTTTTGGTTTATGACTAAATAGCTGCACAGCTTATTCCCACCAACCTTGCTGTCCTACCAAGTGTTGGCATCCAAACACGCTAATGTAAGATGGTGAACATGGTAATCATTACCTAATAATCATCGGCAAGTTAGTATTGTCACTGTGAACATGTTAGCGTTAGGCTCAAAACACCGCTGTGTAGGCTATAGATTCACAGAGCTGCCTGAAGTCACAGCTGCTTTGGACACTTCGTCTTGTTCATCTAGAAGTTCTCTTTGAGATTTTCTAAGAGGGCAGCATAACTGCATTACATCAAACAAAAAACAATATTAAAAATACCCCCAATTGCAAAGTCAAAAGTTGTTGTAAATGCAGCAGTTCAATAGCAGAGCAGTCAATTAGCCCAGCTTTCATTTCTACTGCAACAAATAAAAGCAAACCACCACAGTTCACATATCCTTGAATTGATGCCAATTATACAACACAATTATTTTTTATCAAGGTCTTATCTGAGGCATCTTTGAGCCAAATGGGGTTAAATCTCTTTGAGTAAACTACTGATAACAGATGATATCTATAATAGATGACTGAGCGCCATGACTAAAGAGCATATTTACTTTTCCCATCATTATCCTCCATCAGCATGTCTTGTTATTGGGTTACTGTAAAAGTCTCTATTTATTTGCCTGGCATATGATCTTATTTTTTTTTATCAATGATGTCAATTTAATATTTAAAAAGTTATTTCTTCTAGTTGTTGTGCCTGAAATACAGAGGGATGACGCCTGACAGAGCGTCCACATCCCTGAACTGGAAGATTTGTCTCCAGCATAATAGCCACAGTGAAAAAGACCTATTGTACAATGAATCAGGATCAGTCCACAGACATCATTAGGACACAATATCCTAACAGACATCTAGAAAATGTATGTGTGTATGAGAAAGGGAGAGAGGCAGGATATGTGAGCAAGACAGTGCTCCAGTCTCCAATATTAGAACATGGCCCGAGGATAATGGTTAGCACTGGGGCCTTTGAATTCTTAATCCAGAAGACAAGAGGCATGGATTAATCATGGGCAAAATCTATCATAGCGACAGGTCAAGTATGTTTGATGGGCATTAACAGGGGGCAGAGTGTTAATACGTATTGTTAAAGAAGCTACCAATGTGATCAGTTTGGCAGACAATGAGACATTTTTGAATTGCATCCGGTGGGCTTTCATGGCTTTGAAGTTTCAAAGGCATTATAAAGTGTTTATTGGGTGTTTTGTACTAGAACTAAACAGGGACCACAGGAAATAGAATGTGCAGAAAAATAACAGAGTGCCTTTGGGTAAATGACACGCACCTAAGCCCAAATTATAAAAGCATTTTATGTTTCAGTGGGCTACACATGCTTCATGTGTTCAAGCTGTACAAAGCAACTGAACCAACTCATCAAGCCTCAGTGGAAATGTATAAGGGGAGACAATGAGATGTCCACAGGCTCGGCTGCCATGTCAGCTTACACACTGGTCAAGGACACCCAAGGGACCTGTGGTGCTGGCAAATTTTCTTACTGTCTTGAAACTAGTGGTTTAACTATGTTTTTGAACTGGTAAGAGGAACATATTTATTAAAACCATAATCCTTTTTGATTTTCATGAAGCCAGACACTGCTTTTTATGCTATTTATGGTCAGCATTTTTTTTCATTCAATGGATTTACATTCTTAACTTTCCTCCACCATATATTAGTTTAAATTGTTAGTGGCGAGTCCACCGTTAATGTGTGTGATTCAAATTCCATGCCTACGCACATATTCACAGAACAAATGCATGCATGCATGTGATCTCCCGGTTTGCAGTTTTGTTTCACTCTGGAAGCTGTATCAGATTTGTATGAAGTTACTACGAAGGCAAACCCAACATTTACCGCTGCTCCTACTAAATATTAGAAGCATTCAACTGACAACACACAGGGTGGCTTTTATTGTGAAGCAGTCACATGGTAGACAATGAAGGTATTTGTCACTGAGGATAGCACACAAGAAATCAACCAGGACTGAAATAGTAATGATTGTAACTTTAACATTTTTGTAAATTATTTAAAGGTCCCGTGTGTAGGACTTAGTAAGATCTAGTAGTGAGGTTGCAGATTGCAAACAGGTAAATACCTCTTGTCTCAGAAGTGGCTGCTTATAACACAAAAATTGCTAATTTCTTAAAAGATTGCTGGTGAGCGAGTGTTTGGTTTGTCTGTTCTGGGCTACTGTAGAAACATGGCAGTGGTTGACTCCTATGGTGGAAAAGGACCCGCTCGCTCTGTACATATAAAGATAACAGGTGATAATACACTAATGAAAACATAATTGTGAATATTATATTCAGTTTTCACCAATACAGCCCCCTGAATCCTACACACTGGACCTTGTACAACTACACACATTTGTTACACACTTTTTTTTCCAATATTACATTTTGAAGAATCCAAACGGTGTTGGGCAGGTGCAGAATTACTAAATATTTTCGACTTTATACAATACATGGAACTGTTTTTCTTTTTAGTGTTCTCGTTGGTATTTGGTTTGGATTCTTTTCGGCTGTCTTAGCTTTATTTAATTGAAAAGTTAACTTTCTTTTCACTTTATTTCATAATTTGGCTATTAGTTGTTTTTTTTCCCATCAGCCCAGCCAACATGCTGTTGAGACCTTGCAGACATTCAGTGAGCCGAGAGTCTGTGGAGAACTCTGAGGAGAAAGGCGATACCTCTGTCGCCTTTCCTTCAGTTCATTCAAATGTGAGGTTGATCAATGCTTTGGCTCTGTATGGACTGGGAGTGGTGTTCCTAGGCGTCACTGCACTCGTTTGTGTAGACTACCCTGCAGTCCTTTTAACCCCCACCAGTCCAATCACACTTCTGAGGCTTTCAAAAGCAGAGTAGTGGTTGTTAAAAGACTCACTGATTCCTGATAATGATGCTGCTACTTTTTGTCATTAGTTGTTCCTTTTAGCTGTTTGTTGTATCCTTTGGCCTTTTATTCCTGACTCACTTCCAGCAATTTTGCACTCTCTGCATCACTCTGTGACCTCAATGACAAGATAAGCAGCAGCTAGATCACCAGCCACAGTCAGTCAATTGTTCAGTGATCAAGCATCGAGATGACATCATTATGCGCTGAAATATTAGCCAAGCCCAGGCGCTATCTGCCCAGTCCCACATTCCTGTCACTTCTACCTGGCCCCTTTTTGCATATTCATTGACGGTGTGATCTCCTTGACGTGTACCCAGGGGAATCAGGGGGATAACCTGAAGTGTTCATCTGTGCCCGTGTTTATCTGGGCCGCAGCATGGGGGTGGGTGTTAGGGCGCAGAGCAGGGGAGCCAGGGCTCAACTGGGTGTGTGCATACATGATTTATGTGGCTTATACACAGAAGGTGGAGAGGGAGACGACCTTCCTTCCCTACATGTTAGAACGAACGCGATTACTGCATGTGTGATGATTCTATACAAGAAATGTCATGTTACAACATACAAGGTGGGAGATGTATTGCTTTAAAGATTCAATCTGGGTTTCTCTTTTATAGCTGCAATCTTGGGTTTTATGTGCAGACTTGAAAGTGGTTTTGCGTTAAGAAAAGGTCTGCAACATTTTTATGTGCAAGAATGTCCTTTTGCTGCTGTTTGTTGCTGATTGACACAACAGCAAGTTAGCTCTTCACCTCTTCATTAAAGATTTGACTTCCACTCCTCAAAACCTCTGCTGCCAACAATGTAAGGCGTTTTGCACTTCGGGAAGAAACAGCATCAATTCAGAATAAACACTGAAGCTTGAAGAAACTTAAAACACTGCAATCTCTTTCATTATTACACTACTGTACGTTTGGTCAGTGCTGACATGCAAAGCACAGAACAGCACCACAGCATCGAACATTTACCAGTAAATCTGTTGATTTTAAAAATAGAACAGAATGGAGGGGTCAGATATCACTCATAAAGCACAAAGTGTTTCATGAGGTTTGGTGGAGGATGGCTGAAAGAACAGAACAGTAATTAAATGTCTCCAATAGATGCATTAGAACTGCCCCCAGCCACATCTATTAAACTACATGTGAGCTTTTAATGGGGCCACTAATGCCAGTAGCACTCACATGTGGTTTTACAAAGTGAACATGTTTCCAGTTGCTCCCTTTTGTCCTTCGCTTCACTTTGACAATTTAATCTGTAATCGACTGTGTGCTTGACCGTGTAGTAGATTTTAACCCTTGTCAAAACAAGGAACGTGTGGGAAATGTTGCATTCAATTGTTGTGGTTGAACCGGTGCACACAAGTTCACGGTGTCATGATTACAAATAGGACCTTGCATTGATTTGTGTTATCTGACATACAGGGCCACTGCAAACCATGCTGAACCTGTCACCTTTACTATGATGCATCTGAACAGGCATATAAAGTAGTCCCAAATGTATTTTGCCTGCTGTGTATTGACTGCTTAATGTAGGTGTCTCCTTTTACGTCATTCAAATCAGCTGTTCACTCACTTTGCTGTTGTCATAGGTTTCTTCACTTACGGTAGCTTTTTACTGAACACTTGGTTGAACCAGAAGATAATTTGACATGAATGTTGCTGACAGTTTGTGCAGATTAAAGCCCTCCGCTATGTTGATGTTACATATTAGGAGAAATGTGTGGAGAAAGAAGAAACCATTCATCTGTCCTCATTAACACCGAACCAATCACGTGTTACTCATAAAACACATTGGATTCACTGTATCATATGCAGCTTTGTATGTGACAGACCTGTCAGGACTGTCACATACAGGCCATGTCAAGCCCAGACAAAGTGAGAACGCAGGCAGCATGTTTCCTCAGACGAGATTGCTTTGAGGAGGTGGTAGGTGACATTTTTATCCTTAATTTATGGTTGAAATATGTTTCTGTGTTCATTTACCCATCCTGCCGAGAAACTCTAAGTGGTGTCATACTGCGCATGGACAGTGTGTGACCTAAAAAACCTACTTTGGGAAGGGGCCTGTTTTTACGAAGTGCCATTTTGCTGCCGGACATCCTCATTTTGTCTTTTCATTTCCAAATAATTTGATTATATTTTATTTTTTTCAACTTCAGTTAACTTCTGGTTCATGTCATGTCAAAAACAATAGACATACACAAGTCTTTTAATGAGCAATGAGGCTGTAGCTGGAGATCTTCTGATAAGGCCCTCCTATACACTCACTGTGATTATGTATTTGACTGTTCCCCTGCCTTTACTTCGCCTTGTTTGTGAAGCACTTTGTATATATATCGATGTATCTACATTTCTATGTATTTGTATTAGTATAGCTATCTATGTCCTTGTTTTAGAATCTACTTGTTTTTTACACTGCACAGCTTTCAGTACACACTTAGACAACAGTAGGCCTGCATTAAGATCAATAAAGCAACTTACATATATGGGCTGAATAGATAAAAAAACAGCTTCTGTTTGATGTTTCCTGCAGTATTTTGTATAGCGTGATATCATTTATTGTGTAACATCCATAGAGGATGTCAGATTTATTTTGGCAGGGAAGTCTGGATGGGATTTTACAGACTCCCTTCAGCCTCAGTCTTAACTATGCTTGCATCGCTTACTGACAGCTGTCATTCCTGGACCAAACATCTGGCTTTATATCCAATAGCAAGACTTTATTAATCAAAAGTGCCTGGAATGGCCCTGATCATACTCAGTTTCTCAGTTGCAGTTCAAAACAATTTTATCATCATATCTTTTGGTTAACTGAGTAAGTCCTACATGACCTGCATGAGCTGATGTCACACTTCTTATCCACAATATACTGTTTGTATGGAACGTAAGTAGCCTGCCTGGATATTACTGAGCAGTGAGTTACCATTTGATTTATTTAACAATATAGTATGTGCATAGGAATGAGTGGGACAGATTTTTAGATGTAGATGGGGTGACAGGAAAAACTGTGACAAATGACAAAAAAACAATATTGCTATATCACTCTAAAAATGTAGGGGTAGGAAATGAAAATGTCCTTAAAAGTATTCAAGTAAACCCACTTGTGTGTGTATCTATACTTCCAGGTTCTACACTTCTGTGCACACCTTTACATGCCTACGCACTTGCACCAGTAGCTTGTGTCCTCTGCCCCCACATTTTATAAGATGGAGACTCCTAACAAGGGAATTTAATGTGATGCTAAGTCATGTTCCTGAGACCTTTTTGCCATTCTAAATGGCTTCTCATCCTTATTTATATGCCGCTGTCCCGCTGGCAGCACCTGCACATGTCCACACACCACGTCTATCTAATAAGGCACGCACAAACAGCGTGCTATTATTCAACAGCATGAGACTGACTACATGTAAGCATGTTCATGATTTATATTCACAGTCACACTCAGCCCCACAGGCTTTTCTATAATTTCAGTCAGACAGGTTGGCAGTATGAACCTGTGGTTAGGGAGGCCGTCAAGTAACGGAAAGGTCACAGTTTTGATCACTGCAACAGCAAGTGTGTCTGCCTGTATAGTATTCACTGTCGGCCACTTCGTTTGAAAGTGTCAGCTAAATGCATGGAATGTAAATAATAGAGGTTTATTTACTATCATTTTGTATTTTTTATTTAAAGAAAAGTGTATGTATACAGTATGACTTAATTGATGTTTGCATTGATCATCTGATGATGTGCTTGTCAAATTAATACTCCAAACAAACTGAGGGCAGCATATAACCACAAACTTAGGGTGTCCACCACTGTCATAAGAAACGAAGAAATGCACTGTCTAGCACTAGCTATGTTTTTATTGCCAGCATTAGCAGCATTAACAGCTCTTTACTTACTTGTCCAGAAGAAATGCTGCAGTGCTACTATGGTTAGCATGTTAAATCAGTAGATTCCCCCCTATCTCATTTCTTTGTTTGTACTTCCTTGATTGCTTTCATCGCCTCCTCTCCTCATGCAGTAGGCCCCAGACACACCAAACTAACAACAAGAACTAACGGTGATGAAAGCCGCGAATGAACACACAAGTTTTGCACCTGCGTGAGAGGTAATAACTTCCTTTAGCACGAGGTGGAGGTAGTCTTCAATTCATTCTTAAAAGGAAACCGGAAGACTCAGGAGTGTGGATATAATACCTGCTAATTAAGCCATTTCTAATCAAGAGTATGTCTGATAAAAATGACACTGACAAAGAGGTGGAGGTGACAAAAAGGAGAAACCACACTATTAAATGAGATCATGGATACTACAGCGACAGGCTGATGAGGCTTTCCCTTTCTTTTTCCATTTCCTTTTTGTTCACTAATTGGCTAAGCTGAACAGCCAATCAGAGTGATATATCCCACCGACGGGCTCCACCGCTGATTCTACTTGCTCACTCAGCTGGCGCTCACAGACCCTCACAGACGGCCCGAGATTGGCGAACAGCCGACCGTCAGCCTAGTGTGTCAGCACCCTTAGTCCCTCCCTCCTGAGACTTCAGCCAAAAAGTCAAGAAGGCGACACAAGGAGAGATGTTTCGAGGTTCCAGGAATGTAACAAAATGAAATATGACGTGTGGCACAGCTGCATCATCTTTCCATTGTTTTCTTAAAGCCTACCACTGCATTTTATGATCTCTGTCAGATGAGCATTACATTGTTCATTTTGACTTCTGTATTTTCTTTCTGTTCAATTCACAATGTGGCACATTGTGACACAAGTAATATCAAATAAAATGTTATAAGGAATGTGGTTAGAACTGCACCTTACAAGGCTCCCCACAAACAATAAAGGGCAGAAAGGTTGATTGGCCATTCGATCATCTTGATAAGTAATACAACATATGAATACAAAGGAACATTTATCGAGCTCTGCTTCCACCATGGTTTGTATATTCCAGCTGTGAGTCACACCTGTTTTGGTTACGGGTACTGAAAATTCTTCCGCAAAGGTTACACTGCATCCTCAATCGCAGCTCCTCCGGCAAGTCTCCTCTCTTCTCACTCCTCTCTCCTCAGGATGCATTTTAGGAAGTGAGACATCCTTCAGTATTGTACACTGAGATCGATTTCCGGGTCCCAGGCAGGAAGATGTAGGAGAGAGGAGACAAGAGGGAGAAAATCTGAATATATTTTAATATAGAAATAGAAGAGCCCACTGTCTCGCTGCAACACAATACAAAGACGTCTTTGACATATCCTTAAAACTTCTGACTTCAAACCCTGTTAATGATTTTAGTTAACTTTTGAATGTTTTAAACATACATTCTTACATATAGCTCCTTTAGGTCCCAATAAGCATGGAGCCACTTTGAAATTACAACAATGCACTTAACGGTATGCATAAGCCAAGCACTCCATATTCATGAATGTTTCTAAACAAGGACAAACACATTGGTTCAGCAAAGAAAGTTTTATTTTTAGTCGATTGGGCAAGAAAACAACATCTCATCTCGAGACTCACAGGTGGTCCAGGTGCAAAGAGCTCTAACAAGGAGTTTCTTACAGTAGCCTGCTTTCTTACATCCATCTCTCCTTTACACCTGATGGCATGAGCAACAGTAACTGCTGGGGCTAATAGGGGAAGAGTCACATCACATCACATCACATCACATCACAAACAGTTTAAGATCTGTGCAAAAAAACCCCAAACAACTGCATTCTACTAGTTTGGGTTGCATACCAGCAAGTGGTTTTAGGACTGAAGCTCTTCATAGATGTTAGTTTGTATGATGTGACAGTCAAACCACCCAGAAACTAATTAAGATCTCTTTAAGGGATAGTTCTGCAAGTTCAACAATAAAATCCATCCCCCTCTGCCCCTTCAGGGAGAACAATGATCAGAGGCCAAAAGTTTGACTGAGTCCCAGAGCCAGAGTTGCCGGGCCCATGGGATCAGATCATAATAGCAGCTCTAGGTGCCCCAGACACTAATTTGACTGTCGACTTTGATTTTCCCTGTACTAGTTGAGATATAAAGCTGCCGGTTTTACAGCAAAGTGAGCACTTTTTTGGACTGTACCTTAATGACATCTGAAGTGTGAAGATGTTTTTTGAAGGCATTTCATTTCAGTTAATTGCAACCCACAACACGAGAGGTAGACGGTCGAGAAAATTCTCAAATGTCTATGGCAGAGGGAGTTTAGAAAGCCAGTGTCAAATTATATAAAAATAAAAACCTCAATGAGGGTGAGAGGGTCAAGCACTCAGCTGTGCAGCTGTGAGCACGCTGCATGGCATTGAAATATTTGCTAAATAGAGAATAATTAGTCTTCCTGGGGCAGAAGTGCTTTTTGATCTGTATAGTTTTATCTAAAGAATTCAAAGCATGTACTGTATTATCATCACTCCTTTATCTATTAGCAGAGTATTAACAGTCTATTGCAACTCAATATGAAAAAAAACACACAATGAAAGCTTTCCTTTAAAATGAATAACTATGTTGCTAAATACACAGTTACAGTAGCTAAATGCAAAACACTATTGCTGCTAAATTATCTGAATTAACTGCAAGTCCATAAACTACCATCTACCATTTATGAAAATTGGCACCTTTCTTTGTGTGACAAAAATGATTCCTTTGCACGAATACAAAACTCATGATGATATATCATTGGAGTCCTTTTCTTACAGAACAGAACATTTTTGTGGATACAATTGTCTGCTGACTTCTATTCCTGAAAGAAATGTTTGTGTTCTGGAATGAAACCCATCAAAACCAGGCTTTTCTCTAAGATTGTTTGCTTGCCATCAGTTCTACATTTACATGTAAGTAGCACACTGTACTAAACGTGTGTTGCAGCATTGGTTCAAGTCACTTCAATTAAACCAATTTGAAATGTAAAAAGACACTGCAGCTTACCTTCTTAAGATAGAGCATCAATTATCAGTAATTTACTTATTGGCTGGATAGCACAACCTTCTCATGCTTAACATTTTTCAGTGTTTAAATTAGTGAAGAATAGTTCCTTAAAGCTTATGAAAAAATCGGGGAGCAGCAGCAGTTGTTATGCTCGTCGTCATAGTGCTGTTGTCAGTGGCCGCGTACAGTATTGTTAAGGAAAGCCTCAGAGTATCTGAATCTCTGAACATAATCTCCATGTGACCCGACCCAGCTGGATCCTGCAATTCATGCTCTGACTCCAACTTTTTGCCTGTGATCACAGCCCTCTTCAAAGGGATATACATGTTTACTGTTGACACCCTCGAGGGTGTAAGGGAAAATCAGAACTCACCTTCGTCACCTTTCCTGATCACTGACTGATAACCAATTTTTATTTAAAGGTCACCACCAACAAACCAGCTAACACTTTCTCCATCACACACATCAGTATACTTCTGTTTATTAAAGGGTATACTTACTGTATTTCTCAAGCACCACTGATGAAGCACTCCACTTTTTCTGTGACCACTACACCTCTGAACAGATGTCCATCCCCCAACAGCTGAGTGAATAGGGAACAGGCGCATAAAGAATAGTGAGAGGCCGTGGATGTATGTGAGCGAGAGAGTATTACCCATATAGAGCCACTTTCTTCAGGCTATATTAAATCACCTGGCGTTCTGTAGCCAGCGGTTGAAGCCACTCACCGGGCCATGGGCAACTAATAATGGTATGAGCTCTCTGGCTGAAACCTCCAGCCTGACAACGCTTTAATAAGCTGCAGGCTGACACTTAGACCGAGGCAGAGAAACTCCAGCACTCTCTTTGGGAAAGACACCTCGCTCTCCCTGACGAGGGAGTGTGCGGCGCAGTTATGAAAAGGGTTGCAGAAACATCCCAGCCGAAGTGAAATCATAAGATTTCAAATGAGTTGTCAAGATTCATACCGATGACAGCTGAGTTTGGAAAATGATCCACAGCTCTGTGGTATGATTGTAATCGTAGTAGAGTAGGTACACACAATAATTCCAGAGTTTTGAATAACAAGTGCGTTACATTGTAAATGATGAAGCTGTGTGATAAATCTTTAACTAGTTTACTTGAGTGAAGTAGTGCCTCTCTATTTTATACAGTGATCATAGCCTCAAGCAAAACCAATCCCATGATGGAGGATAAATAAAAAAGTAAATCTACATTCAAGTCACCTGAAAGTATCAGAAAGCCTTTATTGCTTGAGTCAGAGCAATAAGAATGCAGGAGAACAATAAAGGGGCTGCAACAAACATTAAGAGAAATGGAACAAATCAAGCCGAGGCTGTCGTAATTACATGCATAGAGGCTGCCTGCCTGTTTAGGGGCAAGGGCTGCAAATCCTGCAAGGAAATAACCTGGCTATATGCATCTCATGAGCAGGACATATTTAATATCCTCTGCTGAAGAGAGAAGATTTTAATGATCTGAGGTTTATCAACAACTGCTTTTATTCATCAGACTTTTACAGCCTATTTCCATTCTGGACTGTTATTACAGAGGCTTTCACCCTCGGAGCTCCGGAGTGAATCTCCTGTACGTCAATGAAAAATGCAAGTGCTACTGCATCAGATTTTTAAATATGCAAGTAAGCAGTCTGATGTCTGGCCTCCAGGCGAGTGGCGTCCTGAGACTTCCTGTCCTGCAGTGCATAGTGACCTAATGGTCTGCAGAGCACAGATATTGTGTACAGTTCTCCTTTCTTCACCTTTGTGTCTAAAAAGTTGCCTCCCTGCAACCCTCTAAAACTGATTCACTTCCCCAGGCTGCTGCCTCTTTATCCCCGTGCAGATGAACAACTGTTGCGGCAGTGGCCAGTGGAGCTCAGAAATAAATGCCCCCTGTTTTAAAGATTATCATCCTATCCTTACCCTATCAGCTGCCCGTGCATTGACTGAGCTCCTCACCATGTAAAAGAATGCCACTGCCTGTCCCCGATTACAGCCCTATCGCACTGCGTTTCCATTTCAGGGTAATAAAATGTAATATACCGAGCTGTCACTCAGCAGTTACATCCTGCTAAGAGAATATGGAACTGGCAGTTTAAAGGCAGAAAGATAAGCAAGCTGTAATATTGCAGGTTTGGCCCTTTCAGTGGCAGATGTTGGAAAATGTGTGGCAAACCTGTCTGTGGTGAAGTAGTAATGTTTCCAGCATTGTGCATTATCTAACTGAACTGTACACTTAGATGTACAGATAGAGTAAAGCAGAAACCATGTGGCCATGATTGACAGTTAACCCTCGTTCTCTATTTTTATATTTTATCATGTGATGTCACCATATTGTAGGAACAGTCAGTCTATTTACATGCATTTAGGTAAATGGGTTGCAGTTGACTTTTTGCAATTAATCCCTTTAGATGTGTTTCTTAATCATGGAAACAAGGAACCTGGTTTACGTAACAAGGGTAGAGGGTAAGAGCAACCCACAGCAATTTCCACAGCTGAATTTTTCCTTGAGAACGCTGATTTCTTGGCCATGTATACTGGATTTCTTGGTCATGTATACAGTAACAGGGTTTCATGCCAGCTTTTGCATGACAAAGGCTTTAGACAGCAGAGGGACAAGATAAAAGGAATGATGATGACACGGATGCATTCTCGTATTTAAAATAGTCACTTTTAGCCCCAGCAGGCAGCTGTTCTTCAGAGAAATACGCTCTAAAAACCCACTGCACATACCAGCTCAGCACCAAACGGCAGACAGACAAAGTTAGTGAGTAGTTGGTGAACATAATGGAGCATTTAAGCTGAAGTGCCAGATATCTCAGTCAAGATTAGGTTAAAAAACAGAGGTAAAAGGGAGTGAATAATTGGAGTGAATTATCGCATTGCCTAAATGATGAAACATTCAGTTGTGTGACACTGGTGGACAAAGCTGTGCCTATGATCTAGTGAGGTTTAGGGACGAAAACGCTTGGTTAGGGTCGGAAAAAAAATCTTGTTATGTGCCCAGGATTAGTGCCACAAAGACAACTGCAAAATGTCCCAGTTGTCTCTCACCAAGCAGCCGTCTCGCCATTTGATCACATATAAAGCTGTATCGTATACACTGCCCGGCCAAAAAAAGTCAGACACTCTAATATTTTGTTGGACTGCCTTTAGCTTTGATTACGGCACGCATTCGGCGTGGCATCATTTTGACAAGCTTATGCAATGTCACAACATTTATTTCTGTCCAGAGTTGCATTCATTTTTCGCCAAGATCTTGTATTGATGATGGGAAAGTCGGGCCACTGCATAAAGTCCTCTCCAAGATTGTTAATGGGGTTAAGGTCTGGACTCTGTGGTGGCCAATCCATGTGTGAAAATTATGTCTCACGCTCCCTGAACCACTCTTTCACAATCTGAGCCCGATGAATCATGGCATTGTCATCTTGGAATATGCCCGTGCCATCAGGGAAGAAATAATCCATTGATTGAAAAACCTGGTCATTCAGTAAATTCAGGTAGCTGACCTCATTTTTCGGGCACATAACGTTGCTGCACCTACACCTCACCAACTTAAGCAACTCCAGATCATAACACTGCCCCCACAGGCTTGTATGGTAGGTACTAGGCATGATGGGTACATCATTTCATCTGCCTTCTTCTTGCCCATCACTCTGGAACAGGGTAAATCTGGACTCATCACACCACATTACCTTTTTCCATTTCCCCAGAGTCCAATCTTTATGCTGCCTAGTAAATTGAAGCTGTGTTTTCTGATTAGCCTCATTGATAACTGTTTTTCTTAAGGCTGTACAGATGTTAGTCCCAATCCCTTGAGTTATCTTCATATTGTGCATGTGGAAATTCACTATTAAACATAGCCCTATTGTTCTATTGTTTTTTCTTTACGATTTGATTTCATCAAACATTTAAGTGATCTCCAGTCATTACATCCAGTCAGACCATTTTAGTAGTTTCAGCAATCTCCTTAGTTGTTTTCATATTAATCACTGCAGTAATTATCCAGTGATGCTTAGCTAAATCCAGGTGGTGACTCTTTTTTTGGCCAGGCAGTTTACATCTATACATGGAATCTGAACATAATATGATACGTATTGTAGAAATGTTGACATGATCCACATAAAACTTACACATTTAATATATACTTGTTCCTGCTGCCACCAACTCGCCAAAAAATCAGTTATCTTAGTGACAATATAAGTAAGCCTTGCCTCGAATATGAGGTCGAAAGGCCAGGTAGACATCTGACTACCAGTGCATGTATGCAGATTTATGTCACTGGGGTACAGTGCATGGAACCTTTTTGTCTGAATTTATGCATTACCTGAATTCTCTGAGTTACCACCAACACAGTCCTAAAGAGAAGTCTTATCAGGTAACATAAATGAAAAAACCTACGGCCCACACACTGAAATCAGTCCTCCCTTGAATAGACCTCCCAAGCTCTAATAAGTGGCAAGGCCAAAGAGGAAGAAAAGGAAGCTCAACCTCTGTCAGATATTATCAATTATGCCTTTAAGTTAGTCAGATTTAACGGGTACCTGTTCATTTTATTTCAGTGACCTTTTTTTTCACACCTTGGCTTACATTATGCTGAATAATGCAGGGACCTTATGTTATATAAGAGGACTGACCTTTAAGTAGACAATTCTAAGTCTAATGAAGTGCTCTTTATGTGGTATGACATGTACTAGATATACCAATTATATAACTGAGATACCATCTCAGTTATACCATCTATACAGTTTATGTAGCCTCATCCAACTTTTCCTCACGAGTAAAACATAATACATAATAAACATAATAAAAGTTATGTTACTCAGATGCCCCTGTGACTCCCAGGATGTTTAATGCAACATACTGTGTACTGTACTGCTAGCAGTCATGTTCAGGTAAAACACTGATCAACAGGTAAACTGAAGTCTACTTATTTCTTTTTATCATCCAGAGCCTTTTTCCAGCTACAAGAAATAGAAACATCTTCTGCCAGATGTAAGAAGTACTACATCACCCCAAATCTATCTCTCAACATCAAATACTCACCACTGTAGGCTTAAAAGGTGGCTGTAGAAAGCTGTCCATTTCATTCTTCTTAGAGAGCAGCAGCTGTGGTTAGCTTGAATTCATGTCAGCTGGATCACTGTTACAGCTGCATTTAAAGCCTACAGGGGGTGACTGTCTGATATGAAAAAAGATGATAACCAACAGGCACTAGAAGGACAGAAAAGTACAGTTCTGAAAGCCTGAAACAGTACTTATTACAGTAATAAAGACATCACATGTTTTAAACCAAGACATAAGTGTCTCGCTTGGTTTTAGTTCAAGTTAGATTCCCTGGCTGTAAACAATGGCTCTCTCCCAATTAAATATCTTGCCAGCTCAGCCAAGCTGGTTGTGGATAACTGTAATTAGCTAGAATTTGGCTGATAAAGTAAGTGAAATGACTTGAACACCTCACTGGAGCATCTAATATGAAGTGCATATTGCCTCTGCTGTTTGCACAAGTCATGCAGAAATATCTGATCCAAATAATAATACAAATAAGTTATATACTGTCACAACAAATAACCAATTAGCTATGATACCACCTCATCACCAAAAAGGACTTTAGCGTCTGCGTAAAGCTAAGATATCATCCTTGCTGTGCATTTGCCGACTATGAGAGTAAAGTTGACATAAATAATGAAATACAGAAATAATGTTCCTGAGCTGAATGTTGTTTAAAATATATATATATTATATATATATTTAAGTACAATCAGGAAAATGCACTTAAAATATTAAATAATCTCCTGAAATAATATAAAATATCTCCTGAAACTATAGTGCTGTTATATATTACTATATATCATTATACCAACTCATGTGTTAATGTAAAAGCAGGATTCTGCTGTTGCAGTTGGTTGAGCTGGGGCTCATTTTGAACTTTATGAAGGACTGCAAATAATGATTATTTCCAATTATGGATTAATTGATTGATCATTTTCTTGATTAAAAGACTGATTTTTTTGGTTTGTAAAAATTCAGAAAATAGTGAGAAATGTCATCACAATCACCAAGAGCCCAAAGTAACACCTTCACAATGTTTGTTTTGTGCAACCAATAGACCAAATCTCTTATAGATTAATATAAACAGCAAAATCTCACATTTGTTGAGGTAAAATGTTTTGAATGGAAAAATACATAAACAATGATTGAAATAGTTTAGTTTTATGTAGTTTAGTTTCTATCAATCGCCTAACCAATTAATCAACTGATTGTTTCAGCTGTACTAGCCGATACTGTTATAGTCGGTAGTTTGAACGTAATACAAGGAACATTTAACTGGATGTGTGACAATCAAACAACTGCCATACAGAAGAAGAGGAGTGGCTGTTTCTATGTAGTTAATCTCAGTACCTAGTCAGTGGGTCGAACTCTCTGCAAAAGACGAAACAATTTACTGCACACAGACCGGAGGAGCGTATGTTTACACTTTCCCAAGCAAAGTTTGTGGTGAGTAGTATGTTAGCCACTTACAAGCAAGCTGAGTCAGAAAAAGATTCTTTGTCAGAGAATTTGATTTGTTGCAATTACAGTTTGTATTTATGGTTGATAATGGGGAAGGATGAGAGTTCAAAGTGGGCCAGGGAGCCTGGACAGCGCCTGCAGCCTACGGCAGAAACAAACTCATCAGCATCCGAAAAGGAAGCGCAGGGATTGCATTAAGTGCAGCGGACTTTGATATGATCACTGCCCATGGCATCTTTAGACCACCAAGCCAGAGTTTCCCGACCAAACGCCACCACAAACAATGTGACCGGCCCAAGAAGAGAGGGAAGAGAAAAAATCATCTTTATTGGAAAGTCACTACTAACTAGAGCTGTCAAATCAATAATACGAAGTGAAAAGTACAACATTTCTCTCTGAGACATAGTGGAGAAGAAGTAGAAAGTGGCATGAAAAGGAGAGACTCAAGTACAAATTTGAGGTACTTGAACTTTATGTAATTATAGTGCTCAGGACTGGAGTACTTAGCTACATCCCACCACTGCATGTGAGGCAATCTCAAAGTAATATTAAATAAAAAGCAGTGCTTGACACTGTTTTATTATCCAGAAGACTCAGCTCCCATAGAAGTGTAGCCTTGAAAATTTTAACTGCAATAAACTTAAATACTTCACATTAAGACTGATTATGCCGGACATTGCAAAGGATTAAACAAAGCAATGGTGGCACTGAAGCAAACTGACACCAGTGCTTTACACTGAGCATCTTGAAATATTAATTTTATCAGTAAAAACTATATCAGTAAAACAGGTAAAATAACGTGTTTGTGGCTCAGCTCTAAGAAAGAAAAAAACAGTGCTTTTCAAATACAAAAAAATGTTTTGGTTGTGCAGGTCATTGCACCAGACAGACCCTTTGTTAAAGAGACACTTCCCAAGGGTAGTACACTATGCACAGCCCACAAGAGTCTCCCTGAATGCAGAGGAGAGCAGTACAAAGATGTGTACACTGACATTTTTGTTAATAAGGCACTTTTTTGGAGAGACAGCAAAAAATGAACGCTTTGGGAAATTTAGTGTTGCATTTGTAGGTGATCATGTGCTCACTGTTTTAATCCAAAGTTACAGTCCTGATAGTATTTTAAAGCATTACTATAGCTTGTTTTACATCATTTGATACAATATTGGTTGATACAATATTTTTGAAAATATTATTAATTGAGATATGTGTAAGGAGGAATGACTAAGAAGGAAGAAGCAAATATGACAAAAGGTTCTGGGCTGGAAGCAAACTTAGCAAATGCATTTCTAACATAGACTTTCTAACCCATAAGTCACTCATAACATGCCCTACTGGTTTATGGAATTAATAAAGTGGATATTGATCACACATATTGTGACATCATGCAACATTATATGGCAGCTTGAAATTAATAAAATCAAATGTTAAAGCCACATGCATCATATTCTATGTATTCCATGATCCCAGCACGATTTCTACATTTTTGACCTCTTGAGCAATATTTTGATGAGTGATCCCCGTTTGTTTGTTCCTATGCACAAGGACTCACATGCACAAGCACACAAGTGACACAAGGATTTCATATTTTTTACAGTGATCTACAGTAGGTGGCTTAGCACCAAAAAACATTAGTCCTTTTCACATGATGATATGCCAGCATTCCTCAAAAGAAAGAGGCATGAAGTGCAAAAGAACAGCATCGGTGTGCAGTGTGACATTTTGCGTATGTGCCAAGCAGAGTTTTCAAAAAAATGGCATGACTTGCCATCCCTGTTACATGGAGGCTGATCTCATCCTCTACTCGGACAGTAAAGAGCTGCCGGATGTCAGTTTACATTTTCGGTTGCAGTTCTTCCTCTTTAAGTTAGCTGCTAACTGCTGCTAGCTGTTTTTATCTCCCAGTTGTGGATGGCACATAAAACATGTTGTCAAAACGTCACACCCCTGTCCCGTCCTGCCACCTCATTGGCTCACACTCTTTTTTTTTTTACACACACCAATTCGGCGTTGTCACTACCTCCGCTGCCAGTTTAGGGGTGGAACAACAGTGACCCCCCCATTCCGTCTGTACTGCATGCAATTTGAAGGTGTCGTTTTTGTAGGCACATTGAAGCGAATGGGGCTGCACATTTGAATTTGTACAGTGCACTGGACTTAATATTTTTAGGCAATTCACTTCTCTTTGATCTCAATTTAGATTTGATTACATGACACTTCTGGAATGTAGGCAAGATAAGATGTATTAGATAAAGTCCTACACTACATTACACTGTTAGAGTGACATTTTTATTTTAACTTGTAATCTCTTAAATTCAGATTTTACACATGTCGGTCACAAACCCATTTCTTATCGTAACTGCTACACATGTTGTAGACAACACTGATACTAATCAAGATCCTAAGAGGTAAGGAAGTGTTGTCTTGTTTTCATTCGCTCTCTGAAGAATTCAAATCAGAATTACCCTCTGAAATGGTGGATAATGTTGTTAAAAAATCCATTTAAAATTTCAGGGGACTCCCACACCCATCATCACAAGCATTTTACAACACTTCAGTATATTGTCTCTAAACCTATTTGGCTTCACCTGCTTCTGCATAGTGACCCCTCAGTCACACACAAGGATCTCTTTACAGCTCACTTCACATTTCATCTGAGAGCCGGGAACATAAACCAGACCGCTACACTTGCTCTGTTTGCTGCGAATGCTGAGGCAAAGGGACAGGAAATCATTGCCATCAAAACAACTCTGGCAAAGGTCAGTCAAATCAGGGAAATTAAATTAGTCACCTTGAAGAAAAGCAGAGACCCTGTAACAGATGTAGTGAGTAGGACAGGAGGCAGGGACACTCGTAAACTCTGCATGATGGAATGTATTTGTTCAGCCGTGTGTGTGTGTGTGTGTGTGTGTTGTTTTTGTGTTTACTTGCTAATTAAGGTATGTAATTGGGCCATTCCCATTTCTTAATTAACATTACAATAAAAACAGATTAAAATGATTGAATGCAGTTGATATCCCACATTAAGAAGTAGATAAAAAGAAAAATCAGCCCATCTACAGTTTTGTTGCATTACACACATCACTATTGAGCACTGCGGGAAATCCCACAGCCCATTTATCAGAGGTAAACACTTTGACCCAGCCTTTTCCAGCTGAGCATTATACTTTATTTGGCCCCAAGAAAAGGTGATGCAAAAGAAGAAGTTTGGAGCTGAAGGCTGTAAAAAATCAACATGGGGATATCTCTTAATAGCAGTTGCATTTAATTTACAGGCAACAGTGTGCAATCTCATCTTCCAGAAAGGTCTTGTTCATGCTATCACATGAAAATATGAGGAAAGGTTGAAAAGGTCGCAACTGGTAAATTTGTTCCTATTGTACGAGACACAGAGGAGCTGCTGGGTCTTTTCAGCGAGGGGATTCATTAGACGAGCAGTTCATTTGGTTGTTAGCGAGGTCTCATTATGACAGATACACAAAGGCTGCGGCTGTATTCATAGAGTCATCAAGCATGTTTGCACTTGTCATACACTGTAGGAGGTAGGAAAAAAGTCGGAAGCACTGCAGAATTTGATCATGCACACAAGAACCATTTACATCTAACTTTGCCTGCTAACTGAACCTGTTTGATTTTTTTCAGTGACTCTGAACAATGTAAAGTGAGTGAAGCTGCAGTGGTAGAAGCACAGTAGCCGGGAACAATTGGTAGCCTTGATGTGTCATGCAGCTGACTTTGTACTTTAAAGTTGTTGGATGTTATTGATAGAAGAACCTAGCTTTAGGTACCACGTGTTGCTACACAGGACTCAGTAACCCTTTCAAAGACCTTGAATATGTGTTTTCAAATCTCAGCTATTTTTCTGTAACATTAAATACACAGTACTTAATGTGAAGCAGTCATAGTTGAAGTACGGGAAAAAAAACAGAAACATCTTTAGCTTTTATTCCTCAAGTGTTTGACACTCAGCTATTCTGCTTCATCAGGACTACGTGGGTGTAGTTTGGTCCGTTTGATTGACAGGGGCCCAGCAACATTAATTAACATGACATCGCCTTTTTCGAGTGATGTCTGGGCTACCTCAAACCAGTGGGCTGAGCACAGCCAATCATACGTGTGTGTGTGTGTGTGTAACCTGGAAAATATACACTAAAATAAATGCACAATATGTCACGCCCCATTAAGTAACATTAACCTCACATCAGCTTCATTGACCAGTGTTTGGTGATTCAAATTATTTAGTAATAGCAACGGTCTCAATACGTCTACATTCCTACACATCTGAATAGGTTGATAACCAATGACTGCTAAAACAACATGTATGATTGTTGGAGAGTATCAGCTACAGGCTAACTGGACGTTTGTCATAACAGACCTTTGGTGTCATGTGTTTAACGTTAAACATCGCAATATGGTTAGGCACCAAAGTTACTTAGCTAGCTTTAAAAAAACATCTTGGTTTGGGTTAAAATAAGCCAACGTTGACTTTTGGTTCCACGCCGGACATGAACAGCGGTCTGCTGGTTGAAAGTATGGGTGTGTTTGAGCAGACCTCCGCCATACGTTGACTTTGTTGCTCTTTATGATGCACCTTTTCTATTCTGCAAATCATTCAACAACTTTTGGAGAAATCTTCCAGACCATTCAAGAATGTTAGTTTAAATAAAAAAAATAAAAAAACATTTTCAAAAGCATGACATTTGGAGTCTAACACAAGAACCAGTGTGACATTTTCACCAGTTAATTGGCAACACGTGTCACATAAGCCTGTCTTATTCCCTGCAACCTGAAGTGTAGACAAGACCACAAGAAAGTGCAGTTTTTAAAGCTGTATTGATTTCATAAGGAAATCTAATGGGTATAAAATAATGCAGTTTGTGAATATGATATTTATTATTTATGGGCGGGTCGAACAAGCTGTCACTCAGTATGAATCGCAACATGATTACATTAATTCCCAGTTCAGTGTTCAGGATTAAATTTGATTTAATAACTTCATAGGAGAGACCACTTTTACATTTGGGTTTCAGCAGGTCTGCTGTATTGGACAGATGAGCTTCTCATTCAAAAATAAATGATTCCTTGACAAAACAGCCCAAAGCTTCAAGTGCTTAATCATCAGAATATATTTGCAGACAGTTCTTGTGCTGGATATGATGGTGTCTTCATGAATGCTAGTGCTGACAGCTGCATATGACCCAGAGTAAGAAATTAAATTCAATTGGTTTGAACCAATTTTACATATCAATTTAAACATTCAAAGGCTCTAAGTGCAGCATTTTGAGTGTCTTAAAAACTAAGACCACATTCCAATCCTGCTGTCAAAGGAGGATGTTGCTGCTTCGCCACCTTCTGCGGAATGCTCAACTACGTTCACCAGCTAGTCATTAACTCAGTGTTTTTGTTGTTTGGTGCTGGATAGGTAGTGGTCGCTGTTAATGAGAAAATGGCAGCCTTCTGTTGCTGAACATGACGAAAGCGCTGAGGGTAAATCAAACAGTAAAGCTTCGGCACATAAAATCAAAACAATGAGCTGAAAGACACTTAAATGGAAACTGTCTAAATGGATTTATAATTACCTGTGGGGTAGTGACCACAAGTAACTCCTGTCACATTACACAGAATAACTTGATCCATTTTTAATACAAGAATATGTATTATTGCAGCTTTAAGTGCGAACTTAAGCGATTTTGTGTCTAGGTGCATGCAGCCTGTTTTGTCCACCCTCTGGGATCAATAAAGTATTTCTGATTCTGATTTAAATCTCCAAACTCAGACGCAATATCTCAGAAACCATTTGGGTCATTCTGACTAAATTTGGAAGGAAGATTTATCTTGTAACCAATTGTGTGACTAATTTTTGTTTAAATGAATCTACCAAACATACTTAAATAGTGTTAAAAATAAAGTCATAAAAATATCACATCACAGGTACGGCAACATTCTGACGTCCCTTGTCCTGTTTACACCTACAATCACAGTATTTTTGAAAAATATGAAAAAATGCCAGCATGAGTTCAAATTGATTTATGGCAAAAACAAAGGTTCACTGAGAGTGTGCTGAAGTCCTGTTTTCTGTAATTTACATCCACGTTATGTGAAGGTAATGCTGATAAAGACAAGGCATGCTCCAGGAGGGACTCATTCCCTACATTGTTAAAAAAAAAAAGAAGCTTGATCCGACTGAATGTTTTCTTATTATGCCAGAAAGAATACAGAGAAAAAGAGGGGCGAGAAGGCCAGATGATTATTTACAGCTTATTAGCCAGATGCAGTGGGGCATTACTTAGCTCCATGCTGTGCAGCCTGCCATCTTGACTGCATCCAGGGACCTCACAGCAGAATTGTGACATCTCCAGCACATTGTATGTCTTTGCACTTTCTTCCAGGCAATGTGGATAGATCTCCAGGGATGGAGAATGACCAACTTTAACTAAATGTCCTGTGCAGTGGCCCAGAGTAGCCATTTAGGAATGCAGTGTAATGTTCCCTCTGGCGCACACTGCCTCGCCAATTAGAGGTCAGAATGGAGGTACTTGCGCAGAGCACCGTGTAGATAGATGATGTCATTGTTTGGGGATGAACACAAAGCAAAATGAAGAGTCATGGCTCGCTGGATTCCCAAGTGCAACTTTTTAGAAAGCTCATAGTAAAGGCAAAGGCTTTTCTAACAGTTCACCTTTAAAGAAAAGCAGCTATGCACACCAAAAGTGTCGTTATTAGGCAGACAAGCGCAACTTTGAGTAAAGAAATCAGCAATTCCCCTGGTAGGATGTACTGCAATTCATGTTAAGATGCCACAAAACAAGAAACATTACATTATATATGTGGCTTTAAACCAAACAGACAGCTGCTGTGATGTGTCTGTGTATGTGAAAACAAGTGTGTTTTGGGGTGGACTGTAGCATTTTGTTTACTCTGCCTGAGGACACTGGCTATATTTGCCTGAGGCCCACATAGTCGCCATGACAGGTTCAAATAAGGACATCAGAACCACCCAAGGCGAGACTGTACATTTTATTTTGGGTCAACTTTGTGTATCAACAAGCTTACATGCTAATAACGGCCAAGCACACATCACAGTGCAGAGACAATGGGGAGGATGTCACATACCCTTAGTATGAGTCGGCACTTAATATGGTACACCTGCAAAATCCAATGCAATCTAATACAACAGGGATGCCAATAATTCTACTATTACAAAGATTTTACACTTTCAGAGAGGTATTAAATAATGTACAGTAATACAATACCACTAACTATCTCAGTAGTTAACTTTCAGTTGAATCACCTCTCTGACCGTATCAACAAAAACTGAACATTCTGACTTTCTATTCTAAATGAAGACTTTGTGGCATCTGTTGAATTGGATTATATTGAAATGCACAGGGGTACCTAATAAAGTGTGAACACTTCCCCCATCCCGCAACTTTTGGCCACAATTCATGGACACAGCTGTTCCAGTCTTTTACATGAAATCCACTGTGTGCTAGTCACTAAGCTCTGAGAGACTGGAGGTAAAAACCTGCACTGAAGCCCAGATGCATCCTTTGGAAGGAGTGTGTTTTTTGGGAGAAGGAGCAGGTTTTGTAGTTTTTCTAGACAGTTTCACAACTGCACAAAGATGTTTATGTTCATGGTAAAAAATCTGATTAGTGTCATAGGATAGTAGGACTGAAGATGCAGTGTGGCGTGAATGGGACAAGACAAAGAAATAGGGTTGTAAAAATCCACTTAGGGTGGGAGCAACAGGCTACAACACCATTCCACTAAGTTAAAGTTGAATTAAGTTAAATTAAACAGCTTCTTATCCAACACTTTCCCGTCATTAATTTCTGTCACTGTGCTTGCAATCACAGTGCCCCAAAACGACATGTGTTTAAAACACATCCTCATACCTCAAAAACTGAATAGGTTGATTGCCAGTGACTGCCAAAACGACAAATCACTGTTACCAAAAAAACTTGAACAAATGAAGGGTAGGTTAAGTGTAGCCCCAGTACGGGGATGTGACGGGGTCAGGAGTCAGTAATGTCAGCGGCAGCAGGGACAAATATGGGATAACGAGCTAACTTGTGCTATTTGGTAGTATCCACCGGTGACACTCGATTTGTAGGCAAGTATGCGAACAACTGCTTTCAACATGCAGCCGGTTGTCCTCGAGAACATATGGATCAACAGCAAGTATATCTCTGGCCTAAAACTACTTGGTTAGGTTAAGGAAAACATTGTGGATTGGCTTAAAATAGCTGTCATTTATGTAACCTCAGTGATGAATGTACCAATATTATGTACATATCATCAGTTACAACATGTTTGTGAAATACCTAATAACTCTGAAGAGCAGTTGTCCAGGATTTACGATGCATAATGGGTGATTTCACAGATGGTATGTAATGTTACAAACCATTTCAGGCGAGTAGAACAT
This sequence comes from Pagrus major, assembly GCF_040436345.1. Taxonomy (NCBI): domain Eukaryota; kingdom Metazoa; phylum Chordata; class Actinopteri; order Spariformes; family Sparidae; genus Pagrus; species Pagrus major. Next base: position 10,920,531 of record NC_133233.1, read on the forward strand.
CATAGAACTGGACATGGTCGTTGACAAGCGATCTCTGCACCTAGCACCAGAGTTGATCGTACTGTATTCAGTATTTCTGTACAGCAGTATTGCACCAAATAGCTCTCAACACTTTGTGCTGAACCTTAAGTCCAAATGCAAAATGAGATAGAGTTGACCAGCATGTGTCACTTAAAGCTTAAGAGTCTTGATGCTCTCGCTGAACAAAATCCCCTATTGTCATATAAATTCATGCTCTATAGTGACCATTTCTAGTCACCTTATCTGAATCGTGTGGCTGAACGAGCATCGATATCCTTTTTCTCTCCACTTTCTGTAATTTCACAATTCCATTTCAACTGGCGGACGTTGTGGAGGGATCAATGTGAGCAAGTAGACACACAGAGCCAAGCAATTAGCAGCAGCGCTAATGTTCCTGAACTGATTTTTTGATTTGGTTAGAGGAAAGCAGTAACACTGTATAGCTAAATCTCTCACCACCTGTCCTCAGTCAGCGTCTCCCTGACAGTACAGTCAGACAAGTTTGAAGCATTAGTATGCCTTTAACCAACATTTGTTTATTCCTGCAGAGGTAGAGTAGGATTATACATTTAAATTGTCATGTCTTGCATTTTGTAATATTTCAGCACTCCCTTTTTTATGGCGTAGTAACAATTTTGGTAATGAGGGCTTGAAAAATGCTGACCTCTCGAAAGCGTTATGAAATTAAGTCTCTTTTATATTGTCCATCTAGTCATTGTCTGAGCTATGTAAACATTAAATAGCTCAAATTTCTTCAGGTGCACATGCCTTTGCATACTAATTTGAGAGGTTAAAAATATCAAATTTCAAAATGGAGATGATAATATTAAGGTGCACACTTAGGTTTACTACTGCCAGTCTACTACTTCCGAAGCACACTACAGGCACAGGAGAGACCAAAGAACACACTGCTGAGTTGCAGGAGTTTGTTTTGACTCATCACTTCCTGTGGTGTGACCAGTCAGTAGGATTTCATTCGAGCTAATAGTGAGAATTAGTTGCTTCTCACTGGTGTCCCCCGGATTGCGAATATGGGCTGATGCAGTAGTTCAAGTAAATTAACACCTTCACAGCTTTTGAGGGAAGACTGCTGAGATGAAATTATTGGATGATGGTGGGTGGAGTGGCCACATTTTTACAGCCCTTCTCTAAAGAACTCTTTTAAATTACTACTGCATCTCTGAAAACACTGATTTCAATACAGCTTTTAAAAGCTTATGCTGATATATGTTTATACACAACTCTATGGTACAGTCAGTTGGCGATTTCTTAATTTTTTAACAAGACAATATTATAGATCCAAGATTAAACTAACAGCGGGATTCAGAGGAAATGTAAACTCAAAGAGCTCCAGGAGGGAATATCATAATTTCTAACCTGGTCATGATTTAATGCCATATAATAGTCTATCTCTGGGTGGAGAGGTTTGGTAAGTTAACATGGGGGATGCATTTTGGTCATTTTGCTAACAAGGGGGGTGGCGCACCCCCTCATATCACCTACTGGGTATGCTATTATGTATGAACAGATTTTATGGCCACTTGGCAGTTGACACAAGTTGTCGCAGTTGCTTTCACTAGCAAGTTGCTACTGTTTCTGCTGTTTGGTGCTTAGCAGATAGCAGTGGGTTTGTTAACTAAACTGCTTGCTGTGTCTTGACACAACACTGAGCAGTGAGAAACCAAATCATTAAAGTTGTCCGCCATTAGGACAAAACAATGAGCTGAAAACGGCTATCAAGCTCCATAGAGCTGAGAGGACCTGTAATTAAATGTGGGTTCGTCACTGCTAGTGAAAACTTTCTAACCCAGTTGCCTGAATAAGAGTACTTGTCAGACATGTTAAAAATTAAGATATCTTTTGTTGCTACTTCACATTTCTTTAGGCACAATGTTTTATTTTCTGTTGTGACATGTGTCATGATCTGGTTAGGTTTAGGCACAAAAACCACTTGGGTAGGGTTTGGGTATGAACTTGTTTTAGCTTACAATACCTGGTTTTGTCAGCACATACCAGACTGGACATTAAAAAAAACAAAACACTTGGGTTAGATGCTACAAACACTGCTGGAGATGTCCCGATGTCTCATCAAAAACACCCTGGTTTTGTGGTCACAAACACAGGTGGAAATTGTCCCAAGGTCTCCCTGATGCCGCTTTTTTCACCAAAATTAGCCGGTCTTTATGGTTTTTTTAAAAGCGGCTACCGCACGATTAAATTATTTTATCCCCATTCAAGTTAGCCGGGTGCTAAACCGGAAGTTAGCCAGTTCGGGCGGTGATCCAAGTATTTTCATAGCCGGGAAGTGATGATTTTTTGGCTTAAAAAAAACAAGAAAAACACTAATAGCTTTCATAGGAATGAATGAGCTCCACGTCCAACGTTGTGTCCAGTAATAAAATGTCCTTTAATAGACCAGAATATGAATGTATTGATAACAGCAGCTTGAAAGACATGTAAATATGTTAGGTATTCTATACATCAGCAGCTTCATAAGGCAGAGGGAACCATGTTTGATTTGAGACAGATATCTGAATATACACAATGTGCCACTATTGGTGAGCTCTACTCTTACCCAATCCTTTAATATCTATACCGCTGTCTCTTTGTGTCTGTGTCTGTCTGTTTAGATAAACCCTCCGCTGACACACACTGGCATCACAGGTTTTCTTTTCCCCTGTCTTGCCTTCTGTGGAAGATGCACACTACCTTAACAGAAAGTGAATACTGCCTTCTGTCCTTCTGAAAGAGCATCGATTTTTACTTTGCAGCGCCCAAGGTCAGCACGAAGCACAAGCTGGGAGGATCTTATCACCTCAGAAGTACAGGCCTTTCTCTCAGTCTATTTATTGAAGGGAAAATAAACACAAATGAAGTTGAGAACACAGCTGTCTGACTTATCGTGACCTTGCATAATGGCAAAGCGACAAATAACCAAATGTTTAAACTGTGAGGCGTTTTGAATTAAAAGGAAATGGTACAATGCATTATGATGTTCCATATCTCTTTTTTATGGCTTCTGCTGAAAGCTATGTGTGTCAGTGTTTTCAAATTGCTCGGCGCCTGTTTATCTACTCTTCCTCAGTCGAAATTTACCTCCTAACTTCTTCCCTCGGCTGTTTGTGATATCATACTTAGGCTACAAAAGCCAACGCACACGCTGCCTCGGAGGCAGTAAACAAGTAATGGGCCTAATCATGGCAGGTGACAGCGCTTCCAAATTAATTCTTTCCCAGTGAATGACTTAAACTTGCTCCAAAGTACATGAGCAGAATTAAAACTGACAGCAGAACACAGGAGGTAACGATGCAAATTTTCCCAACACAAACATTGCTCATTACATGATTGTGTTGTTGTTATTATGGAAATTCCCCTGACACATACAATACAGTACCACTGTGTAATGGTATGAATCATACTTTGAAAACCGCTTGCTTTCCTTTAGGTTTTTTGTAGTAAAATTAGCACATTAATGATATGCTCATGATGGATTTCACAAATTATTACAATCCACACATAAGAAATGTTATGTGTTGTGCAAAAATTAACTCAAAACATACTCTAAATAGCATTTTTCATAATTTAATACATGTATGATTACATCTGATTTGATTAATAAAAAATCATTCCAAACATAACATCATGTATTAAATAATTCATACGGCAAGAGAGAAACTTTCAACTAAGAAGTGAGTCTTAATCTGATATACTGGATGAAATGCAAAAAGATGGATAAATAACTGGAGACTGACTGTTGACACAGAGCAAAGATGGAATCACACAGATCCATAGCCTCCCCTCAAAGTGATAATGGATTTGTCGACTCATGTTAGAAAACAAAAGCTTTTAAAGAAATAGTTTGGCAGCGCCGGTCTAGCTGTTTTCCCGTTTCCAGTCTTGATGCTAAGCTAAGTTAAGCTACAAGCTAAGCTGCTTTGCTGCAACTTCATATTTAGCATACGGAAGTGAGAGTGGTATACATCCTCTCAAATTCTTTGCAAAAAGAATGAGTGAATTGCCTTGTATCTCAAACTAACTCCTTTTAAAAGTTTGATGCATCAGTGGTATCAATCTTCTTATCTAACTCTTGGCAAGAAAGTCAACAAGCATATTTACGAGAAAAAAAAAGTCTAACTTCTCTATAATCAAGTTTTCTGGTAAATATGTCTTAATAGCCTGTGTTAATCCATTGGCAATATTTGCCTCCTTCCTTTGATCTCCTCACAGCTGGAGAGAAAGGACTCTCACAACTCTTCTCACAAAACTTCTTTCTCATGAGACAGTGTTTCAAAGCTGCAAGAAGCATTACACAAAATATCATCCTCCTTTGCCAAATGGATTGATCCTCTCATGGCAAACACAGCATGATTTTGCATGAAGCTGGCCGAATTTCCAACTCATCTCTCGCCCTTTACCTCATGTTGCGTGCTCGCTTTGCACCACAGGTGAATTACTTTGCTTCTCATAGAAAAAGAATGGGTTTGGAATTGATTTCCTAATGGTCTGCAGTCGGCGAAGCTTACTGGTGATCCATAGTCCCCGTCTTGATGTTATTGAGGAAGAAGTAGTCGAAGAGTCCAAGTCTTGCGTACAAGGCAGAATTATCAGGTAATCCTGTACAAAACTGGTTGCTGGGCAGAAATGTCCAGATGCCTACAGGTATTTATTTATTAGTCCCACCAGAAGTTCATGTGTCTTTATGCATCCACTGGTCAATTCTGCTCCTCCGTTCTTTTCTAATCAAACATAGGGGAAAAAATACATAAAAACACATTGACAAACAGCAGTGACACTATTTCTAATAGATTATCAATGCAGATTATCAGAGGAAGCGGGCAGCGCTTCCGTGTGCTTTGCGGCACTTCCTCCTCCACCTGTGTCTCTCCGGCCTGATATGGAGAGAGCTACCAGCTTGTAAGAAGTCCCGATATGCATGAAATTGGCACATTATGCCAAAGGGTACAAAGTGCTGGTATTGTGTACAAGTGAGTACCAGCCCACTTGAAGCACTGCATTCACCTGTAGAAATCATGAGCTGTTGATGGAGGTTATGAACACAGTATTGCAGGTGTCTGATAAGTAGTGCATCTCTTGAGACACATTTGAATTCCAGCTGAAAACAGGAATGCTTTGTGAGAGTCATGTAAGTGTGGCTTCAAGGATAACTTTATTGCTGTTTGGTATAACAAGCACATTCTGCTTATTTAAAAGAGCTCAGTGGATTACTCTCTCTAGGGGTGGATGTTTGGGCCTTTGGAATTTTTTAGTCATGCTAGTGACATGGCTATGGCAGTGTCACTCGGTCGAGCTCTTTGGTTCAGTTTGAAAATTCTCAACAACAGTTGGATTAGTTACCATGAAATTTTGTATGGACATTCCTGATAGTACCAAGAGGGAAAAGCCTAGTGACCTTGGTAATACCCTGAATTTTATTTTGCACCATAATCAGGAAGAAATCTCCAAAGCTTTGGATTATCTATCTAAAGACTGGCTTTATAGTATCTATAGTGATGCTGTAGACTCCTGGCAACAATGATGATAAATCAGCTTTAAATGTGCCATACAAAAATAAACATACATCATGAAGACACACCCTGATAGGCTGTTGTTTTACTAAGGGATTGTTTTTGAAGGACTATTTCCACATTTTGGCGAGTACATTATTGCCTTTTTTGAAGTTGGATGAGAAGTTTAGTAGCTAAATATTAAATAAGCCTGACTTTCTTCAAAGATTAAAAATGTCAACTTACCTCCACCTCTATATATATGCGTGTATATTCACTGTACCCTGTACAGTTATTTAACACTCATTGATTCACTTCCAATGAAGCACATTGTCATATTAATACAAGACAGTACAGAGTATATAAGAGGCTTTACATAGCATTCATTTAGGTTCTACACAGCATTTCAACCAAATAAAATGCAAAATAGAAGTATGTTGACTAGTGGTTTAAGACTTGTAGACCCAATATTTATGTATATTTTTTTCTACTTATTGATCATAATGTTTCTTGTACGTAGGATATTGTCAAATATGATTTTCAAGCAGACTTTAGGATTTTTATTTGTGGAATCCAATGGGGCTATCACAGTGTCTTATCATTAATGTACTTATCAAATAACCTCCATTAACAGACAATATTTCCATTTTACAAATTGCGCAGTGGGTTTGCCATGGAGTCAGCAAAATGCCCTTCTGACGCTGCCATAATAGCTGTCACATGCAGGTTGTACTTAGTAATTTAATCTAATTGCAGTGTAATGTAACTGATACTGGGGTGGCGTGAGGGAAGTAAGTCTGCAGGGAAAAGGATGTAATTAATGAATTGATTACTGGGGCTCTGGATTGACAGGCCAAGATCCTGGAAATGATTGGTCGAGGCAATTGAAAGGAGGGACAGGCTCGGGAGTGGTGTGCGGATGTGTGGTGTTTCGTGGACTGTACAAACAAGGCAAATGAAATTGCCTGGTGCAGGAAATCTTGCTCTGGCAGTTGTTATAACTTTTCCACTGATAAGTACTGGCACACACTGTGTCCATATAGGGAGATGTCAAAGCATGGAACTAGATAACGCACACTTGGAAAAGGCATCCAGATGGATCCATGCGTGAAACACTGTTTCGGGTGAGATGAATTAAGTTTGCTGTAAGAAACGGGTGAATGAGGAGGTGAATAAGAGATGGAAAGTGTGTTATGACACAGCACTGTTCACAGATGTGGGCTCTTTCTCTGGGAGTGAGATATCAAAGTAGCCTGGTATTGATCCCGGGAACAATCAATATAAAGCCATTGCACCTTTGTATTTGTTGCTCAGCAGTATGCCTTCCTCTGAAATGGGTGATCATGACACCAAAACTGATGGCTGTGTGTGGAAGTGTGTGCATGCCCTTGTGCACTTATGGTATATATTCTGTACAGTGCGTGCATGTGTGTATCAGGCTAGTGTGCTAGTGTGGGTTGAGGTGTCTTGCAGTGGCCTGTGCTTTCTATTTGTGCAGGTTGCTATGCCAGGCCATTCTCACTACGAATGCGTCAAAGACAGCAGCCTTACACTTCCAAGTTTGAAACTGTCTAGTGTAGTCGTATAAAGAGCAACAAAAGTCCGAGTTGGGGGTTGGTTGGGTGGTTCATACCAGGTAGTGTTGTTGACTAAACCTAACCAAGTAGTGTTTGTGCCTCAACCTAACTAAGTAAAATTGGTGCCTAAACCTAACATAGCACTGCTGATGAAATGTTTGTCTGCAAGCTTTATTTTGGCAGTCTAAGTGGACGTTGCAAGTTGTTGTTTTTTTTTCCGCCAAACTTGACAGCAGGGCCCTTGCACTGTAACATGCAAAACTAACGTTAGAGGGGCAGGTAGAGTGTTGTAGTTTAAAGCTCTAGGCTACTGACCAAGCTGCCATATTTGATGAGTTGGGAGTGAGGACATGTTGGCTATGCATGTATGTATACTGTACATATCTAAGTATGCAAGGTGGTTATTGTGTGTGTGTTTGTTGTAGCAGCAGCTGACAGGTCCAGTAATACTGACAGGACACAGGCCCTTCCCATGAGGCTGTGCATGCTGACAGCAGCTGGCCACAAAGAAGAGCAGCTGCTGATGGGCCTCCAGTACAGAGAGCCCACACAGTGCTTCCCTTCATCTCTCAACACCTCTATAGAAGCACAACTCACTTTATCTTTTATTGTTTTTCAGTTTCTTTGTTTTATCACTGGTATAGCCTCCCAGCCTCCCACTCTCTCTGGCACATGTAGTATAAGAACACAAACATACACGTTCAGGCACTCCTCTGCCCACCCTTAGACCTGATCATATTCCCAATCAGTTGTACGTGGGACTGTGATAGATTATGCAAACAGGAGTTGGCCAAGTTTAATTAAAGATAATAAGCTGTGCATATCTGTGCAAATATGTGGCTGTTTAAAATCCTCCACTCATTTGAGAGTGGGGAAGTATTCTGTTTTTACAGGCAGTATTTCAGATTGGCTGGTAGTATGAGGTGAGGAGGTGTGTGTACATGTGTGAGTGCATGTGTTTCTGTCCATGTCCAGAAGCAGACTGTGCTAAAAAACAAAACAGCCCAATATACTGGTAATGCTGGATGATTTCACATCTTATGATTAATGTTGATTGTAAATGGTCCATGCCAATGCAGGAAGTAGAGTGGCCTTTATGTCGTGAGTCAGAGGGTAAGTGCATGGAGATTGGGGTAAAATATGGGTATGTAGCAAGTCTCGAGATAGTTTCATGCAAATGATCGCTCACGTCTCGTCACAAACTTGCACCGACATTTCTGCTTTAATGAACTGTAACCACAGTCTTTTCCTGACCAACTGTTGTGCTTGCCTTCAACTTTATTTTGACCTGCAGCCTGGTAAAACATAGAACACAGAGACACATGGAAACCGAATCAAGTACATAAAACATCAAAAATCAAGTGACAACCAGAAACCAGATGTGTTTAAGCATCAGTCAGACCATCATCAGCCCCCAGTTGTTACTGGGAAACTAATCAGCAGCTAGGTCATCAGGAGATTTAAACAGTTAGCTGGACTGAGAAATAAAAGTATCATTCATCTTCTTAGACTTGGCATTAAGTAGTAAAAATCTCCAGTCGGTGGGTAGGAAAGGGTAGTATTAACCATCAGAGTACTGTATTGGCCATGTGCAGAGATAAATATATTAGAGTAAAGAATACTGAGAATTTTAAAAACATTGGCATTGCATGTAATCTGGGATTCAGGGTTGTCCACCAGGGACCCCTTAGCTGATAGAAAGAGGGAACAGCGACCCCTACTCAATTGTGTTTCATAATAAACTGGACCTTCAATAACATATTGGGCAGCCTATAATGCCATGGATAAACAGGTGGGCAGAATTTGTAGCATGGCTAATGTTAGACATTTTAGCCTCACCCCCTGCAATGTCTCTGGGGATTTCTGAGGTGGAGCGTATGTCAGAGTCTCTTGCTCAATGAGTTGAAAACAATCCACTGTGGTTAACAAGACTGTCTGCACACTTTTGCCACTATGTATACTGTAGGTGCTGCGCAGTGATGTAGTGTACCATTAGTCTAGCTTGCTCACATGATCATGGGTAGACTATCATCAGTGTTGTGTCAATTTAATATTTATATTACAAATGCATCTTTGCTAATAATATATTGGGTTCATGTTAAAGCTCCTGGTGGTAAGATAGTTGATTTTTGAGTATCCATCATGTGAGAGTATCCTTTTTATCAGGATGCTCTCTTATATTCAAAGTAATGCTTTCCTAAGTCCTGACTACAATAGAAGCACAATTTACTAACAACAAAAAGAACAACATAAAAGTACAGGACATGATGAAGTTTTGAGTTGAAACAGTGGTATATGTTGAATATTAAGTAAAACATCAATGAATTGCAATTAAGACCATATTAAATAAAAATTGAATTATAAATCATAACATTTCCTAGAGTTCATTTCAAGTTCCAGTGTCATCACACGTGAAAGCATCCTTTTCAAACTCTGAGTTCTAGAAACTTAAGACACTTAACTTGGCTGTATGTGGAGTTTGAGCAAATGAATAGGATCCCAATAAGGAATCTTAAAAAGAGAACAATGATCTTACCAGATGTAACATGTGTGACCTAAACTTTGGTCAACTGTAACAACTGGTTGGATATCAGACTTATCTCTGCATGAATGCAGATGGACACATTGTCATTTACGTAATTTAAGGATAAAGGTAAATCATGCCAGGCTTCTCGGTGGGAGCTGGGTGTTGGCTGTGTCTGGACCTGGCAGCAGCTCTACCTGAAGCTTGAGAGGAGGAGAGGACAACATGGCCAACAGCTGCTTGTCTGTCTGTTCTGTCTACCAGCAACAACGCCTGCAAACCTTCCTGCCAAGTGCATAGAATCACAATCTCAATTCCAGTGTCTGTATTTCATGCTCCACTAATCTATGCTATTGTATATTTCCATTCCTCCATTGTATTTAGTCCAATTCTGCTTTTGACCAGTTGAATGTGGGTGTCCAGCTTTGATATTTGGCTCGTTTTAGGATTACACTGCATCTCAAGATAATGTTTGATGTTATTGTGTTTCTGGTTTAACATAAATCAAATACATCCAAAAGGAAAACGGGAGCTTTGAATATAAAGTCAATGTTTACTACAAAGGTATGGCTCATTTCCCTGGGTGGTTGCTGTTTCCATTACTCAAGATGAAAACATATCAGTTCATGCAGAATTATTTTCCTGCTTTATTCTCTATCTAGTTTTGAAAAGGCTGAATTATTAAATGCACACATTTTCCCAGGAGTGCCAGTTCTTTAAAAGCAGCATTGGATACAAATTTAGAAGAAGCATGTTAATGTGAATGCACACACATACACCCACCTGCCCAACAACCCGCACGCAAATTCCCCAACAATATTTTCTTCTTGTTTTGCAATGCTATTATTTCACATTCCCTGCATCACACTGTGCTGTCTTCTTGCTTTCAAAGGCAGTCTTGAAAACAACAAAATACCTAGCATCTCGCTGTATTTCTTCTCACAACCCACTGCTTCCTTCTCACTTTCTTTTCATCTTTATGAAATGGGATACAGCTCCCGCTGATTTGTCCAGTATCTTTTGCCAAAGATCTCAGAAACAGTGGAGAGGGTCCCACAGGGCTGTCTAGAGACAGCAGCTGTGTTCTGCCTGCCATAACTTTGGGGAAAGCTCAAAACTGGTAATGGCCATGCTGTTTCGTTCAGCTTGTTATGAGATAGACATTGTACAGGATGCACTATAGGTGTCTGGAAACTGTGTTAATTATTGGAAATGAAATGCTGCAGATAATTTATTCTTTCAGTTGACTTTTCACAGATGTACTCTGAAATATAAAACCCTGCAAAGGCGGCGCCGTGAATTTATTCCTGGAAGATAAAAAATGGCGTCTCTAATCTTGACTTTGCACTTTAAAGTATTCGTCATATCAGATAATTGTATGTTTTTGAAAGCCGAAAGGGAAGTGACTGCTTACTAAGATGTCTTCTTCTTAGGTGGTGGTGATGAAGAGGTTCGGGTGACTCCAGTGACAGTGAGAGTCAGTTTTTGCACATTTACAGATCTGATTAATCATTGTAAACTTCTTGCATGTGTAATGGTATACACAAATTGCTATAATTCAGGAACCTCCCTGACTTTAAACCTCAGAAATCCGTTTCAGGAATCTTATAAAATTTCAACTTCCTGTCAAAATTATAAGTCCTTTCAGCATAATTCGGAGACACACTGGATATATAGGTGCCCCAAAAAAGCTGCCTCAAATGTGACAATATAATGACAATTCAGCAGTGTTTTTAAGAGGCAGATCTCCAAAAGTAAGAGTTAGAAATTTCTACCCGCAAAACCAGATATTCAGTTTGCTCATTCTATTTCGGAATATTGCATCAGTGTCTCGACTGCTAAACATTTTTGAGTATCTAAGGTTTGTTTTTAGTCCTTTTATAGTTTCCTAGCAACAGTTAATCATTTATAGTTTCTATAACTAATGTAATATTTTGTACCCAAAATAACAATGATTTCATAAAAATACACATAAGGGACAAAAACTGTAATATTGCAGTAGATGCAATAAGGGTTATAATAACAAAACAAACAAGTACATAAATGGAGTTCCTCGATGTTCAGGTAGCAATAGGAAATTTGAATGTAGGCCTACTGTACTCAAAGAAAAAGCATCACTCTCAGGGGCATAATATCGCCCATGTAATTGTTTGATTATGAGGACATCACAGCTGGCTTTATTCTCCCCCAGAAAAGCCGAATTATCAAATCCCACATCTCAAACTGATGTGACGAAAACGAGAAGAGGCGCCGTTTCTGTCGCTGCTCTACCCAGAGGAAGCTCATGTGTACCATCTTTCCACTGTCCCTGAATGCACCAGACCAACCACAACGTCATTGTCGCGTGGTGGTGGGAATTGTAGTCCGCGTAATCGTGTTTTTCTCGTATCGCGTGCGGTAGGAAACTACAAGTTCCAGATTCCACAATGCGGAAGTAGTACAACAAAACAGCGATTGCAGCACCACAGCAGAGAAGATGTCTCATGTCGTAAAGAAAAGAAAATTGGATAAAAGCCGACAGGACAGACTGTACTTTGACAGTTATACCGATGTGACTATCCACGAGGAAATGATAGCGGACCACGTCCGGACGAACACGTACCGGATGGCGATAATGAGGAACAGTGAGTCCATACGGGGGAAAGTTGTGCTGGACGTCGGGGCAGGAACCGGCGTGTTAAGCATTTTCTGTGCACAAGCCGGTGCCAAGAAAGTCTACGCCGTTGAAGCCTGCTCCATCGCCGAGCAGGCTGTCAAAATAGTTCAACAGAACAATATGGAGGATAAGATTGAAGTCATTCGAGGCACGGTGGAGACGGTGGACCTACCGGAGAAGGTGGAGGTGATAGTGAGCGAGTGGATGGGTTATGCCCTCCTGCACGAGTCCATGCTCAACTCGGTCCTCTACGCACGTGACAAGTGGCTGCTGCCGGGCGGCATCATCCTGCCCAGCAAAGCCGAGCTATACATCGCTCCCATCAACGACCCGGTGGTGGAGGACCGCGTACAATTCTGGTACAACGTCAAAGACCAGTACGGCGTCGACATGTCCTGCATGTACGACTTCGCCACGAGATGCATCATGAACTCCGACATCACCGTGAACTCTGTGACCGTCGAAGACGTGCTCTCCCACCCGGCCCGCTTCGCCGAGCTCGACTTGCACTCGGTCACCGTGGAGGAGCTGCTGCGGTCGGTGAAGGGCAAGTTCAGGTGCGAGGCGTTCGGCTCGGCGGCAGTGAACGCATTCTGCGTTTACTTCACGGTGACTTTCCCCTGCCCGGACAAACCGCTAGTGCTCTCCACGTCCCCGTTCAAACCGGAGACGCACTGGAAGCAGGCGGTGCTGTACCTGGACCCTCCGGTGGATGTGGTGCAAGACACGGTGGTTACCGGAGAGGTCAGCATGTATCCCTCGGAGGAAAGCGCCAGACATATATGTATCCATGTGGACTACACGATAGGAGAGCACAAAAGACAGGCCAAGACCTTTTCTATCCCTGACTGGAGCAGTGAAGCTCAGCCTAGTGTTACAGTTTAATCACAACACAACAATAGTGTTGTTGTCTGTTACTAAGATTTACACACCTGCTCACTGCCAGCGTCAGAGGAAGTGGAGCAATGACTGCAGTTGTGACTGTATCCAAAAACTTTAAAATAACATCAGGCACTGTCTCACTTGGACAAATGCATGAATGGACTACAGCTGACATCTTATTCATAATCACAGTTAAGTTTTGACCCATATCTTCAGACTGAAGTCTTAAACTGTAGTGCATTTTTGACACTGGCTACTGCAAGTCAATAGGTTAACTACATTATAAACTGTTTTATGTTGTGTTTTTGCTTGTTTTTACACCTAATAAATAATTTGACACCTTGATAGGAAGAACATCCATACCTTCCCACTTTTTTTGTGCATTTTTATGAACCCCACTAAACAACACCAATGCTGCATACTGTATATTCAGATTACACCATTTACAACCCATTTTATACCAATACATTGCATTTTTAAGAATAGCTAACCCTTATTTTCCCGATTTGTCATAAGATCCAAAAAATGTCAGAAAATAGTACCGCTTTTCCACCAAAATTAGCAGGTCTACACAGGTTTTTTAAACGCGGGTCAACCCACTTAAAAAATGCCTATTGACCCCATTACCACTTCCTGCAGGCAAGGCAGTCTGTCTGTAATTTTTATATGAATCGTTACGTTGTACATCACTGACATCACAATTCACGTCACGAATGCGCCGGAAACAGTTTTAACAGAAGAGCAAACAACAATAGACCCATTGTGAAAGAAGTGTCTGTAAAGCGGTGGATAAATTCTTTTGAGTGTCATAAACCCCACTAAATGGCTCGTTTCGCTATCATAATTTGAGCCATTCGGTCCAATAACATTTGGAAAGTCTAGAAAAGCCGCACGATTAAATAATCTTTTCTTCATTCAAGTTAGCCAGCGCTAAACATGAAGTTAGCCAGCTCAGTCCAATATCGAATTTTTTCATACCGGGGAAGTCAAGCTTTTTTGGCTTCAAAACACCACTGAGCAGCTTTCATAGAAATGAACGGGGCTCCGCCTCCAACGCTGTGTCCAGTAATAAAACGTCCTTTAATAGACCGCATCCCAAATTCCTTCCATAGTTACGCGTCACCACCGGATGTTTATCACGTCGCGTGGTGGAATTTAGCGTATTTACCCAGGTCTTGCGTTTAGATCAGAGTTTCCACATTCCCAATGCACACAAAAGCCTGATTTTACAGGTTTAAGTGGGATTTTTGACCATTGGGAAATGGTTATAGGAGAACGTTTTCAGAGTCCTACTTGACATCTACAAATGTCTTGCATTTACTTTTTGTATTTATTTTTAACTAAAAGTTCAAAATCGTCGTCGTCGTGTCAGTCGTTTAGGTTAACAGTTTTTTATTGTGGCAGTAAATGAGCATTTGAAACTCTATTTAACCATCATAAGAAACTAAAACTCTCCGGACTAATTAGTAGTTTTATTTGGTTTTGTCGCTATGTAAAGCAGCTTTTACAAATGCTTGAATAAATTCAACACCATGTTGCAGACATCTGATATTCTAATGAATTTAATTATGCACATTGAGTGGGATCTGATCAAAATGCTGCATTTAAATGATGATTAGACCAATATATTGACTTGGACAGGCTGTAGTCAGGCAGGAGGCTGCATCTTACAGGAGGGCTTTTACATTGGCTGGAATTCAGATTTTAATAACACACCAAATTGGCTCATTATTTTGGTTTAAACCAAGCACACACCATCATCTGTTGCCAGACACCACCAACTTAATCCAAAATTGTAATTCTGCAGCAGCATTTTGCAAAATAGCAAAGGATTTATTGTTTGTGCAACACTATTTCTTTCCTGGTCACTAAGAACCTTGCTGTAAGTGTTTATTTGTTTATATCATCAGCAACAATCAAGGATAAATCTTTTCTATAATAGTCAAACGTTTGAAGGCCATGTTTAATAAATTGTCATGCATCATTTATTTAACTTAAAACATTGTCTGGCCACTGATCAGTCATTGATTCACTCATACTAAAGAGTCAATGTACGTGAAGTGTGTTTGGATTTTGGTGGATCATATTGCAGGGGGTTCGATTAGAGTTTTGTGAGCTGACAACTGTTTCAAAGAGAATCGTTTACCAACTATGTTCATTATTGAACAGATGGGAACTAGACTCTAATAAACAGTTTGACGGTTAGGGTTAGCTTAAAAATCCTGAGCCCATGTCAATATTACTACAGTTATTTTTGTACAGCTTCATTCGTTCATTCATTCATTCATCCACAACTTGCCAAAAGGAATCTGCAGGTTCAAACATTCACATTAAATAACCATCCTGAGAGTGAACTGCAGATGAACTGCTCTGCATTTCATTGAGTTCCTTACTTGCTTTAGAAAGAGCAGGGTTTTTAGCAGATGTATCTGTAAGATTGGTGAGTCATTTGGTATCTTTATGTGGCGTAATTACAAAAACTGATATTGATAATAAAATGTGTTTGTTGGGTTTTATTGAAATATGAACAGCCAGCATTACAACTGTTTCTCCAAATTAATATAAATACACATCACAATAATACCAGGAAAATACAAATACTATAAACTTTTAGAAATATTTGTTCATCTACCTTTGACTTAAAAGTCCTAAAAGTGAGTCTGAAATTACAACTGAAATGATAACTGATTATACAATATGTTGATTGAACCTTTATGTAACTAAGACTGTTGACTGCTCTGATTATGTCTGTCTCATTGAGTTCAAGGCACCAGATGTGAAAGAGTCTTCTAACAGAAAGTACCTTTTCTGCATTATAATTATACAGCAGTTAATAAATTCACATAGAATCCTGAAAGTCTTAGATGATAATTTATCTTTCACACATCATCATCTGGAATACGTGGTTCATTTGTTTCAGTGTTGTCAGGTGAAATGTGAACCCACTCTCTAATGAACACATTTCGAATTAATCACAAGCTATAGTGTCTACAAATCAAGGGCATTGTCTGTCAGTCTGGGAAAGATTGAATAATGGCTGAATCATATTTTGTACTGCAAATGTCTGGCCTCTGGGTTCCCCTTGGTTGTATTATATTGTAAAAAAAAAAAAAAAAGATGAATAAGCCTGCACAACCAGAAGCCATCAGTGAATCAGCAGTAAGCTGATGGAATATACAGACTGCTTGCTGCCTTTTCACAATGACATAAAATAAGCTGATTAACTGTTAGTTGTGATCATAATGAATAGGTAAAATGTGGCTAAAGTTAATCAAACACCAAATCGAAGTCTCAATCTGAAGAATAAATCAGGTCTTAAACTGTAGACTTGGCACTTTGACTCTATTAAGGAAGTAGCATATACATAGATATGTGTGTGTACATATATATATATATATATATACATATATACATATATATATATATATACATATATATATATATATATATATATATATACATATATATATATACATATATACATATATATATATATACATATATATATATATATACATATATATGTATATATATGTATATATATATATGTATATATATATATATGTATATGTATATATATATATATATATATATATATGTATATGTATATATATATATATATATATATATATATGTATATATGTGTATGTGTGTGTGTGTGTGTGTGTGTATGTATGTATGTATATATATATATATATGTGTGTGTGTGTATACATCTTACATACATTACAGTATAATGGTGAAGTCCCCGGTTAACACTGTAATGTATACGAAATTACACATATTCAATAGATGCTTATCAAAATGTTAGCAGTTGACATTTCTAAAAACCACCGATCTGAAACATTTGTAGTCATAGGCTATGTACATTTCTAAAAATAAGAAAATGTTCACAAGACATGTTCACAATTCACTGATTTTCAAGCCTGAAGGTGTTCGGGACAGTGGTACAGTTACAGGCCATGGTTCGAGAATGACACCACTGGATCTTTTTAAGACCTTGGGACAATTTCCAGATGTGCTTGTGGCGACAAAGCCAGGTATTTTAAGCTGAAACATGATCTTTGTCCAACCCAACCAGATGGTTTTTGTGCCTAAACCTAATCAGAGCATAAGCACAGCATTATTAAAAACTAAATTGAAAATTTAACCTAAAGAAACGTAAAGTTGCAACATATCTGTTGTGTGAATAGTGTCTAATTTACTCTAAGTCTTTCTAACTCAAACTCAATGTTCCCCGTTCTGAAGTGAGGTCTTGCCGACAACTAATCCACTAGCAGTTTGACACTAATTAATCCAACTCAAACTACTGATGGTTTAGAGCCAGTAGGATCAGTATACCTCAAACTTGCATGCTTACAAGCAACTAGTTAACGATGAATATGCCTACCTTAACATTAAGTATTTTGTGAGTTCCAGATTGAAACATGAAGCCAAGCAAAGACCTGACAATAAAACATGTGGACATGCTTTGAAAGTTTTATGGAGAAATTAGTCATCACTGCCTCAACACCAATGATTTAAGAAAACTTTGTAAGCTTTGTAAGCTATCAAGCATGTTAAAGTGTTAAGTGACAGCAGCTGCGACTGCAAACGAAACACAGCACAGCAATCAAACCCATGATGTGTGTGATCAGTCTACAGTAAGAACAGACAAACAGAAACCTCTGAAGAAGACAGTAGTCCGTGACGCCTTTCCTGTCACATCACACTGATGACAACAGTTTCTTCAGTGAGCCTCTGCTGTAGTGTCCAGGAAGCACCATACGGAGCCAGCAAACTTAGTTACATGAGGAGCAATAGGTAACTACATTTCTAGACATCAACGCAGTACTTTTTGTCCTTACTAACAACTACTACTCAAGGTTCAATTCAATAATCTAATTAGCATTTACAACACAGATTGCAAATGTAAATTGAAGTCCCTTTATGCAACATAAGAAAAACTATTGGCCTGTGTCCACCTAGCGTTTTTATCTGAGCGGCAGCATTTTTTTTTTCAATTGTTTCCAATGAGGAGTGAGCGTCGGTGGCAGCAGGAGGCCCCCCAGAGAAAAAGGCACAGCGCCCAGCATCTTATTCCGAGCTCTCCGCCTTTTTTGTGCGGCTGCTCCGAGCACTTCAAGTTGAAAATCTCTCAACTTTTCAGAAAGGAGCTGCTGATGTCACCGGTGCTCTTTTTTTTATTTTTCCTGGCCTAGGTGATAATATTCACTGTCATGCACCCACATCCTCCTTGCTCTTGTGTCCTGATGTAAAAAAAACAAAACAAATGGATAGTAAACCACAAAGGGACAGTGTTGATCATACAGTGGTGGTTGTCAAGATATTGTTGTCACAGAAACGAGACGTACATGCAGCTTTTTTTCTCTCAGCACACAAACGCTTCATCCTAACGCTCCCGAGTGCTTTTCTGTCTGAACCCACCCCACCCAAAAAAAAAACAACAAACAACCAAAAAAAAAAAAAAACGCGATGTGTGCACAGCCTGAGTAAAGAAACTGCAGTCTGGTGGTATGACAGCAGATACTTCTGTATCTTTTGCCAGACAGTGTTGTCTTTATAGTATCCTTTGGGCTCTGTGCAGACATCTCACTTCACTGATGTCACTGATGCTCTGTAGATGGCTACCAGTGATGTTCTTGATGGTTTTAATCACTTGCTGCAGAGCCTTTCTGTCCTGTACCGTGCACAAACCATGCCAGTTGTTTCTAGTGTTCCAGTGTTTCCAGTCAGGATGCTTTCTGTTGGTCCTCTGTAAAAGTTGACAAGAGCTTGGCACCAGAATTTAGCCTTTAAGTTTCCTTAAGAATTGGATCCCTCTGTGCATTTTCTTTTTTTTTTACCAGGGTGGTGATGTGCGATGACAATGACAGGTTCTCTGTGATGTTGATTCCCAGGAAACTAAAACAGTTCACCTGCTCCACCTCAGCTCCACTGATGTAGACAGGGCTCTGCGTCTTTGCCTCCTTTTTTTTCTAAAATCAATCAGCTCCTTGGATTTGCTGACGTTGAGCAGCAGATTGTTCTCTGTGCACCACTCTGCAAGATTATTGATTTCCTCCCGATATGAACTCTCACCGTTGTTTATAATGTGGCCGATGATGGTGGGGTCGTCAACATACTTCACAATAGAGTTTGTGAGTGCATTCATGGGTGTAGAGTGTGAATCGGAGGGGGCTGAGCACACATCCCTGGGGGACTCCAGTGTTGAGCGCTAAAATAAAGGATTTTTGATGGTCAACAGAAGCACATACATTTGAAACTGTCTCTAAGGATGTCTTTACAATATCATATTTAAAATGTTAGGTTGGTGTATGATCACAGCGTTGAATAATTCTTCCAAGAAGAGCAAAAATTTTGCACGCAAATAACCAATTGTTTGCCATTTGTAACAGACCACTGGTTGTGTGTAAGTATTGACTCCCTTTTCTGCAGCTGCTGCTTAAAACACGTAATTTCTTTTCAACATTCAGTTCGTTCAGTGTCACAAGCAGAAGTGATTTCCAGTCAAAGGTTCAGTATCTTTGTTGTGTTTTGACACTTGAATGAAACACAGTATGTTTTAAAACCATCATGGTGGTGAGACGTTGGCTGCTGGCACAGACGTCATCTGCAGTGATGAAATGCTCATTCTTTCTCTCAAAAGTCAAACGGTCAGAACCACTTTAAACCCTGGTTGTGACCAAGGTCATATTCATGTTGCCAAATGTCAAACAGGGCTTTTTCCTGTGTCACTGCTCTGCTGTGAAAGAGGTTTACAGTAGGAGGTGAGCCTCTCAGCCTCTTTTTTAGGCCAAACAACACTTTTGTGTCTGAGAGAGGCAGAAATACATTCACACACTTCTCTCTCAAATTGAATTCTACACTCGCTGAAGCCTAATATGCACGTACTATGGCTGAGTCTCTCCTCAGCCTCAACAGGTGCCTGAAAAAAAAAAAATCCCCGCAGGCAGAACGAAGCTAGGTATCCAGAGGATGGAAGTGTCAAATGCAGCACGGGCAGCCACTGTTAAGCCCAGAATCACACTCATGCATGCATGACCACTCTTGGCTGCTAAATGCTAAACTAATTGTGATCCATTCCTGCCTGAAATGATTCGGAAACCATTAGAAACAAGTGTTGAAACTTCAAATGGGATTATTTGTCTTGTATTGCACAGCAATTTAGAAGCCAATCAATAGACAATGTGCTTAATCTAACTGATTTCAAGACTCATTGTTCAGTGCAGGACTGGTGAATGAGACTGAGAGACAGCATAGCCCAGGAATCAGTGAACTGGAGTCACGATATATGCACTTGTCTGTTTCAACTTTTTAATTATGAAAGTCAGGATTAGTTGGTTGGAATAAAGTGTTGTGCTGCAGTATAAAACATTATGTTGTGTTGATCTTAGAATATCTCCAATTCAACACCTCTAAGGACTGTATCAGGCAGTCAGGTTGTTCACAGCCCTATTATCTAAAAGACTAACGCAGTGTTGAATCAGTGTGCACAATGCATATGATGAAAGTATTCTTGTATTGAAGTATACTTCAATTTTTCAGCTTTTTTTCTTGAGTCAATATAGATAAAATTGTGATTTGCTGCCACTTTAAACAAAATATCCCACCATAAAATTCAAAATGTGATCAAGACTAAGTCGAAACCTAGTATATTGCTGGACATTGTAGGATCAGTGAGCATGAAGATACAATTGAGGATTTTTTTGTGGCTAAACATTAATGAATTTTGACAGTATTTACACAATAATATTTGAGAGTGATCAAAGCTTTAACAGATTGTATGTCAGCTTAACACTGTTGGCTTTTCTCCCATTCTCCCTTTTAGATTTGTTCAACCTCATTTAAGTTGGACAGAAAATATCTACAGACTGCTTTATATTATCACACAAATGTTCCTTTGAGACTCAAGTCTGTGTTTCAGCTGGCTCACTCAGAGACCTCCACATCTTTATTTTGTAGCTGTTCCAGTGTTGGTTTGGCCAGCCTTTACGCCTGAGGTCTTGTTGGAACACCCAATCTGAGGTCATTGGCATTCTGTGGCAGGATTTATTTATTGTTTCCCTTGTTGCTAGCATTCTCACAGTGTCTGCCAAAGAATATCATGACACGATTGCTTTGATGCTGAGCTCTTTGCATTATGTGTGAAGATCATCAAACCAAAACATTAGATGACAGCATCATCTGTTCATACAGAGAGTTCAGTCAGAGAGGTCCATAATCACAATCTTTTTGATCTACTTTCTGACCAAAGTCTTTCTCCTGTTCCTCCATGTACTGGTGATACAGATACTGTACTTCTAGATATGACTCTTCCCTAGATGTGTGCCTTCTCACTGTTGGCTCTAAGAAATTAGAAATGTTAACTTTTTTTTAAGAATTCACCATTTACCAAAAAAATGCAGTGAATACTTCAGAGTATTTTATCATTTATTACATATTTTTCCTTTCCTTTGAGCGACCGAGCGACACACAAACACAAGAGGGATCTGCCTGCACTAGTGATTTGAAACTTTGAAACTCACCGCTGGATGTAAATAGTGGTGTGTATCTATCGCGAGTTCTGTTGATCTTGTCTGGCGCGGCTTCCGTAGTCCAAACGGCTGTGAGGGAGACTCGTGTGCACGCGGGAGCGTGCCTCCAGGCAAATATAGTATAGTGACTAAATGACGTCGTTTCGAGTAAACTCTGGATGTCCCACTTCAGGACACTTGGATTGCAGCAGACGAGCAGTATGGAGGAATATTACAAAGTTTTTGTGTAGTTTTATGGACCTTTTCATCTCTGACACCATTGACGCCCGTCATATGGATTTTTGCTGCAGGAGGGTACCCCCGCGGGTCTCCAGCTGCACTTTGAGGAATAAGAAACTACACCAGACTTCTTATCAGCATGAGGGTGACTCGATAATGACTGAATTTCGTTCTAGAGTGAACTATTCCTGTAATTTAACAGATAAAAGTCTTGTCTTTTTAAGAGGGATCTGGTCAAGAGGCCAGCAGTTAAACATTGCTATAACAATACGTACAACATCAACAGTCTTTATTGCTGTGGCAACATTGAACACATAATGTATGCAGGCTGTTTGTGGAGTGGCTGCTGCAGTGCTTCCAATGTAATCAATAAAACTGGCTAAACCAGGCATGAGAGCAGCAAAAAAAAAAAAGAAAAAATGCCACGCTATTGATTTTATTGGAAAAATTGACAACTTGTTCACGTCATAATCTCGAAAATTATTAACACTATTTATGAGTGAGTGAAAGGGATATCAGCTTTGAATTACAGTCGAGAAGCAATGGTAGAATAAAAATCCTTTCCTTGAATGGCTCCAAATAGTTTGTAGTTTCAGTAGTTAACAACACAAGAAATGGAAGGAAAAAAAGTGTCCAAACCAATTTAAAACAAAGCTAAATAAAGTTAGAAGCAAACACATTGAACACAAATTAATTCTTCAGATCGTTGTTCCAGGAGAAAGAGGCAACATATTTAAAAAGTTTTTATTCCAGCTCTTTTCGGTGCCATGTGACACCTGTAGAACAATGTGAGAGTGGAGGCCATGTTGGTTTTATTGGTTTTACATAGTTAAGGACAAACCAGTCCAAGAGGAGACGTCAGCCACTGGGAACATCTATGCACACACAGTGATGGTCACTCTGCAGTAGCATACAAATACCTTGTTGTACAATATAACCACAGCCAGTAATGAAACACTACGTGGTGGGTGCGTTCATTAGAGCGGAGCAAGAATGAAGAAGAGAGGACCACTTTTTCTGATTTTAAGAATAAGGTTTTTAACAGACTGCAGCTTTCACATGAGGGATTTGAAGAAGCTCACTGGAGAGTGACGATGTAAACCTCAAGTTACAACATGAAGTTACGCTTTCTTTATGCAACAGCGATGATATGGGTTTGTCCTTGAGTTGTCAGCCTCTAGAAAGATGGGAACAAAGCGTGCACCTGCTCACATCTGTGTTGACCACAGCCATTCAGCTCAGTTTACAAGGCTCCTCTGCACTGCTCTATGCAACAGAAGAACATTCTGTTTGATGTCTATCTTTACAGCGGTCCATTCAAAGAAAGCTGCAATGCTGTCAACGTAACACAATTACAACTTTAGAAACAAATACAACTCGTTCAGACATTGTGTATGCATGGTGCCCAGTTTGAAAAATGACGGATCTCAGGGTATTTCATCCTCACTTTCAACACCTCACTGTCACCTTGCTAGAATGAAATAGTGCCCTCTGTGATAAGAATTATGAATAATGTATTCTAAAACAAAAATAGGAAGAATGTAAAATCTCCATAATGCATTTTGGTTTGATTTGAAATCATTGTCAGCAGTGTCGGAGACCCTTTTAAATTCCTGCAGTAATTTGTTCCTGTTGATGTTTGTGACCAGATTAACATGCATATCAAAACTCTCTTTGGGTCATACAGTGTGAAACCTAAACTTCACTCAGCACATAAAAACCGTGGGGGAAATCATTGAACGTGTTTCTACAGAGCTCATTTCGATTGCTGCTGAAACCCGACTGGGCTCAGGCGGCACACGGCATCTAATCATGGCCACTCATTCATCCTTGTATGCTAATGACACCACGAATAAGCCAATAGGATTCAATTCCCACAGTCGGTTACAGTTACCAATATTTCTGTCAGCACATCCTGTGAGGACAATTTGGGAACATGGTATTGACAAAAGCTAATTTGGTGTCCAACCCCCAGAGAGGTGGACTTCATTTCTCTGGGGCCCAGCAGGCCAGACCATTTGTCATCATTATCATTAGCAGCAGGAACTGACCCGTGTGCCTACTGCTCAAACCCAAAATAACTCTGTCTCACTGTATGTTCCTATATTTTCCTCAACAGTAATAAAACAGTACACTTATTTAAATGAGAAACAGTATTTATTCTAGCCCGGAGCTGCAAATCTCAGCCGCAAAGAGCCACTGCCTATCACAAATGCATCCAGCTGAAAGCACCGAGGCGTGACTTCATGGACGGACACACACCGCACAACAAGGACAGATCTGGACGGCACATGTTAAGAAAGTAAATCCCAAATCACTCGCAGGGGCACGTAAATCTGAACGGGATGGCCCCGATTCACAATCAGCCCGAGGCAGCCGGCTCTCAGCCTGTGAGCAAAGTACAAATCCACCAAACTGTACGGCCACGTCCTCCCTCCTCCTCCTCCCCTCTAATCCCTTTTCAATCATGCACTTTTTGGATTATGCCTCTATGTAATTCTTCTCAGGTATTGTTTTATAACTTAATATGATATTTCAATGTGGGTGAGTCAGGTTATGGGTTTAGGACACTGTGCAGGATTGGATAAGCGGCAGAGGTGTGCAGGCAGCAGATTGGAGCGGAGGGTTAGTGCCAGGCTGAAAGAAGCATGATAAACCTTTGACACAAAGTCCAAATGGAGCAGGTGCATAAAGGTGCTGGGACTGACCTGATTCAGTCTGTAGAAGGCATCCCATATTGCAATGTGAGCCCTGTTTTCGTCCTGACTCTTACTAAGTGTCTCACCTCCTGAGGGAAGTTAGGATGCTTTGCATACTCAGGCAGTTTATGAGGGAGCACAAGATAGAAACTCTGAAGGTGCCAGTTTGATTCACCTTGTCTGTATCAAGCAAGTAGGAAATCAAAAGCTCACAAAGTCAAAGTTACATAGAAGTGAGTGCAAAGACAATTAATCTCTGTCATTTGTCTCCTTGTCCAAAAAAACGCTTAATCTAAGAGTGAAGGGAGAAATCATTTGAACCATTTATTAAGCAATGTCATTTTTTTTGTCATCAGTTGCAGCTTTAAAATGGCCATCCATATAATGTTTACAGATAAACTACACATTATTTGTAAACCATTAACAACGGATTACAGACATCAGTTGCTACTTTACATAAACAATTGTTGAATAAATGGTTTATAAAGCATTTCATTGTTTGTTTACAGTGAAATAACTATTAACCAAAATGTAATTGACTGTAAATGTACCATTTATTAGTGATTATAAAGCGTGACCAGTACTAGTTACTTGTTGATGAATATTTAATATACAGAATTTATGACCAGTTTGTAAAATACGGTGCAAATTCGTAAATTAAATTATTAACAGTTTATAAAGTAGTTCAAATTGGCGTCAACTTTTTCAGCTAGGGCATTAAACTGCTTCTTATACATTTGTGCATCAGTATGGGAGCAGCCAATAGTGCCAAATATTCTTTCATTATTATAAATGTATTACATATATAGATATAAATGTATAAAATATTAATATATAGCATGATGTGACTGATCTGACTAATCCAGGGAATTAAATACATAAATTATCAGGGTGCTTCAGCACATCTGTGCCCAGAAAAAACCCATAAATCAAGACACAGTCCTACCG
Source organism: Pagrus major (assembly GCF_040436345.1). Classification (NCBI taxonomy): domain Eukaryota; kingdom Metazoa; phylum Chordata; class Actinopteri; order Spariformes; family Sparidae; genus Pagrus; species Pagrus major. The sequence goes on from NC_133233.1 coordinate 10,946,098, forward strand.
AATGATTAGCAGTAATTACCTACAATGGTGTAATACAACCAGAAATAGTATTGGCATACAGTTAAATACTTTTTCTCATGATATATACAGCATCATAATAGCATATTGCATAGGTATCTACCAATTTTGGAATCTTTGGAGTACACATTCAATCATACACATTTATCAAACAAGCTCTAATGTAACCTTCTTTCACAAGAAAATAATTATTGTTTTGAAAAGTAAATACTTCTAAAGGCTTTTCAGCCTGCTGCACACCACACAGTCACTCAATGAGACGGATTTTTCAGCATTGATGTCATGAGCCAGTGCGGCACGATTGTGCCAGTGCAAAAGTGATGTGACACATCAGATAAAGATCAGCCACACTGATTATCAGCTGATATACAGATGTTTAGCCAACATCATCTCTAACATCGCCTACACATATGCATCAGTAATAATACACCATAATACTTTAAGTACATTTTCCTTTTAACACTTTTGTACTTTTACATAAGTAACATTTTGAATGCAGGACTTTTACTGGAGTAGTTTTAACCTTGATGTGTTGGGACTGAATTGCTTTTTACAACCTTCACCTGTGTCTTTTCTACAGATTTGCCTGAATTTGCATTTGTTCGTCTCCGCCCCGTCTACTCTCAGATTTAGGTTGATGACACAGCTGTATTTTACCACATTAAAGTGTATTGAGCACAGACACAATAGTTCTTTATGAATAAACTGCCCCCCCTCCCTCTTACTCCACCCCCTCCACTAACAAACACACTCCTCCGGATGAAGGCAACATTACCCTCCATTGAACAGGCGTAAAAATCCAATACCTCTGTGCCTGGCGTCCGCCAGACAGGGATGTGCAAGAACAGCTTTACCCATCAATTTTCTAATAACCATCATGCAATATGACAAGAAAAAAAAAAAGAGAAAGTTAACAACACACAAGGGTGGAGGTGAGATATCGGAACAGGGGGCACGTGATTATTGGTCTCTCAAGTAAAGAGCTATCTATTGAACCTGCTGATGGATCTGAAGGCACGTGGTCTTTTTCCGCTTGTGTGTGTGTGTGTGTGTGTGTGTGTGTGTTTGTGTGTCTGAATGATAATCCTTCACATTTAAACACATCCTCTTTTCACTCTCCTTTCTGCACATATCATTTGATAATATACACAAGATACCTCTTTGTGTTTAAAGACCGTAAATTAACCTTCCAATAGTGTCCGGCTTCATTCACACAGTCACATGTACAAACCCAGCTCTGTCTGAGCTGAGAGTTTTTTAGGCCTTGAAGGAAAGTCGGAAAAGAGCTTAACAGTCTGCAGACAAGCTCCAGAAATGTATTGTGAATGAAAATATTATACTGAGTCATTGTATTGAGGCAATAAGTGGGACTTAAATGTGCACTGTGGTAGCTCTCCACCTCTCGTCGCTGAGTGATTTAGAAGAAGAGGTCCATGTCAGGCAAACTGCCCTTGGGCTCACAGAGGAGAGAGGCAGCTGCTTGAGGAGCTGTCTCCACAAGGTAGTCGCCACCGCATCCTTAACCTTTCCACTGTGTCACAGATAAAGTTTAAGATGAGTTAACTAAGATCTGAAGTGGACCGCATTCCTAGTACTTTGTATCTGCAAGGTTTGTCTGGGTTTAGTGATCAATACCAATGACTCAACTCAGTTTGGCTTGTTGTTGAGATTTCTGGCTTTCAGAAAGGTATTCACCAGCTCAAAAAAGTCTATTTAAAAAAAAAAAAAAATCTTTGAATACATAGCTTCCTGACTCTGTGTTGGATTTCTCCACTGATTTTCTAGGTTTAACCCTCCATTGTCCATATGTTCCAGGTCCTTTGCTGCAGATAAACGTCGATAAAAGTCATAAATGTCTTCATGTACCATTTAAAATTGCTGTGTGTAGCAGCTTTAAACGTTGCTACATTATTGTTGAATCAATTGTTATCCCTTTGAGTAATGACTCTAAACAACAAGACTATGATGGAGGTGAGTGGCAGCATTTATCAGGCAGCAGTTGCTTAAAATGTACCATAACCGTCTGTGCTTTCTGTTTTACATCATCTGGAAGTTATTTTACCACCAGCCTTTCCTGGAATCTTTATCTTTCCTACTGTTCTGTGTAATAAAGCAATTTCCCTTCATGCCTTAAAGCAATGCAATAGACTTCCCACAAATTTCTGCTGCTGAGACTGCTGCTTATGATCAGATTTGCGTGTGATCTCTGGGACTTGTCACAATAAAATGTGTTTCAGTGGTAAAAATGTAACTGAAAAAAAAATCCCAGACCATACGATTTATAAAGGATTAATTGAAGAGAGCAGTTGAAGGTGTTTGTGTTCATGCCGCACTCAGCTGCGGCTCACAGGCTTCAGCAGAGAAATAAACTTGAGGTGAAAGTCAGTTGTCAAAGGCTCATCGCCTCATTGTGTCTGAGAGCAGCGAGTCCGGTCACTCTCTGCTGTCTCTGAGGCTCTTTCTAAACAAGACACTTGGAATCTTATTGGTATCAACTTTTTTGAATGGTTACAATTGGCTTGGAGGATTTTCTCCTGCCGTCTCCACTTGTGTGTCCGGCTCCAAGTGACGTTGCGCTGGTACCGGGAGCTCTCCTCCATTCCCCGGGAGCGGCGGAGACACGCTGGTCGCTTCTGTACGGCGAGTCTCCCGTTCCTAAGATGTCCCGTTTTAAAGCGGATTTATTTGGCTGCAACAGGCTACAGGACTGGCTCTCCTCGACGGTATGAAGCACTGAAGACGAAGGTGAGACTCTCAGGCACCTGATTTCTTTACATTTCATTTATCTCCATCCGAATGCCGGGGCGCGTAAACTTTTGAAGCTCCGCTGCGACGCGCGCCGAGTGGGTGGCCAAATTGTGCGTCGTGATTAAAGAAAGTAAGCCGACTATTTTGAGAGCAGATGGTATTTTTTCAGGTTATCTTTGTCTGCTGTCATTCAGAACCCTGCCTTATCCTTGTGTGGAATTGTGCTGATCGACAGCGGCGACAGTTTGGTGCGATAAATAAAGAGAAAGCAGGTGTAGCTTTAATATGGTAGTCTGTAGACACTGCGAGAGCGTTTTAGTCTCTCAGAATAAACTCCTTTTGTTCTTGGAAATTTGTGCAAAACTCCCCTGTATATATTTATATATTTACATAAATATGTGAGGCTATAAGGACGCAGGGACGCGATGTGAGCGCACAGATCCAAGAAGGCACTGGCACTGCGTTTCCACATACAAGTCTGTTGAAATCAATCAGTCATGCTCTGTGCAGATAAAACGACCCATGATTCCTTGTCATCCATTTCATATTTCTTCTCACCCTGGATTTCTATTCATTTTTTTTTTAATCTCATCTTTGACTGGTGAAAACGACTTTGACGCACGTTTTCCGCGAGGTCCGGGTTTCTTTCTTTCTTTCTTTCTTTCTGATGATGATGATGATAATGACAATGATACCACTGAATGTTCCGAGCACCTGCACATGTTCCATTGCTTTGTGCGGGGGGTGACCAGGGCCTCTCTGGGCCTATAGAGACTGCATAAGCATCGACTCATTCAGCTGTGTAGGGGCTTGTCGAGGCTTGCTGGGAGGTTAACCTGTGCGCCAAGTGTCATGACCTGACTACAGTAGTTCTGACACACTCTCTCCCCTTGCGCTCAATCTTCGCGCTTATCAATTAAGGTGCGCTCGTTAGAATCCCATTGTCAGGTACAGATATGTTTCTGTAGCTGAAATGTTTTTTATTTATTTATTGTCATGTCGAAAACATGCAGAGTTTCGGTGTGAAATCATCAACGCAAGACCCCTCTCTCATGTATTTACTTATTTATAGCTGAATAATCCGCGGTCAGTTTATATTTTTTTATTTTTTAGAATGGCACCTTCGCAGCGACGCCTTCTTCCTATTAAAAGTATTTTATTCAGACTTCCCGCCTCTCCACCTATTTTTAATTTAAAGTACTTACTGAATGAGGCAAGGGTCGTACAACTACTCAAACCAACGCTCCTTTTTACTCACATGATAGACTTAAATCACTTTTTTTGATGAATTACGCACCGTTCTGAATTGTTACAGATAAATCAAGTACGAAGTAAGGATTAGTAATACAGAGAAATAAGGATCAGTAATGAAGAGAATTAAACCCCAGGGTGTTGCATTCCACCCAGTTCGGAACGGATCGGCCACCTGAGGGGACACGGACGCAAATGTGTTCACACTTTTTGTCAAATATCTGAGATTTTTGTTCACATTTTCGGTTGGCAGCCGGAGATTTTTCCTCCTCTTGTTAGACTCGGATGCGATCATTCCTGTGAGACTACTAACGCCCGCATTTGTTGGATAATTTAACGCGATCAGGCGACTCGGTTGAACTCCACCAGAAGAGGTTCAACTCCAGGCGATCCTCCTCCCTCCTGAGTTTCTAACGGGTCCCGAAAGAGGATGGCGTGCGTGAGTGGGGATGCGTGCGGGTGGGGGGGTTGAAGGCGAGGTGGAGACAAGGCTGGAGGGGTGGGGGAGCGAAACCATAGGTGTGCGTGGGTGGGGGGGTGGGGGGGACAAGCTGAGTGTGCGTCTCATCTAATAGAAGCCTCGGAGCGCATTATCTTCCCCGTCATCTCCGTCTGGGCGGTCGGTGCAGCGCCGTGCCGGGGAAACGTCCGGGAGAAGATGCGTTGATGCGGGCGGATATTCTCAGCCGCCCAGTCTAATTGGTGTGATTCATGTCCCTGTTGAGTGGCTGAAACCTACTCAGCGCCAGGGAGAAGGAGAGAGAGACAGAGAGAGAGAGAGAGGAGAGAGTGGGGACGAGATTGGCGCCAGACCCGCACGCAGGAGTCTTTGGAAATGAAGGAATTATAAACAGGGCAGGAAAACACAGGAGGGACGCACGGCAGCGGGTCAAAGTTTTCTTTTGCAGTAGTGGGGTTTTTTCTCTTTTCTGCGGACATCACTGTGCCTCAGATTGACGCCGTGATGGAATGACACTTGGAAAAGAGGATGATGGACACTTTGGCACCGGAGCTCCTGCTCACAAATCCCCTCGTTTCCAGCAGCAGGCGCGGTGCTGACCGAGCCCTCAGGACGGTGATCAGTCATTTGTTTTGAAGTGGCAGGAAAATCCTCCTCTTGATCGTTTCTCCCCCCCTTCCCCCACCCTCTCGGTTTGCCAAAAAACAAAAGTGAGAGATGGTGCGCACAGCGATTCCTCAGAGACTGACGTGCGTACTCATCACATTCCCGTTAAGGAGCGCATCTTAAAGAGCTTCATTCTTCATTCATGTTCATTCCGCTGCTCTGAACTTGTTGAACGGCGTTAAAGAGCAGGGGGGAACAGGGAGTACCCCACACAAGAAATGTAAGTTTTTCCTCTTGCTTGTAAAGTTTACTTTTGCTGTGCGCTGAAGCGTGGACTGTACGCTCCTGCGTTAAAGTGGCCGATCGTTGTGGTTGGAAGTTCCTTGTCTCTGGCCTGGCTGCAGTTATCTCTTTTAATGAACGAAATAGGAGGGGTTAGGGAGAGCTGTGCGTGTTTTACCTCCAAAGAGCACAAACCAACTTTGAGGACTTTCTGAACCACACGGGGAGACATATTCATATTAACAAATGACGCGACCTTGACTGCGTCCAAAACTTAACGCCATTTCCTCGGGTCATCTCCAGAGGCGCCCCCTTGTGGAACTTATTACCTAATGTCTCCTGTCTATCACGCATAATTACATTTGTGTCGTGCATGCTGAAGCCAATTGGCCTGCCTTTGATACGTCATTATATGAGCAGCCTATAACAGTTGGATTTGTTTTGGTACATGCTTCATTGCTTCACTCTTTGTCATCCCATTCAAATCTGCTTGACTCCAATGCTCCTTCTTGCTTCATAGCCCAGTGGTTTTGACATTTTTTACACAGACATCAGTGGCTGTACGTGCTCTTCAGTTATATTATTCGTAGTAGTTGTAATCTGAATCACCCACATGTGTTTACATTGGCTAATACTTGACAATTATTCTCATAAGGACGTGCCAAGACTACACTGTGCAATTTGATGTTTTATAGATGGCATTCACAATCGACAGTCATTTTTAATGGACTGAGTCATCTGATTGCAGTCTGTTTTATGTTTTTACTCATCCTGTGAAATAATGACAGGCGATAAATCATCACATTCTGTGTGCTTGTTTGCAGCATCAAACCATATGGCTTTATTCCTGCTTATATTTCCAGCATGAGAGGAGCTACCTGGGTGAGCGCATTCTTCAGAGCTAAAGTGGACATTTTGAGTATCCAGACATGTCACTGTGGTTGCAGAATAATGTGCTAGCAGCCTTTTAGGAAAAGTGTCTTTAATAATGCATAAGGTGTTCCTGTGTCGCAAAGAGAGGCATGCTTGGTGGCGAGGAGAGGCAGAGGGGAGGGAGGGAGGGTGGGCGGAGGCGTGATCTTGTCTCACTGTCTCATTGGGTGCCCCGTGCACTGCTGTGTTATGTGGCGCTGGAGTAACTGACGCCCGAGGGTGTTCAGCTCGACTCGGGGGCAGCGTTGCCACAGTCACCCCTGTCAAAAGTGCTGCTCTCACGCACACAGAGTGCATGTGGCAGCTTCAGCAGCAGCTCGGGGGCCAGGGGTGGGGTGGATGGAGTTAGCAGAGACAGAGGGAGTGATAGAGGATTGTGGCATGTGCAGCTGGTGGAGGCACGTCTTCAGCAGGCAGGGACCGGGATGCCTTCAGAGGCCTGACCTGTCTGGCTCCTGGATTGGAGGAGAGGCTGCAGCTGCATCCTGCTTGAAGGGATGATTACCTCACGGCTCAAGGCGAGCACTAATACAGCTTTTTCAGTAATTTGCCTCATTTCTAGTTTTCTTGAGCGGGTAGAAAAAGCCTCTTGAACATGAGAAGACTCTAAACTGATGAAATTCCATCAGGGTGAGACACTTGTTATGTCTGACATTGTTATTGCACGCAGCTTTCACACACAGGTAATAATTTATCACATCAGAGGTGGAAAGCGAGCTTCAAATACAAGCCCGGGTTTGGCTTAACAGAAACAGCCAGACTATTTGTTTAACCCTAGAGCAGAGCTGCAGCTTTGATTCCTTCTGAGGCCACCCATCCCCAACACGGAGTCACTTAACCAGCTGTCAGCACTCCAACCATTTGCTACCTGTCGTCATTATTAAAAGATCATAAGCCTGCCGATTGAAGGCGGTGACATTTTAAGAAGTGGAAAAGAGCGCTAAGTGATGGGCTGACTCGGAGGCAAGCCCCAGGGATGCGTTATGGGGATGCTCGCCGCTCCACGCTAACGCTGGCTGTCATGTTTGCCGGGCCATGCTCCACTCTCCATATGTTTATTCATGAGGACAGAGGACTATTGGCAGGTTGTTAACAGGCAAGATTAGGGATTCTGGAAAGGCAGGCAGAGAAATCTGGTGAGTGGAGCACAGAGAGCAGGCAGGAGGCTGTTTTTTTTTTGTTTTTTTTTCTGAAGCCGGGCCAGCTTCTATCTTTATCTATCTTTCATCTGTTTCTGACTGTCTGCCCTCCTGTCTTTCTGCCCTTCTCTCTCCTGCGCTCTTGTTTCTCTTTTAGTAAGGCACTGGTGGGGAATATGAAACAGGTAGAGTTAGAAAAGATGAAAGTAGGTAGAGACAGGACAGGAGCGGGGGTCAGAAATTGCCCTTGAAAGTGCATAAAATGCGTGAAATTAAAAACGAAAGGAGGGGGAAAATAGCTCGGACATCAGTGGTAACCTTGTAATTATTCCACCTTCTCTGGGCCAAGCACATCATTTAGAGCTAAAGTGGACAGTTTTTAAATTTAAGGACAATTTGTCGAATTGTTAAACAGTCAGGCAGGTGTGTAAGTACTGCCCCCTGTGGGTCACCACAGGACATTCGTGGGAGATTATGACCTGATCTTCTCCTGCATCCCGGGTGAGAAAAATTGGCCTTTTTGATCAAAGATCGACCGGAATTGCAGTCTGGAGGAGATGAAAATGTTGGCACCACACAGCCAGCAGGAGAAGAAACTGCTGAACCAACACAAACCAGTGGTCGACAAAAAGCGAAACGATCAATATGGCAAAACTTAAAAAGTAGAAGGAAAGGAATCAGAAGGAGGAAAAACTCTGTGAGTCCAAATCAACAATATGGGTGCTTAAAATATAAAGTATGAGTTTGCTGTTTGATGAAATTCCCACCGAAACACTTCCAAATATCCTGTGAGTAAGAAGCTGATTACCTACAACGGACGACATGTACACCTGCAGAAGTCAGGCAGATATGAAGCTCCTTCATTTGTTCATTCGATGATATGCATGATTTACAAGTGACTCCTCCTATAGTAGTAAAGAGCGGCTCTGAGGATATGCGTGTAACATTTCCCCCGTGATTTGGAGAGACACTTAGTGATGCTCGAGTGGCCCCGGGAATGAAATGGAAGTAGACACCGAAGGCTGTTTGGAAGCCCCAGAGACGAGGCGAGCGGTGGGTGCATGGGTGGCTGTTTGGGTGGGGTGTGACGAACTCAGGAGCCAGAACAAACTCTCTCTCACGGGCCGACAGGGCCTTGTGAAAGATTCATGTGTTTAAATATAAAATCGAGCTTGCAGCACTGGCAGTTCGGTACCTACAGTCCCCTGTTGTTTTGGGGCAGGCTGAGTGCACACCTCACTAACTGCTCTATCGTATGTGGTTTATGTGGGAAAGGGCTACGTTGATATGTTTGACCTGAAGCTGCAAATAGCTTTTTTTCATATTCATGTGACTGCTTTTGAATTTGATCATTTTCAAGCAGCATTACAAGCCAATATCTCATTTCCATCATTCTTTAAGAGTGTAAAAAAACATTTAGATGTCCTCGAGACACTTCATTTTCCAAATTTTGCATAATTTATTATTTTTCACTAATGGTTTAATACCCACACACATAGGAGAATGTTATTTTGGCTGGTTAGCTTTCATACATCTTCAGATTAATGTATAAAAGTCAGAACCATATCCATCTCCCTCTTTGCTCCAAGTTTAAATTGCTGCTTTTACTTTTTATAACCTGCAATTTTCATATTTTCATGTTTTTGAAGACCATCTTCACTCAAAAGATTCTGCTTTTTGTAACTACACTTGTGAATATGTTCGGCCTTCACTGTACAGACTCATGTGTGTGCAGAGTCTGATACTCAAAGGCTGATGTCACATTCATCTGCTGAAAGTGAAAAAGTTTCTCTGTACTAATACTTAAATCTCAGTTTCGCACGTGTACGTACCTGCAGGATTTTGTGACATCACAGTGAGCTTGGAAGCTAATCGCAGCCCAGTGTGCAGCTTAAACGAGTGCGATGTGGAAACTCAGCAACATTAATAAATGTGTTAAGTTCATTAAACTTTGGTTCATAGTCATTTCATTGCTTTATAAACCATTTATTAAGCAATTGTTTAATGTAAAGTTGCAACTGATGGTTATAAACCTTTACAAATGTGTAACGAATGGTATATAAAGCTTTTCATTGTTTGTTAGCTGTGAAATATGTAATAACTAAAGTCTATTTAACTATCAATTTACCCTTTATTATTGATGGTTTTTAGTTTTGTGTCCAATAGTTAAACTTTTTGAAAAATACATTCTTGATTTTAGTTGAAATTAGTTATTTACCAGGTACTTCAACTTCAACCATATCAATACAAATAATTATTTGAAGCACAGTATTATTGGTCTTAAAACATGTCTGGGAGTATCCTTAAGATTATTCTCTTTCTAACGATGCAACACCCAGGTTGAATAACATTCACGTGGTTCACTCAGCTTTCCCGTTGTAAATATCTCTGCTAACCTAAACCAACATCCCCCCATTGTTTCACCTTAAAATATCAGCTTTTATGCTAACATTCTTTATATCTCCATTTTCCACACATTTTAAGTTGTAAAATCATTGATAAAATGTGCCGGATAAACATGTTGTCATGAGGCTAGTTAAGGTTCATTATAAGAATTCCTATTCACAATGGTCTACAAAAAACATTTTCAACATTGAATACAAAAATAGTTTTACTAGCAGTAACCCTCCCTCACACCCAGCGACCTCCCACTGTTCCCGTAAGTGTTTTTTTTTTTTTCCTGCTCCGTGTCGGCCGTGCAATATATATTCCTGTACATGGAAGAATTTCAGACTTCCTGTGAGCGCGCCTCCTCTGATGTCCTCGGACCTTGATCGATGGTTGGAGGAAGCGACCTGCCCTAAAATAAACCCATTTCTCACTTAAAATGCGCATCCACACTTCTTCCATCTGCTCTCCTTTTTCTCTCCCTCGCCTCATCTCCTTGGGGCGAAGGAGGGTTATAAGCAGGGAGTAATGAGAGGAAGGGGCCGCCGTGTCCAGGATGGTAGAGTGATTATGACCCCGCTTTTGTGATCTCTATTGCTTGTTATCGGAGCCTCGCCAGCGCTTGTTGTCTCATTACCCATGACTTGAACCTCTCTGTATCCAGAGGTTGCACGTGAAGCTCTCACACACTTTAACACACACACACACACACACACACACAGGCAGACATTGCGGGCCATCTCTTTAGTCTCCCCCTTAACACGGAAATATTATGTCTCTTAATGGGGAACAGGGAGCTTGGTGCCAAGAGTTCCTCTGGATAATTGGCTGCTTCCTCACCTGCTGACATCTCCCCCATTGACATTCTTACATTTTACATTTAAGGTGCTTCATTTCTTTCTCCCCTTAACCTCTTCCTCCTTCCTCCGTCCTCTGACTCCTAATACTCGCTCTTGTAGTTTTTTGTACTGATTTTACATTGTTACTTGTGAAAACTGTAATCCCAGTTTGCAGCCATATTTGTGGATCATGTTTCTTTATATTGATGCGACGGATCTGTATTTTGCGCTGGAATTATTTGTATATGAGAGAGGGGCATTTTTTTAAATTTAGATTGTATCCTATATTTTTCATCTTGACATTTCATGGATTGAATACCTCCAGTAGCATTTAAAGATCTGTTTGCCTTCATGTGCATTTGCTGCTTTGTATGGAACATATTTGTATACTACTAACCTTTTACCTCTGTTCTCGGGTGCTCTTTAAAATAATGATTTACATTCCATCTGCTGGAAAATATCTGACTCAAATGCAGCTTTAGATCCCTTTAGATTTACATTTCGAGGAGGCAAATACAAATATTACGGCATTCCCATGTATACACATGTGAAACAGTGGCGAATGTGCCCTTTCATTGACGTTTTTCAGATTATATGCTCATAGAATCTCAACATATGCACATATTATCATAATCTGGAGGGTGTGTATTTGTTTTAATGCGTCTTCAGGCCTCACGTCGACTTCTATATAGAGAACCAGTGACATATTGTCTTTCTCACACTCTCACATTACACATAAGTCACCTCATCATTCTGTCGCAGCCTGTGCTCCACTGAGTGCTGCTTTTTTGCATTTTTTTTAATTGGAATGTGGTATAATACAATGTTCCCCCTGCTTCCCCATGTTTTATTTTTACTGATATACTATTCTTTTTTATTCAGTGCTGCTGTGACTCAGTGTCTAATCTAATCTTTTCTAATCTAATTATAAATGAAAATTTGAATTAATTAGCAATGACAACACACTGTGCAACTAGCTGCCAATTGATCCTTTATGACTGGTTGCTGTATTGGCGAGTATACACACACACGCACAGACACACAGAGATTCAGCTGACTGATTAAGCAGCGCTAAAATGTCTACCAGTGTGTCCCTCCTGTCTCTGACCACTGACTCCGGTCTCCATCAATCAGGCTGCTGTTTGCAGGCAGGAAACCTTCACACACTTGTATCCACAGGCTCGGCCAACTGGCTTACTGCTGTGTTTCTGGCGAGAGAGAGATCAAGGTATATGCAGGTTGTAGACAGCTTAATTTAAAAGACTTTATAAGGTCAATTCAAAAACAAAGTAAAGGACGAGCATTTTCTGAAAATGTAGACTATTTCTGAAAAAAAACAGACAGCAGGGTTAAATGTTTGAAAGCCCGACACCCAGCTATGTTAAAATAGGTGTTTTAATTCAAGAACTTTAGACAAAAGGAAAAGTGAGGCCATAGTACGTGATGGTTGGCAGATATAAATGGATGCTACTCAGCCTGGGAAGTAAATCACTGTATGTGATATAGTGCAGTTGCTCCTGCTATGGACAGCTCTACCACTTAAGAGAGGAAACTTGAAAGCAGCATGAGTCACAAGATATTTATGATAACATTTGACTGTTTTTATCCTCAACCACAAAGTGGACCTATATCAAGTATGCGTGGCCACTTTATCCTCTTTAAGGATTTTTTTTTAAATTGCTCAATGATCAATATTCTTTGTTAACCATAGATTAGGTGACTGTGTGTAATATGAAAGGTGTAGTGCCGATCTGACGGCTCTTCAGTTCCTCTCTGCTCTACGAATTTTAGCGTCTTTCAGGTCATTGTTTTGGTTTTACAGCTTGCAACCACTGCACCGGTTCACTCTCACCGCTCTCATCAGTGTCTGGTCAGCCACAGCAGGCAGCTGTTTGTATGCTACCTACCGATGGACAAAGTTAGTGACTATCTGGTGAACATAGCGGAGCGTTTAGCAGCTAAAGACCACATATATCTCCCTCGGGAGTTGGTGGAGGCCTAAGCAGAGCTAAAAGGAGAGTGAATATTAGACCGTCAATTAGTAAAAGAAAACAATGAATGCAGGTTGAAGTGCATTTAGTGCTTAGCATTAAATATTTTTGATTAGCTTTTTCCATTATTTGACCCTTTTCTTAATCCACTAGTCCATGATCGCACTTTGACATTTTGAGTGGTAGAGACTAGCTCAAGTTCGATCGACATAAAAACAATAAAACATTGTGAGTGTGTTTTTGTTTATATTTAGTTTTAAAGTTTATCCTAATTTAAAGTAGCTGATGTCACCAAGTGTCATTTTGCAAACTATTTCAGATACAGCCATGTGCATGCACTGCTATACAGTCTCTCTTACCCAGAATTCTTGGTGTTATGGACACAGGAAAAGGAATATCTGCTGGCTAAAACAATAGCTTTTAATAGTAATATATGCTCCACCAACAGTTTAATATTTTACATGATGCAACGAGTACATTGAAATGTAAATGTATATTCAATTTACCACATTAAGTGTAAATTGAATAGTAATAACTCTGTGACTGCAGAAAACATAATGTTTCTTTATCCTGTTTTAACCTCTTTTGACTCCTCGTTCCATCTGTCATCCCGGCTCTTGCTGTGAGGGGTGTGGGACGGGTGTGAGGAGGGTGAGGGGATGGGGAAAGCTGTAATACTGTAGGATTGATACCGCTGAGTGAGATGAGGGTTCGGTGTGAAAGCAGCAGGATCCAATTTACCCTGATGGCCTCACTTACTGATTTTCTGTGTTTTGATGGACAACAAACACCAACATGGCACTTCTATCTAGCACCCATCCAACTTTCCATTCACACATACACCTTTCACCCTTGCAATGGCGCCAGCTAATGTTCTCTCACTGTCAAATTGTATTCCCACACGGGAGGTATATTCAACCCCCCTTCTTCTGTTTCTCGTTTCTCCGCAGCACCAGATCGCCACGCAGGACGAGGACCATGATTGACAGCCAGGCAAGCTGAGGAGACCTGTCACTCATCTTCCTATCAGCGTGTCAGAGGGCTATCTCCTTCTCGCCTCCCCCCTCTTCCTTCTCCTCCTCCTCCACCATCCTCCTCCCTCCCTCAATCCTCTCCTCTTATCTTCTCAATGGGCTGGTAACCGCAGTACTGTAGTTATCCCCCACTCCAAAAAACATCTTAAAAAGAGACAGAAATAGTAAAGAAAAGCAACTTCTAAACTGACTCTCGCTCCACCTGAGGGGACTTTGGCATGCCTCCTCACTCCAGTTGAGTGAGTAGTAGTAAGTGGAAGTAGAAGAGGGATTCCTTGTTTGCACACCTCCTTGAGAAGGAGCTGAGAGGGGAGCAGTCATGCGTTTCCATTTGGCGTTGACGCTGCAGGCGCTGTGGACCGGTGTTTGCCAGGCAGCCATGCAGCACTACCCTGCAGCATGGGGCCACTACGATGTGTGTAAGTCCCAGGTTTACTCAGACGAAGGCTTAACCTGGGACTACATGGCCTGCCAGCCAGAGGCAGCAGACATGACCCAGTACCTGAAGGTTTCTCTGGATCCCCCCAACATCACCTGTGGAGACCCTCCGGAGACGTATTGTGCCCTGGTGAGTACATGTGGAAAAAGTGAAGAAAAACCCCAAATCTTCCTTTTTTAAATTTTGTACACCAAGTAAAAAAAATCCCAAGGCAGCTTTCTTATCTGTGTCTGTGTATCGTTTATCTTCTCGGCTTGTTCTGACCCCACAGCCGTGACAGACTCTTTCAAAGCTTGTGTGACTCAGATACGTTTTTCTGTGGCTGAAGAAATTGAAGTTTGTGCCCATTGACGTCATGTTCTGCTGTTCAGAGATCCGCTTCTTCGTGTGCTTTGCAAACAATGTCTGATGTGCTGTTCATGCTGCTTACTAGCAGGAAACACTGTGTAATGTGACTTAACTCTTGAAAACACATATACTCACCTCAACCTCCCACACGTCAGAGTCACAAAAAAAATACAGTTCCCTCAACAGCTTTACTGCTGTGTCAGTGTGTGTTTTGCAGAGTTGAATAAGTGAGTGGCCTAAAAATTCAACCATCTCATGGTGAAATAGTACACAGGTGGGCTAAAAATACAACAGCATGTATGATAACTTAAGTGGAGCACTATTTTAAGGTTTTTGTTTTTTTTTCTCACGTCTAGTGACACCTTTGCCCATGCAGTATTGTAAGTGTTCTTTGCTTTGCTTCTTTAACTCGAGCAGAGTGGTGTCAGCCTTCATTATTGGTGCATTAGGCCCTGTTCCATCCTTTAATGTTTATTTGGGCAATCAAGTGACACCTCTGCCTTGGAGACTGTTGCTTTCCATTTCAGTATATTTTTTTTGCTGTAAGAAATTAGTTGGCTGACAGATCTGTCTCTATCTATTTCCACCATGCTAGAGACTTGGCTCTATAGTCTTACCTCCACTACATGGTATGGCTCGACTCAATTCGACTCGACTTGACTTGACTTTACTTGACTGATCTCAACTTGACTCGGTTATGGTACCAGGTACTTTTCTCAAGTCCTTTTTTTCACTTTAGATGGTACCCCTTGAATGTAGGCTGGATTCTTAGCTGATTGTCATAGCAACACTCCATGAAACTGCCGTGACATCATCTTCAACACAACACAAACACAAAAACACAGTAACATAGGAGGATATGAGTTTTTTCAAAGCAAGGAGACAAATTTTGTTTTAAAAAAGAGTGAATGCAGCAAGACAAGAGACTGTTGAAAGAAAAACAGGAACATTTGGGAAATCCTAATCAGAGCGATTTTGGTCTATTATCTGAGTTTTTTTGGTTGTTATGTTAATTAGGACCCAAGGTAGAAGGGCAACCGTTTTGTGGAAGCTAATGGATCCAATAGTCATTAAGAAAATTAATAAAGAGTGCAGACAATGAGATGACTGTGGTTGCTCCGTGCAGACTAATCTAGTGATAAAATCAAACAGGTCTAGGAGAGTAGAGTCGAGTCGAGCTGTACCTTGCAGTGGAAATGTCGGTCTGTCGGTTGATCTCACCACGTTGGTCCAGACTTAAGTATCTCCACAACTGTTGGATGGATTACCAAGAAAGTTGGTACAAACATTCATGTCCCCCTCAGGATTAATTGTAATAACTTTGGTCCTCCAGCATTGTTATCAAGTCAAAATTTAATTTGTCCAATACATTCCCATCAGCCTCGGGTGTAATTTGTGCTAATTAGTAAATGTTTGCGTTCAAACACTAAACTAAGACGGTGAGCATGGTATGAATATTATACTTTCACGTTATTATTAGTATTGTCACTGTGAGCATGTTAGCAGGCTGATGAATATATATAATTATACTTCTTGCAAAACAGACATTGTTTCCAAGCGAGGATTTCCTGAACTGGCAACTAGTTAAATCATTAGTGTTTGCTGTGAATCAAAGAGGAAGGAATCCAAATAGTGTTTTATATATTACAAGGATTGCACCAATTAGCTCATTTTCTTATTGTGTTTAACTTAAAGTTGTTTTTTGACCAAAAACAGAGGGAAGCTTTTTAGAATAATGAACCACTTAGCTCCCTTTCTGTTTAATTTCACAAAAACAGAAAATAAGGGTTGTTGAATCACTGAACAAATTGGCCACGACCGACTTGTTCATAAAGGGTTCTACCATCACGATAACTTTAAATTGGTATTTTGTAGGATTAGAGAGATTTTTATAATTGAACAGCACAATAAAAAGCAGTGATTGGTTGATTGGTTTACCCTTTGAAGTTCATGTGGTGCTGTTGATTCTGCAAATTACATTGCAATCATGAAAATCACAAATTCCTGGTGGAACTGAAAATAAAATGAGATGCATATTAGGTCAAGTATTTAATTAGCAACCCGCCTTTCCTCCTTATTCCGGGTCCTTTTCACTTTGAAACTCACAGCTGGTCGCCTCAGATTAACGCTAAATGATGAATCCATTTTGGGCCGTCGTGTGTTACCAAGTCATCAAAGATTCTCTCAGAACAAATGCACTCCTCAACAGCCTCAAGAGCTCTTTTGATAAATAGCGAGATGTTCTAGGAAAAGTAGTAACTTGAAGAGTATAAATAGACGGTCGCCATCAGCAGAAAGTCAGCTGAGAGGAGACACAGAGGAACAGAGAGGGATTAACAAAATACAGATGACAAAGACAGCGGGCGAATGATCAAGAGAGAAGCGAAAGGAAACGAACACGGGGGAGACAGAGACTCAGAGGACTATGTGCAAAGCATACGGTGACTGAGGAACTAATATCTACTGCGTGGGGCGGGATGGAGGCTCTGAAATGTGAATAATTCAACATGTTTTGTAGCTAATGTGTTTTATTCATAGGACACATTATTCAGCCCGACATCTCTCAGGCACTTTTAAAAAATGCTGACTCCCGTGATCGCCCAAGGTTGGTTGAAGGCAAAGGAGAGTTGAGTGGGTAGGATATGTAGGAGGTCATCAACAAAATGGGGTCACCCTCCGATCTCCCTCTGGGTGGCCCAGTGACCTCTGATTGATCCGCATTTGAACCTGAAGCGTGTCTCCTATTTACTTTGCAGCGACTGCGGATGAATCCTGGATCAACAGCGGTCATTTGTGTCTGATGCTTCAGTGGAGCCGTGCTATTTCTGGCCGAGCAGTTGAAACTGGGTTTATTATTATTACTGCCAGCCTTTTAACAGTCTGATGATCGCTTATTGAATTAGCGGGGAGTTAGCGGCGCGCTGTCGCCCTCATGTCTCCGGCAGTCAATGTGATAGGAGCGCTTCAATTAAACAGGCAGTGGTTAGCTCCCACATAACCATTTCTTCTCTCTGCTGTACTGTACTCATCACAGATCACACAAACATCAGTGAAATATGACCCCTGCCGCTTGCCATAGAGTCCAATTCTCTGCAATTGGTTTATGTTTACCCCAGGCAGTAACGTGGCTCCAAATCAACATCAGAACAATTATCATTGATATTCCAGCTACTCTGGCTGCCAATACGCTGCTGCAATGCCAATAGTGGTTTGTATCGTAAGTCAGATCATTGCAGATTCGGGGCAATTATCATTAGGCCGCGTTATCGGAGAATTTCATCTCTCTGGTAATTGATTTTGCGCTCGTAGAGGCGGGTGTATTTTAAAGCCTTGCGTCTGCTTCCTGGAGTGCTGAAGGTAACAGACACCAAAGCCTGAAGAGAGGAGAGAGAGACAGAGAGAGATGCAGCAGCTCGAGGGTGTGGTGCCTATATGAGCATGGTTATCTCAGGTTTCGGCCTTCATCCACCCCTCTACACACATACACACACATACACACACACATACATACATACATTCATACACCCACCACTCTCCCCAGTAAAGGCTTTTTATTCTCCTTCTAGCCCGGTGACCTTTTCGATAGCAATAAGCTGGCATTCACTGAACTCTGGCACACAAATCTGCCATCATATGAGTTTCACTGTCCCCTCCAGTTAGACTCAGACTGGCCTTTAAAAGCCTGGACAGGTCGCAGAGCCACAACCAGTTGATGATTGAGTTAGTGCAGGATGCAGGAGAGCAGCTTTGACTTAAGACAAAAATGATGTATCATGCAGAAGAAGCTGATTCTCGTTAATCAACTAAGACTAAACAACAGCTGTATCTTTGTGAAGTTAAATTCAAAATTGTAAATGTATATAATTATTTACATTGTTACAAGTTTGTTCTGACTAGTAAAGAGAGATTTAACTGGGTAGTAGTAGTTCTTTCCTTGTGTGTTGCTCCCGCACCACAAACAGAAAGACTCTCAAGGGAATTATCAGTGTCTCATCTACTTTACTGCAGACGTTTAAACTGAAGTAACATCCACTCAGTTACTGTAACACTCAAACTTATCAACCAACATAAGTTTGCATGTGTTGCTTCTTCTTTGATGCACATGGCATTAAACATAGAACACCCTTTCTAGGTGTAACTCCATAATTTATACCTCATTTGAAAACCATGCTTGTGCGCGCGCATGTGTGTGTGTGAATGTCCTTATGCATTCCCGTGCAAGTACTCTATGTCTCTATTTGTGCCATCAGTTTACAACCAGGAAACGCTGATGAATGCTGAAACCCGAGTCCCGGCAGGCCGGTGCATTTCATAGCCAATCAAATCTAAATGAGGAAACAAAGCAGATTAATGAAAAGGTGGTGCAGCATGCAGCTTTTTTACATTTCAGCCCTGTTGAAAGGTCATTAAAGCTGTGTCATGATAAGAAAAGGTGACTTGCAAATAGTCATTATTATTCTGTTGTGTTGAAAATAATATGATGATATGAATATAATGATATGAAGTGGCTGTGGCTCAGTAAGGCTGCTGGTTTGATTCCCTGGCTCCCCTGGCTACATGTCAAAGTATCCGTGGGCAAAGCACTGAAACCCAAATTACTCCTGATGAGCAGGTCGGCACCTTGTATGGCAGCCTCTGCTGTCGGTGTATGAATTTGTGCGTGAATGGATGAATGTGACACTTTTTCTTTTGCCATTAAAGTTATACTGTGGCTCTATGTTTTAATCCCTGAATGATATTTGCAAGCTTTTGCTTATGCAGGAAATGCTATACAGTACTGTGCAGTATACATAATAAGATACTGCAAAGTATTGCAGAAAAATACATCTAAGCTGAGTTAACAGAACTCAACAATTTAACAGACTTGTGAAACAGCTGTTTTAGGCCAAATATTACCAGGCTTTCTTAATGGGCGAAACGTAATCTTACATAATGGTATGTTACATAATTGACTTCTTAATTAAGCAGTTAATATTAAAAAGAATGCAAGCTTGCTCTTTTTTGTGAAACGAGGTTGTGAACTGTTAAACAAGATTGAAAATACTGTGGCAAAGATCAGATGTGAAGTGTCTTTTTGTTCTGCATGTAGCGTTGCTAAAACTTTGCTTGTTTAGTGGTAGTGAAATCAGGTGTGCGTGGTTAATATCCTTCAGCAGCCAACTGCACACTGTCAAGTGAAAAGTAAATGAATGATAAAACTCTTAAATGTCACTCTATGAATTCACTGTCGTGCGTCCTTGGCACTAACTTGAGACGTCAGAAATATTAAAGGTTAAGTTGTTGTTCGCTTTATCTTATTGTGCAGTTTTTGAATACAGTTAAAGTCACCCCTGAGCTCACTTGAGCAGATGGCACATTCCAGTTTAAATCAGCACTAGAGAGAAGGCTGCAGCCTAACTCTAGTTTTTGTCTGTTGATTTTACCTCAGCTTTTAAGTGTTTTTGTGGGATTTTGCCAGGGTTTCATTTTTGCCTTTTTTTTCCCAAAAGTAAGTTTTTTACTTATAAAACATCCCCTTTCTGCATGCGATTCTGTTACCAGATGCCACATTGCTCATCATCCCTATAAAAGATTCCCAGCACACAAGCAGCACACATGATGGTAATATAGATGTCTTTTCACTGTCTCAATGACCAGCTTAATAACCAGTTCAAGCACCATACAGGGGCTTTTCCAGGTGTGTCATACAATTAATGCAAGTGAGGGGATGCCGTGGGTTCCCATGGATTATCATTGTGATATACCACAAATCTGACCTTTTCCTTAGCTGATCCTGATTAGAGGTCTCAGACAGACAAAGCGCTTTAACTCCCCTGTACCTCACCCGCCCCTCATTCACACACTGCGCTGCCTCTCAACAGGCTCAATGCTGACATTTTCTTGAGAAACGAGTGCGCTGTCAGCAGCAATATGTCTCATTTCATATTGTAACAGTCAGTGTAGGGGGTTAGAGGAAGGCGAGAGTGAGAGAAAAGGCAAGGTGGCTTCAGTGTTGTCTGTGACATTCTGTCATACAAGCTTGTTTATATTGGCTTTTTTTGTGAGGGGGCAAGATTGCAAAAACAAACACAAAGGCAGCTTTTCAGACCTGCTGATTGACTTTTAAAAAGGTCAGATTCCAGGAATGTAGAAGCAATTAACCAGCATTGAAAAACTAATTACTCATTCAATAGAACTGTTTAACATCAGAGGATTAAGTCAACTTGATCCTTTTTATGTGTCTTCTTTCATCTTTGCCAGATCAAACCAAATCAAAGTTCTATTGAAATTCATGACAGAGGCACAGGGTACGGACAGAAACAAGCTAAAGGAAACACGTGTGTAATTCACAAATTTTCATCGTATTGTTCTGTGTTTGATTACCGATAGCTATCTGGAGTGCCGAGCAAGGCTGGAGTTATTATTTCTGCATAATTCACCAACAGGCAGTGTTTGAGACTTGACTGAAATGTTCACACATGAGTTTAATCTGTGCTCAAGGGAATTCTGTGTCTTTTCATGTGATTTAATTAGTCTAATCAACCCTTAACACTTTCAATTTGGAGTTAAGGTAGCATACACTCTCCTAAATGGATAATGCAACCAGCAATGATACTGTGAATCATGCACATTGGTGTCATTAGATGGGCAATCATTACAATCAATAATGGAAACATTGTCAATATCTACATTTATCTCTTGTACTTAATTTGATATATTTTGTTGAATGGAGTTAAGATAATTTTGAGAGGCTGTTGCATCAAGATTCACAATAGTTTTACAATTATATGATTTTGTTTTCCTTTGTTTATGCTTGCAATACAATTGCAATTTACCCGATAAAACCACAGCATAACACACTTATACACTTATACACCTATTTACACTTTATTGTGCAAAAGACTTACAAAATGCCCTCGCAACATCGTGGATCACATCTTGACAGCAAGATATGATGCATGGTCAGTGAAACAGTATGAAAACAGCACGGTTAAGAAATACAGGCTCCACTGACAGCGGCCTGTTTCCACTCATATCAAAAGCAATTTTTTTTAGTGCTGCTGTTGGTTGAAAGCTGCATTTGAACCATATTTTGTTCATTCTAGAGAGGCTGTCTGAATCCGGTCCTAACCTTCCTGCCACGACAGATCAATTGGCCTACAGACAAATGACTACAGGACTCTATACAAAATATTATAGGAAACCTTATGGAAAGTCTGAACTGGTCACAATTATTAAAACAAAAGATCACTGATGAGAAGGACAGGGAGAAGTAGGGAGTAACGCAGTGCAAAAAAACAATACACCTAACCCAATTGCGGGTGGTGGGGTTGCTGCAGCACCGTCAGCACCTGTCCTTCCTGCAGCTGTGTCTGAGGCCGTCATTGTCTGTGTGGAGTCTCCTCTGGTCCACCCGTGTCCGACGTTTATAGCACATCAAACATTGGTCATTCATAACCTTTCACAATGAATTTTCACAGATTGCAGTTGATGCAGCAACTGCTGATCAGCCCCTCTTCCCTTTAATCTGAACCCAGGAGCATAACAAGCTTTTATTTTGTAGCCTGATATATTCAACTGAAACACTACCAGTGCAGAGAGAATAGGTCGAATATTGTCTAACACAGCACAGAACTGTCAGACCGCATCTATCCGCCCAATGTGAAGGTTATACACACCGCGGTCACAGGAGAATCTCATCATATTCTCTCCAACCCATCCCGTGCCATAAACTTTGCATGAGCGTCGGGCACTGTCTGAATTTTTATCATTTTCTTATTTCCTCCAACCACTCATTCTTCCAGGTCTTCAGGTGCCAACCCAAACACAGTCTTGTCAGCCAGCCTAGGCCAAGCTCAAGAGAAGTCCATTAAACAGGTGTTGGCAGAAAGTCCCACACTTCCAGTTATGGGCATGTTGTGGCCCAGCCTAGTGTATCCCACAGTCTGAGTAAGACTGAGAGAGGAAACACCCAGCCTCACATAGTTTTTTTTATCACATTTTGTTGTTTTTTGATGTTGACTGCATTCCAGGATGGAATTATTTGATTTGATTTTTTATTAATGGTTCCCACATTTGATTTAGTTTGGACTTGATTCCTGGTTTGTTGTCTTTAGAAAACCTTCAAATAATTATGATACATAACAATAATAATAATTAGAAAAATCCTTTGTCTTTTTAGCTCAGTTATGATTTGTTTAAAGTCTCTCTTTGATAATTGTGACACTGTGAAGGATAATGGGACATCATATTGTCCAATATATATCTTGTTGTATCTTGGGTAGTCTTTAAAAACACCATACATTACAGCACTATGATTAACGTCAGTGTTAAAATAAATGTCTGGCATTTTTGCCCACAGATCTCTAGACCTCTTACACCTGTGTTCAGTAGTTTCATCCTAATCACAGTTTTTTTTTTAATTATTATACAACTACTTGTTTTATTTTCCCATTTATATAGTTCTTCTTTTATTTCCTTTTCCTTTGCCTCCCGGTTTCTTTCATAGAAATTACATTTCTTGAACATTAATTACTGGCTGTGTGTCCCTCCTTTCAAGTCAAACTCCCTTCTTTTTTGTCATGATTTAATTTAGCACCAGATATCAGATGATCATTTATTTTATCAAGATCTTGTTGGTTCTTCACAATAACATTTATGTCGTCAGCTTAAGCCAAGACAATCACCTGTTCCCCAACAGTACTTGGAAGTACCACTCAGTCTGCCATCTTGTTTAATTCTTTTCAGGAATGGGTTTATTGTTAGAACATTGCACACAGGAAATTACTTTAAACTCCTGTCTTAGTGTGTATGTGTTGACTGTTCACTAACCAGTGGCTAAAACCATGCTGCAATTGTTAGCATTCAGCTAGTCACTAGTAGCCTAACCAAGTTTTTACTTCGAAGGAAAGAAGCACATCATTAACTAACTACATATTATAGTACAGTATTGAGTATAGTATAGCAAAAACACTGGTAGGCTAATTTGTCAAATAGAGTGCTGCAGGGATGACGTATTTTTGTACAATGAGGTTAGCATTGCCCTGGTTTCCTCGACAAAAGGCTTATGGGATTTTTCAGTTGGATTATTGGACTTTGGATTTTTGCAGAAAATAAGCTCTGTGGAAAACACAATTGAGTCTCCATGTTTGTGCACAATGACATTTAATGTCCCCAAAAATGTCTTTAGTCTCATGTAGCCACATGTTAGCAACTACCTTTTTTAAGACATGTAAACACTTAATCATTAAAATCCAGGGCGTTACTTGATATATTTTATGTTGTAGAACAAAACCTGAAAATCTCTTAAGCTTGTGTTAACCACAGACCTTTTTTTCAGGCATTTAACTGAAAAACCCATTCAGAAACCCCTTTGACATTGAGACAAGGAAACTGGAAGTGATAAAAATGCTAACTTAGTTCCAGGTGTTAGGACTCGTTCCTGCGGCACTCCATTAAGGATAAAGTTTATGTTAGCTCTTTAGTGTCTTAGGGGAAGTAGCTTGCCTGTGATAGGGTTATGTTCATTGAACATACTGGTAAGGACTCATACCTTTTC
The DNA here is from genome assembly GCF_040436345.1 of Pagrus major. Taxonomy (NCBI): domain Eukaryota; kingdom Metazoa; phylum Chordata; class Actinopteri; order Spariformes; family Sparidae; genus Pagrus; species Pagrus major. The sequence continues at coordinate 10,970,112 of NC_133233.1, forward strand.
TGTTCTCTTACATACTGTTTGAAATTTGAAGAGTAAAGCTTAAAACTAACCTCTACCTTGGTTGTCCAGGTAGGCTATGAAGGCTTGTAAACTAGACAGGGCTATGTTACAAAAATAAGATTGGACTCTTACCATATCCTATCTGGCAAAGCTATTTTCTGTCGACAAAAAAAGCAATTCAAAGTGCTTGACTATGCGAGGACTAAGTAGCTCTACACTGCAATTCAAAAGCAATGCTCTCAATTTAATTCAATGTCTTGTAGGCTACATGTATCCACAGTTAGTGATATGTAGGAATAGAAGGCCTAAGTATGAAGAGTGAGGTTTAGCAAACGATCAATTTTATGTGTATTGCTCTAGTGAATATTGCTATTCACCTGCCTCGCTCTGTTTTCTTTGCTATTCTCATCACCACTATCATCAACGGCAGCATTATCACCTTTTAATGTGATGTCTACCATTTCCACCATTATCCCTCTTATCGCCACAACATTTTACGTGATAGATACAGCTTAAGTATGAGTGGAAATGAGAGGGTATTGTGGGTAAAAAAGTGCGAAAAGGAGGAAATATTTACTCCCAGGGAGAAAAAGTTTGTGACAGTGAAGTTAGTGAAAAGTTGGTATGCAACATCAGGTGTTGCTCTGTGATGCTGTGTTGTGTGAATACGTGTGACTCGTCTATCTGGGCTCCATCAAGGCATTCAGTGTTGCCTCACCGTTTACTCTGCCATAACAAGATAACAGGGGGCCTCCTTGACTCCAGCTCCCCACAGGGTTTACTGTTGACTTTTTTTTTTTCAAAGTTTGGAGCAAAACATTTCCTCCTTTGCCGTAAAGTATGGAAAAGAAACTTTGGAGAAGCTGAAGAATGGAAAAAAAAAACTATGTTTTTTTCCATATTTAGATGTAAAACTATCTGAGACTGTGAAAGTGCCACTTGAAAAATATTCTCTTGCACGTACAAGAATGAAGTCAATATAGGAGAAGGGCTAATGTTTCATTTTGGGAAACAAAAACATATTTCACTCTCATTCAGCTCTGGTTTCTACGTACTGACATGATGAATTCCCAGAAAATTAGTATTGAATATAAGTCAAGGGAGAAATGATCTCTCATAGCTCAGATTTAGCCTCTGAATATCTTAAAGACTCCTGCTATTGACTACAAGTCATCCAGAAATATCACATTGTCTCACTGTTAAATGCTCAGTGCACTCACTGGATTTGAGGACTCATGCATAATATGAACCGAGCATACGGGCCTTTACAGTCTGACTTCTATGACATAGAGATTTTTTTTCTTTCTCTCATGTATTTTATTTGACGAAGGCATTTTTACCCCTTTTCTCTTCTATTGCTTTGTGGGCTCTAAATCCCTCTTGTGGTAATGGGGGCTTTTGTTGCATTTCACAGTTCATCACTCATGGAAAATTATGGTGTGGGAACCCCACACCCCCCCATCATCCCCCTGTACTCCTTCCACCTCTGTGCACAAGGCTCAGAGAATAGATGGAGATACAGCAGTGGGCTGCTGGGGAGATCCGTTAGCTTTTAATTGCTCTTTGAACCTCAGGGGTGGATTTCCCCGCAGAGCTCACTTGCTCCAACACTGATTTTCACAATATCCCCTTCCCTCTTAGGGACACGGATAACAAATGGCAAGCACACACACACACACACATAGGCCAATACAGACAAGCTTACAGAGCACAAAGCTTGGCATATGGTGACATTCATATTTAGAGGCACTCATGTTTTCATTTATTTGTGTTGGGGGGCTTTTAATGTTAATTGCAGCGGATAAGTGGAAGTGTTCTGAATAGAGCGATCCCAGTGATCCCATCCCTCATTTTTATCCATGGTGGGAGGTCAGATGCTCCCACAGCCGTGGCAGACGCTCTCCCTCCTCTACTCAGCATTTCAAAGCAGCAGGGCCTCCCGTCCCTTATCAGCACAATACCTTTTTTTTTTTTTTTTTGTGACTGGTGTATGCGGCGTGCGTGTGTCTGTTTCTATTTGTGTTTCTATCTACATCCACACAACAGGCTTTCATGAATTCTGCAGCTCACACCTTAGTTTTTCAGACGCTTTTTCACATCTATTTTAGGATGTAACCTACTGTATACGCTGTTAATGTGAGCAGCTTTTATGAGAGAAAAACAAGGATTTTCAGAATAACAACATGTGCCAGTGAGTGCCTGAGTTGAGTTACTGCTTTCTCAACACCACCGCATTGAGTCAAACTGCAGAGCGGCCATTTTAGCAGTGCTACGATATCTCAGGTGAATATGTCATGGCAACACTACGAATTCAGACGGCAGCAAGTACGAGTCACATGTAGGCCACATGCCTCGGGATAAGTTTTGTATGACATATCCATGTCATCCTGATTGGAAGTTAAAAATGCAGGTTCAGCTTTTTGTGTTTCTGATGTGTAGTAGTGTCAGATTTGTATCAAAAGGAAGGGAAACATTATGAAGGGTTGCCACTTCAGCTGCAGAATCACCACAGCCTTTCAAATAGTGATGTTACGTTCACAAGTGATCTGATTCTTTTCGACAACACTTTCGTATGAACAAAGGGAAGCAGCTCTTTTTATCGTGACAGTGAATGCATCGTATTCGAGGCAAAGCGACTTGAGTTACATCCATCAGCTGCACAAAATATTGTTTTAGCATTGACAGTGCAGATGCATGCATGCGTAAAAATGACATTGCAGTGAGAGCAAGTAAGGCATTTTACAATATGCATTGCAACATAGTAGAGGCATTTACAGTAAGCGGCTAGGCTAAAAGCAAGGCTTTTCTTGTTTTGTCACATTTTGGGCGTTGACATGACTCAAAAACTGACATCCATCAATAGAAAGGTATGGTCTCATTTTGAAGTAATCAGTGTGCAGATGAACAGTACCTGATGTGTTGTGATCCCCTACAGGACATTATTCAAGTCAAGACGAACAAAGCCTTGTTTACAGTGCAGATTATTGACATTAGTTTTGGCAGAAAGAGTAATATAGTGCTGCTGAACCTTGTCCACATATGCAACGTGCAATTATACTGGTGGGATGTCTGGATCTGAATCTGATCCGAACTTACCCTATGATCCAAGGAGAAAAGAACGATGAGCACTTCTTTTGAGAGCCTCTCAGAAAGGAATGGACCCATAAGATCCAGCTTCCTCCAAAGAGCTATATTTCCCAACACTACTTTGAAAATATGCAGGCTTAGCAGTTGTAATGTGTGTGTAATTTCTTGATGTGGAAATAAGAACACTTGCAAACAGAGTTAGAGAGAAGCACCTGAGGAAACATCAAATAATTAACAGATTTAAAAGGCAAAATGGGGTATGACCTAAACACTTCTTGCTGTTGTTGGCTCAAAGCATTAATGAGTGCTTATTTAACTCCGATAAGTAAAGGGAAATATATTAAGCATGTGATAGAATGTTTTTCTTGCCTGTATGGTCTGGCTGTCTTTCCTCAGAGGAGCATTACTCCTCTCTCAGACAGCTCTTAGACCTGCTCAGTCTTCCTCCTTGTTTGAGGGAAATGTGAGGCTGTACTCTTCACCCTGACAGGCTTCGGAAAAGACTCCTGGATTACCTTGACTGACAGCTCCCAAACCCTAAGATCTGTTGTGTCTGGCCCACACCGAGCATAGGGCAAACTCTGAATCAATAGCAACGCTATCAGTGATGGAAATTGAATGCTGAATCTGAGCGCTGAGTACCCCCTCATGAACTGTATGAGAGCATTTTTCCGCTGCTCATCTTCTCTCCCTGGCAGGTATGAGTACAGCGGCAGCTAAGAGAAAGTGTAAAGTTTGTTGGGATGTGCACCTTTTTTTTTTTCCTTTTTTTTTGGAGCATCAAAAATAGAACTCAGGGAGATGAGGCCACAGATGGAATTGTCTTCAAAGTACAGAGTCGGCAGTCTTTTAAAGTGATATTACACTCGTGGAGAACATTTTCATTTTCCTGTGCTCTCAGCTTGATCTGACACTGGGAAGTAATTTGACATTTGCTGCCATGAATCATTTTGGATGACTACTCATTGATAGTTGCAAACAGGCTGGATTACAAGTTCAAAAAGACAGCAGACAACAAAAGAAGTAAAAAGAAGTGACATTTCTGCTAGAAACTCTCCGTTCAAACCCATACAGTGGTATACATTACTAAAATCACAGCGCTATAATAACTGAGCTTTTCGGCCACTTAAACTTTTGGATAGCCCTAAAATGGCTCCTCTGTGCACTGTCCTACACATGGCTGAGTTGCTTTGTAAGCTAGCCTCTGCTCAGCAGAGGGAACCGGAGCAGTCAGCGGACAAGACGAAGGCCTAGAAAATGTGCTTGCTTAATTAAAGAAGGGGAAATAACCAGTGCAGCTATTTACACCTAATTCTGACATAAATCTGCAGTTATTGCACTGGCGAGACTGTCCTCTCCCCAATTTAGGAAGCACCCGAGAGCCTTTCCTTAATAAGCAATCCTCTTGATTAAGGCAAGGCAGGAGTTACAGTCTCTCTTCTATGGGAGAGAAAAGGACAAGAGAGGCTGAATTTAACTAGAGGGGAGGTAGTTAGCAAAAAGCCGTCATGGATATTGAGATGGTTAGCATTTTATTAACCCGAGTCAGGACATAGAGAGTAATTGGTAAATTGGTGTAGACTTGCAGTGTCTGCAGGACTTTGGCCTAAGGGTGCTGGGATATAGACACTTGGCATTTCAACCTCTCCATCTCCCAAGCCATCCACTCAAGCAGTACTGTCTGCCTCAGTCCATTGCTCCCCTAATTAGCAAGTTGTTTTATTTCCTCTGGCTGCTAAACTAGTTTCAGTCCTTTTTTTCCCTACCGTTGGGAACGAGAGGACATGCGTTGAAAACATCTCCCACAAGGTGCCAGGCACTTGTCAGAGAAGCATCATGTGACAAGGGTGCACAACGGTAATCTGTTCATTATGCTTGCAAGGACAGCTAGCGATTGAGAGGCTTGGCGTGGAAATGCATTTTACATCCCTTCTGTCTGCACATCAGAGGCTCTAAATGAAATGATTTAGTTAGAGGTGCCAGGCATTAGCTGTTACTCTGGGACACACATTGTTGTCACGTAGAAGGCTCTCTTTCAACGATATTCAGCATGGCTTCAGACTATATTCCCCCACCGTAAACATGAGGGCGATACGCCAAGCTGCAGACACTGTGGCAGGGAGCGTTGGCGTTTGATATGAGTCTGGTACCCCGTCCTCGACTCAATTCCCTCGGATCTCATCAAGGGCTTTCTTCTACTTATATTATTAGCTGGCTTGCTGTCTTGCCATCACCCTTACTGCTTTAGAGAATATGAGAGAAACACTGAGAAGCAGAAATTATATATCAGTTGTCAATTACATGGAAATGACCTGCTGGTTTTCATATGGATGATAGATTTATTTTTGACCTGCCCTTTAGAATGTGATGTCCCTATCTCACCTATGAGCTAAAGGACACCAGCATGCCATGTATGTACAGTATTATTTTATTAAAGGAACAGGTCACCTTCTGGACAAGAATTAGATGAAAAGTTTGACACCACTCTCACGTTAGTACAGTAGATATGAGGCTACTGCCAGCAGCTTTTTAGCAAAGCTTGGCATTATGATTGGAAACAGGGTGAAATAGCTAGCCTGGCTCTGTAACAAAGGTTACAAAATCAGCCTACCAGCACGTCAAAAGCTCACTGATTACCAGAATCTGTCTTGTTTGTTTGATCCAAACAAAAACCAAAGTATAAGAGCAACACTTTTATACTATTTTTTGGCCATGTGCAGTTACTTCCTCTCCACCAGCCGCCTGGTATGAAGTATTCAGTCATTATGCTAAGCTAAGCTTGCGTTTGGCTCTCTGTGATGAGCAAAATGGCAGACAATTCTCTTGTCAGCAATACATACGCATTAATACAAGGCACATGACAAAATCTTTCTTGAGCCAACAATGCAGCTACAGTTTGACTTACCAAAGCAGGAAAAGCACAGGTGGAATTAATTAATATTAATGATGGCTGCATTCCATTCAAATGAGCCAGTTCCAGGAATGTGGTATTGTAAAGCTCCCTCACTGGCATGCCTCACAGGGATACTTAATGGAACGGAGCCATCGTGTTTGAACTGCTGATTAGACTTCACAAAACAGTCATTTTGAATCACACATGACATTGCTGGTGTCACTGAACTCCGCCATGTAGCAACACTGCTTCTCCCAACACACACTGGCGAGTGCACTGTGGCTGTCTGTAATTCTGCTGCCCTCATTTTCAATTTTACTCTACAACGACTAAGCAATTTGTTTAAGTCCTCGCTGAATAAAATATGTCCTGCTAATAATCCTAATTAGCTCCCCTAATGTACTCCCCCCTCCCACCCCCCCGCCCACCTCTTCTTCTAAATACTCCCTCTGGTGTGCAATTGAGGTTGGAACCCATTCAGCCCTGCCACTATCTCTCAGCAGCCTTCTGACGGATGGCAAGATTTATAGCCACTGTGGAGGGTGAAACCGTTACTTTTAGAGACTTTGGCTCGTTTTTTTTCCCGTTAATGGAAGGTCAAAAGAGCATCCCACCAAATACTACACATCATTACACCTCACATCTTAAGCTCTTATACCAGGGATCATTTTAAACTTTTATAGCCAATTTTAGGACAAAACCAATTATTTGAGTATTATGGAGTCTAAACATTTCAGTTTTCAGTTATATCTATCAATTAAGTAAAAAATAAAGAATATCTTCATTTTTAATCAAGCTAGCAGTGTTGTTCTGTTGGATGATTGACGTGACATTTTGTAGACTTTCATGGTTTCCAGATGATGATAAATTTTATGACTTTGATGATCCCCAACTTTTCCTATAGCAGGTTGACATGAACTACTATTGGATGGATTACCCTTAAGTTTACAAACACTCATGTCTTTCTCAAGATTAATTGTGATTATGGAGTTAGCATGCTAACTTGATAAAATAAGATGGTAAAAATGGCGAATGTTGTACCAGCTTAAAGTTAGCATGTCAGCGTTGTCATTCTGAGCAAGACTATTGTTACGTCTATATTTAGGCCCTGGGTAGTGCCTGTAGGTGTTCCTCTCAGGTTGCATACATACCCTCAAAATTCTTACTTTGAGTGCATGGTAATAACAGATAAATAGTCCTATTTGAACATTTCTGTCAACTTCTCTCATCTGGACAATGGTGGACTAAACGTTTCACTTTTAATCCTATGAAGCAGAGACATCGGCAGTATCAATCTGCCTGACAATATAGTGATTTTTTTTTTAATCTTTCTAGTTGGATATGTAGTACCCACGTAGTGTATAGAAGCTGCCAATTCCAACTATGTCTTCTACCTGCCACTTAACTTCTTTGAATTAAATGCCTTGCTCCAGACATCTACATTACAGTATTGACATTAAAGGAGAAAAGAGTTTTACACATTCATTTAAAATCCATCCTTATTTTTTACCAGCTACTCTTGTAAGTTAAATCAGTCACATGTCCTCATCATCTTTTCTGTCCTGGCTGCCACCATCAGTAGAATTTTTGAATAATTAAAAAAAGTGTCTTTGTTCACCATGATGAAGATTACCTATGAGTTTACAAAGAGGAAACACGACCAGATTTAGATCAGATGACAAAACCAAGATAAAACAACCATATTTCCAGCTTTTACCCTGTTGTTAATGATATCACGGAGCAAAACCTGGCTCGAGCCCATGATTCATTGCTACTGACTCTTTTGAACCTGCGGAAGTGCTTTTGGGGAACAGATCATAAGAGCCAACGTGTGTCTATATGTGTGTTGGTGTGTGTGACTGTGTCTCGCTGTGTATCCGGGTGCCATGTGGCACCGCGCGACTCAGCTTTGCTCTGCCAAGAGATAAGAACACAGGGTAAGCCACTCGCTGCGCCAGCCTACTGGATTTCACCTCTGAATCGTCTTTGTTGTGAGTTGTAGGGCTGCTCTATTTCTAATGTGACAATTCTTGCAGAGCACCATATTGACTTTATATGCTGTACATGCGCAATGTGAGGACCTATTTGAAATAGATTATCAATGGCAAAGCACTTGAGAGCGAAGAAAAAAGAAGCTAAATCCTGCAAGGGCTGGAAGCTGTATGGTTGTTAAAGCATTGTTCATGGAGGACAGTTTCACATGGTGATTAGGAATATTAGCATGAACTAGGCTGTTTTAATTGTTTTGATTATGTAAGTACTTTAATCTTAAGCACTTTATATTGTTATAGCACCATAAAGATTATATGAGAGATGCTGATTAATCTACTGTGTTATTGTAGATCAGTGCACAGTGAAATAAAGGGAGACTGGCTCCTGAAGTAAAGGTGTTAGACTGTTGTGCCGACTGGATGCATGTCTTGCAAAAGATTCCTGCCAGTAAAATGTTGGCAGCAGTCAGCAAACAGGTCTACAACGAGAGGGCAGTGCCTGCTGGGAAGTGTAGGCGGAGGCTGGCATATGGCTGACGGTGCTCACAGGCTTTTGCTTACCAGTGCTTACCCTTGTTAGGCTGCCTTTTTAGCTTGTTTCAAGTGTGCAGAACTGAGATGATTTAATCCCATGGTGTCTTATCTTATTGGACAAAGGGGTCAGCATCTTTGGAGTACAGACTGACTATAATCAGAGATATTACCCCTGCACCAAGTCACAGTGAGTCAAGGAAAAACTCCCAATATTTGTAATGCAAAAGACAAGGCTGACCTGGGCAGCACAGATAAGCTCAAGAAACACCTGATGAAATATAAAATATGTTACATACGTATATCTTAAAGCCCATGAGTGTACAGTGTTTAATAACCTTAAAGCCAAATTCCTGCAGCTGACTTTGCACACCTGCAGCCAGCGCTGCGCTCATACAAGGAGAGTTGAATCCTCCAACATAAACAATGAGGCACCAACATCTTCAACACCTTTATGTAGTTAATTAAATAGTTGGAGAAATTGTTGTTGTAGATAACTGGGCTTTTTTCACCATCCTGGTTGACGTTAAATCAGGTTTTTTAATAGTGTTAGCCCAAATTCCTCACCAACAAGCTGTTTACTTTAGTACACTAAAACAGTATGTGAGGTTTTTCAACATGTCCAAAACCTTGGTATGAAACCAATAGTATATGAAATGCATACTATTTACAGGGACGTATTAAAGTACGCAAGCACCGCTGTAGTGACAACAACAGTTGGTGCCGGTGTTTGTTCGTGTTCTTTGGATCAGGCAGACTGGACTACAACGGGGTATTGCTGCCCTCTACTGCTTGTTATTAATAAATGTCATTTACGTATATTTTTTATATTGTCAAATACCGTGCTAATATTCATAATATTCTCTATTGTAGTCCAGGTATCCAGGTTGAATAAAGTGGGCAGTGTGAGCAAAAAACACTTTTCCAGCTGCTTCCAGGTCTTTGAGCACCTTCTTCCTTTGAAGCAATGCCCGTCATATTTGGTGACAAATTTTTCACAACTCAAGTTACATTTTTGTTATTACAGAGAGAGTAAAGTACCAGTGGGTATTGCCAACTTCATTTGTCAGTTAGTATGTTAGAAATTCTCCTAATCAGACACCAGGAATTAACATCTGTCAAAGACAAGACAGTAACACGGTGTTCTTTGTTCTAAAGATGCTATGACAGCTTTCAACACAGCTAAAATGCATATAGATATCGGTTTTGGACAGTAACTGCCTTACCTGTGTTGTCTTAGTAACATGCATATTAGGGTCAGATAACTAATTGGATAATTCAAATGTTTTGTTAGACCTTTGTGTTTCTGTCAGACAACTGCTGTCTGACCTCTGTGGATCAGTTTCTGTGGTTGAAGGAGAACATTGTGAGACCACAAACAAGTAGATTTCTCATCTCTTGGTTAACTGGCATTATCCGATCGCTTTAACGTCCTCATTCCAGTCCTTTTGAAAGTGTACTATAAGATTTCAAATTCATTGCTTTCTCTTTGCGATTTACAACAACTGATTCTGAAAGGCATGGTGTTGTTTTAGGAAAGCACAGGTATCCGGGCTGTGACAAAGCAACTTCCTGTTGGAAGCATGAATAACTTTTAGTAACAAGATTGACATCATTTTCATGATATGCATGTAACGCTTGCACTTTACTGTGTCAAGCTCCAAGCATTAATCCATTCAGAACAGGCCCCCTTGTTCCTCTCTATCTGTCATGGCTGCTCCCTGAAGAAATTACAGTAGGTGTGAACATTAAAACTTGCCTTGTTTTCAGCTACTGTACAATGAACCAGTGTTTACCTTTGTTATATAATTGCTTGTGGCGTGATTCCTGTTTTTACCCCTTTTCAGGGCTATTATAAGTGAAACCTTATGAATATTCAGAACAGGAAGACTCAACATAAAGGCCCGGTAGAAATACAATATATGTTTGAGTGACAGCCACTAAACATCCCCCCTCCTCCCGAACCTTGTCTTTTCAAATCCCTTCTGGACACCGCCTGGCTGCCTCCAGCATAACAATTTAAATCCCACCTGGTAATACCTCTTGTCACACTGACAGCTGTCATCAAGTCAGCCGTGTTCACTGTTTAGTTTGCTTTTCAAATTAGCAAGTGGATATTTTCACAATGGTCTTTGTTTTTCATCTCTCGAAAAGGAGAAATGCACCCTCAGGGAATGCAACCAGGCAGAGAGCAAGTTTCGTTCTTGTTGCTGAGAATTGACAGGCAGTTTGATTTGTCATTTGCTGCAGTTTGCTGCTGCATGTATTGAAGTTTTGAGTGTTTCAGTTTGGATTTGTCTGGTTTATAATGGTACTGTTATCTGCTCTACACTGTACACAGTACAAATTGCCTGCTGCTGTATATGAATTTAAAGATGCCATCCTGAAACACTACTGAGTTAGTTCTTGATGATGAGAAGATGCTGGGAAAGTATTTGAGAGCAAGTTGAATTTTAAAGCTACGCACAGGGTGTCAGATGAGCATCTGTTCAGCATCGAAATACTTGCAGAGAAGCATCACACTTCAGCTGCATGTAACATTACAGAACAATCATTACGTTGAATTACACCAGCATTATGGCAATGATTTAGACTTATTGTCAGCCATAAAACACAGCGTAAGTGGAGCCTGTGGAGTAATCAGATAATGTTCTGAAAGCAACAAACAATAATATTTAACCGGCTGACAGAGCTGTTGGAGTGAGGCATGCCGACCCGTAATCACCCTCCTCTACGATTATCCCCAACCAGGCCTGCAGTGTTTGAGTTGTGACAGCAACTATGACCTGTTCATGTACACAGACATGTGAGTAAAGGCTAACTGGATGTACAATATGTCACCGCACATGAGCTAAAGCTGAGTATTTGGAGACGAGCTGGCTTGTGTGAAGCAAGCTGAGGTGAGGAGCAGACCAGCTTGAATTATTGAGATCCGGCCTGGCTGCTTGCTGATCACACCCTTCCTCCTCCCCTGGTAGAGAGATCCTGATGTGAGGAGATGCAGGTTGAGGTAAACACACGAGGATTTCTCAGTAGCACTCCTGTTCAGCTCTCTCATTCTCTGCATTTCTTTTTGTTCTTGTTCTTCTGAGTTTCCATCATAAGTTATTAAACTTCATAGTTTTTACAACATCCTTTCACCTTCTATTTTAGCTGAATTTTAGCGCAGTAGTTGTGCTTTGACCTCACTTGTATTTTGAGGTTCACGCATGCATTTCAAAATCAAAGCTGCAGTATGCACATCTGCAACTGCCAACGACAGAAACAGCAGGCTATGCACAAAAAAGACAACTCTGAAGTTTTCCTTCTCACACTCTACCTTGCTCTTTCCCACCTTTTATCTGTCTCTTTTCCTCCAAATCTGAATTCCTCCTGAGCACAAACTCAGAACCTTTGGTTACCTAGTTGAACAACACATGACCCCTCGCTGGAGAGCTAAGCCTTTGGAAACCAATCAGGGCATGTCTTCAACCTGTTTCATCACTACAAGCCAAATTGAAAGAGAAAAGTGAGAAAGTAGTAAGTGCTGAAGAATGTACTAATTATCTTTTCTAATTCAGAAGAGAGTTTCACTTTCCTGTCCCTGATAGTTACCACTGCAGGTGTGCCAACCATGTTTATTCCAGCGCAGTTACAGTTGTTTATAAAGATTTATGCTGATGATATATCACTGTACATATACATGCCTCTGATCCGCATTGAATTTTCATCATCCTTTTAATAGGCTTGTCGGGCTCAAGGTTGGACTTAATTGAAGATGCAATATAGTAGCCTTTATTCCTCTACAATGAAAGTACACTTAACATGGCTGCATTTGAAATAATCCAAGTCCAAGGTCAGTGCTCAATACAAGATAACCCAACGCTTATCAGCCTCTGTTCAAGAAAGCTTCAGAAGAACCCCCACAATAGAAAATTTACCAAATGCCGTCTTGCTTGAATACGCAGAGGACAAAACTCAGAGCAATAGTTGTTTAGCTTGCAAACCCTCAGCCCTCCTGATAGCTTGCTTATTTACTGACTGTTTACTCCCACCTCAATGACACTATATATGACATTCACCGACATTTGGCAATTGAAACACTCGCAGAGAAAAAATTTACAATATCACTAAAAGTGACATCATGCCTACTATCAGGTCATAAATGTACCCATCTAGTTACTTACGCATCAAGGAGAAGAAAAGCCAGCCCTGAGTTTAGCAGCTCGTAGCTAACGTGTGCTAACATGCACACGTGGTGGCCTAGCTAAACAAAGAACAGCGAAATATCACACACACAGAGGGAGTGTGACTTCAATCTTCATCCACAGTTTTTCTGCTATATTAATGTTTAAAATCTCATATATAGAACCTTTAAAGGTTTAATTGTTAGAAAAGATAGTGGATAAATGAAGTGCTGTTAACAAAAATCTTGAATGTCTGACCACTTTGTTACCACTTGAACACAATAAAATGACCATTTAGCTCTTGCACTTGACTCACAACAGTTGTGATGCCCATCAACATGTTCACATTCTGACCCATGCTGAGTGCTCACTAGTCATTACTGCATTATTACCTTAGTCCTCAGTACTCATGGGTTGGACTATGCCCATCTTTGAACTAAGCCTTTTTTCTAATCTCTACACACCTTGCACTGTTGTGATGCTATCAGGCTGACAAAAATCTGGACACAGACAGACAGACATATAAACACATGGCTAGTACTCACTACTACAATAGGTGTCTCCAGGAGCACAATTTGCCACGATGACAAATAAATAAAAAAATATTACCAGCCAATGCTGTTGCTGCTGGTAATTACACGTTGAAAACTAGAAGTATTTTGAAGACAGTGTTGTTAAATTGACAGTACTAGAACAGTACCCTGGCACTAAAAGTTTGGCAGTAGAACCAACTATTTGCGAGTTAAATTGACAATTACAATTTCCAATTATGTTAAATTTCCACACAGCACCACAGCTTGTTTTCAGGGGGTTATTGATATTTAGGAGGTTTATTAATTCAGGTGGATTGGCTGTCATATTCCCATTAAGAAGTTAAAACTGGGAGGAGGTTTGGCAAGGCTCCTCTGTATCGCTGCCAACAGACTCTCTCCGAGGGTTTCAGTCTGGAACTGCAGGCAGAAACACACACACACACACACACACACACACACACACACACACACACACACACACACACACACACTACAGTGTAGAGCCAGTGCCTTTACTATGTCTGTCAGTACAAGTAGACTCATGTGCTCAGGCATCATTTTGTGGATGAGAGCAATTTTACAACCTAACATTTTTAGTGAATTGTCAATGAATGTCCAATTGTCATTGCTAAAGGAGAAGAATGATACAATAATCCACAAGTGCTAGTCTGAAGCACCTGGTAAACAGGTGCAGGTTGAAACATTTGTTGACACACACGATTTGAGACAATAATGACAAATGATATGTTGAGGAAGTCAGAATGTCTTGACCTGTTACTGATGAAAGCCAGTCCAAAAATGTCAGTCCACAGCACAAGGCCCAAAGTCTTTGGACAAAGTAACCAGCTGTATTTGTTTGTTGAATATCTTGCTCCAAAACCATGGCCATTGATATGCTATAACAGTCTCCACTTTTGTCACTCTTCTGGGAAGGCTTTCCACCAGACTGTGGAGTCTGGCTGCAGAATTTTGTTCCCATTCAGTCACGAGAATACCAGCCAGGTCAGACACTGATGTTGGACAATAAAGGCACTGTCACATTATATGCCAGTCTGATGAATATTCACTTTGTCTCCTGTTACTTCTGCTGAGGCCCGCACGACAGATGAATTCCAGTATGTACTGATGCAGTTCTGATCGCGTTCTAATGATCATAATTATGACAGCAGCGTGGGGAAGAGGTCCTACAGTTTTCTTCAACAAAACATCAGACATTTCACAGGAGAAGGTCTTTTTGTTTCCTATTTCCAACCGAGGGTCAACCTCCAATCTCTAAACCTGACCGAGTCATTTTTGTGCCTATACAAGGGATGCACTAATGTGGAAATTCTGATTTAAAATAACTAACTTTTGATAAAGTTCTTTACAACTCATGCACAAGATCAACTTTCTTTGTTTATTTACCATTGCATCATGTAATCCTACAACTACAGTTTAAACATACATACACATATCCAAATTAAATTTACGCACACTCTCCCCACACAGATATTTTTCAAATCCAGGCAGTGGTCTGATAATGCCACAGAGATTAGATCTATAAGGACGGCTGAATTACAGCCAGCCCTCGTTTCTGTCGATACTGTTGAGTCAGAGGAAAGGTGGAAGCTTGATACTCTGCAGTGATATGCATTAACTTTATTTTTTCCACCGCCGCTTCAGTGACACCTTATTTATGTTGAAATGAAACGCCAGTTTGAGTGGTATTGACGTTGTCTTTCCCTGATGCATCATAAAATACCGCTGCTATTTGCTTTCTGTTCTGATAATGTGTCTCGTTTGTAGACTGTGTTTTAGTGTTTTACTCCAAACAAACAAAAGAACTGTTTAACCAAACGCTAAACTGTGTTTACTTTTTGTATGCATCATTTGAACCAAGAATTTTCCCCTTCGGCATCCAGCGCTCTCCTTTCCCCCTCCTTGTTCCTTGCCACCACTTCCCCGCCAGCGCATTCTCCCTCGCCAGTATCAAAACTAGGCCAGCTGAACGGGGTAGGCACAGAGCAGTTTGCCGGTGTAGTTGAAATGAGAGATAAAGGCTGAAGTCAAACAGGCGGCGGCGGCGAGGCAGAGCATCGTTGCCGATTTCCCAAGTCGCATCCGAGAGCTGTCGAGGCGTTCGCTTCCTGCCATGTTTAGCGTGGTGACAGAGCATTTGTAATACCTCCGCCCATGGCTTCCACAACTCTGTCACGTCAGATGAAATCAACTTTCAGAGAGGAGAAGTAAAGAGGAAGAGGTGGTAGAGGGGAGACAGGGAGAGCAGTAAGAGAGATCTTTTTCTGCTTATCGAGTAAGGGTTTGAGATATTGTTGGGGCTGGAAACACAGGTGCTGCACCTTAGTTTTTACTTTTGTTATAGTTGTCAGTCACAGGCAAAAAAAGTGTAGTCAGGGGTGGTACAGAATAGCTCAACAGAAGTCAAGGGTGAGAATAAACAGAAAGAGTACATTGAGTGCTGGAACAGTGATCCTGGACTGAGCAGCCGAGAAATTAACAACCTTGGTGTTTATAAATGCTGTCCTGAATGAAGACCAGCAAAATAGTATCCTTGGTGGTACATGGTTTAAAACAACTGAGAAAGACCAGGGTTGTTTATTTTTATTTTATTATTATTTGACACTTGACAAGTGGCTTGTCCAAAAATAGATACATAAATATACAGTAAGGGGACAGGTAAATTGTGATTTCACTTGATATGATGGTAAAAAGCTTGACTGTCAAGGCTCATGCACACCTTTAGTTCCTTGTAGGCAGGAGGAAATATCCATATAAAGGAGAAGAGAAAGCTTCTGCACACTGTCCCTGTAGAAAACATTATTCAAGATACAACGTTTCAGAAGGTCTTTTCACATCGTCTTCATCATCCCAATGTTTATGTATTTCAGTTGTGGCACTTTTAAGTCATTTCTCCGATTTCCTTTTTCTACTATTATATGGTATATGGCAAGCTACTGCCCATTTATAGGTAATCATAGGGCAGCCTAAACAGTGATATTATGATAGTCAAGACTACTAGAGATGACAATGGTGAAATAAAAGAAACTTTTTTTTTAGTACCGTACAACCAGACTAAAGGCAGCTTCTTTTTTCAGGCCGAGAGATTTTCATTTTATGACTTATCCAACACGGATAAGTTGGAATCCGACCTGGTGACAGGTGTTAAAAAGAACTATAAATATATATAGAAATGTTCTTGTTTCCTTATGTGGGTCATATAGACAGGTCAGTATTAAATTAAGACCAGTTAAAAGTTCCTTGTATGTTCAATGTAAGTGCTGTTTATCGTAGATTGTAAATTGTGTCCATTTTTGATGTTGAGATGTGCCATTGAGTTGCCTAAATGCATACATCCTGTGGGACTAAGTGCCTGACAGCTTGGATATACTGATTTTAATTGGCCTCACCTGTGGAGATATTGGCTGTATCTGTCTGGAATGTTCTTTGTCCATCTGGTTTACCTGATGAAGGTGTGAGGACTGAAACGCGTGTCCAGTAAAGTTTTTTGCATGTGAAAGGACAGTGTGTCGGAGTTCTCTCTTCACTTTACATGATGAAACAGTGCAGACTGATTACAATTAAATGCCACTTACAGATAATGTGAATCTCTTATATGGAGCTGAAGCTGCTCAGCAATGCATTAGCCTACTAGAGAAACAATAGACAAAATAAATATGGCCATTAATGGTATAAATTCACTTTGAAATAAATTATTCCATTGTTTTTAAAATAAAAATGGATATAGACTTCTTTATCACTGACACTAACTTTTATGTTTACATGGTTGACGGTAGCATTGGTATGTTTATAATTTAGGAGTTGTTTTGGTGTGATGTCACTTTATCATATAACTATATATTTAGCTCAGACCACATTTCTTGCTGTCTGGTTTCGGCGACAACCGCAAGACACGTCTGAAGCTGCCAGACCTCAGCCGCAGTTCCTCTTTCGACCTTTAGTTCCTTTTTCTGTTTTCTGGTGTACCTTAAACACCCACCCTGGTGCCTGAGCTCTGTCCTTTCAGCTGAAACCTGATTACTCTGTAAACGGACTCCTTGATAAATAACCACTAAAGGATTTGAGTCAGAATCTATGTTTATTTCTCACCAGTGTTAATTTACACCACACACATCGTCAAGAGTGGTTCCACACGTACATACATTCTCAAGCACAAAAAGAAATTGATCAATCAGATTCTGTTTGTTGAAATAATTGCACGCATGACCCTGCCTAAGATACTGTGGTCTGGCTTTCATTCAATAGCATTTGATTACATTAATTAATGACTCTCTCTACTTGAACCTGCTACTCCATGGCTGAACTGCAAATGTGTAAAGTACATGTACATAGCTTTTGATACCACGTAGTACATGTAGGAATCCTTTTAGACCAAAAAATGTGGCATCCTCAGACGAAAATCCTCCTCTTTACAGTATTTATAACTGTGTCAACTCATGAATTCAAGAGCAACCCTTCCTTAGAACCTAAAACATAAGGTGAAATCTCACTGCGGTTGCACAAATATAGTTGTGATTGCACATACCTCTGTTGGAGTTCATAAATAGTCAAGCACCAAAATAGGACATGGGAACCTGCAGTCAGCACTGTTCTCTTTCATTTTACAAACCCAGTCTACAAAAACCTACTTCTTACACATCTACAAGCCAGGAACGGTAGATCCAGGGGATATTACTTTATTCTTTTGTCCTAGATCATACTATACACTGTTAGGAGACAATTTTGCAGTGACTGTATGCATATTAAAAGCTGATTATAGTGAATTCCCAGGGCAGCTTTCTTTAAAAGGAGAATATCCTTCGATCTGAGGATTCTTAATGTATCTCTTGGTTTTACTTCTTTTACCTGTGAAATAGAAAAAACCCAATTGATGTTCATCACATCATTTCCCCAGAGCCGCCAATTATATATATATATATATAAAAAAAACACGCTGAAGGAAGCCGTTCTGATTTTAATATAGCATCTGTCTAGACACTGGAGGTGTCTGAAGCTGCTAACCGTAAACTCCCAGCAGCTAAAGCCGCATGACTTTTCAGGATGTAGATTTGTAAAAGTGTAAACAAATAGCCAATGAGCTTAAAATAGTTGTGTCTCAATTTGAATTCTGAATAAAGAAAACTGATTGAAATGAGCTTTCAATTTCAATTATGGAAAAATTCCCCCAGTATTTTATTTGTATCTACTCCGGCCTACTCGTCTGAAGGAAGCTACCAGCTGCACTGCTGGACACCATGTACACGAAAACAATCAACTGACTGGTTACGGATCATGTTACTCATGACAGATTTGAGAAACCGAACTTTGTAACGAACTGAATCTCTCCCTTTTGTTGTTTATTGTTGATTCCCAGAAGGGCGGTATTTATTGTTGAGCTCTGGAATCTTTATTTTTGTCTGATATTACTTGAACTTGCCGAACCGTAACCTACCAGAATAAAGCCACCAGGATAAAGACAAACAGCTGTTGTAAAATACCCCTATCTTTTTAAAAAAAGGATGTGAAACTGTGAATGACAGATGTATCGGAATCATGCCTTTACATCTGTCATTCACATTTTCACATCCTATTTTATCTTTATGAATCCAGATGCAATACTGTAACATGCTGATAAAACAATGTTTAAATCAAAAATAGAACAGAATCTAATCTAAAGTCATATTTAAGGGTGAGTTTGGAGAAACTCAACACCCCTTCCTGAAAAACACAGGTGTAGATATTCACACATTTAACGAGGTTAACAAGTTTCCACCAGATTTTTTGTGCAGTGCAGGATAAAATTGACTGATGTTGCATGTGTTACTGGTACTTCATGACCACATATTGAAGCATGGCACTTTGACTGAGTGTAGATCTAAACTTACTATCTGAAGTCAGGGACCGTCTTGAAATTTCATGTAAAATGGCCAAATGAGCTTTTCTGCCTTGTTTTGTTTCTTATATATTATACTTCAGACCAGCTCCCATGGTATTTGTAACCTGCTTTGTTAAAAAAAAAAAAGCCAGCCAACACATGAATGCCTGCTGCTGTTAGCTTAACAAGTAACTTCCTGAGAAAGTTCTTTGCTCCCTTTTTTATAGGCAAAATATGAGCATTAATATGAAATCTTCTTGTACACTGGTTTTACATTTTTTACTGTCCCATGAGCGTAAACAAAGAGGCTCTCTTCCCTAAAGTCCGAGACCAGATATCCCTTTATTTAAGCTATTTTCAGCATCTGTTGACTCCCTAATGAGCACAGCCTGTGTGCAGCGATCACAAAATCAACCACTGCATCTAATCCCTCTTTAAAGTGGCTTGCAGCCTGAAACCTGTGTGCTGCTGCTGCTGCCGCTGCTGCTGCTGCTGTTGCTATATTTGGTGCCAGAAATGAACGCAAGAAATTTTACAGGACGCCCCACCTCACACACACACATATACGCACACACACACTGCTCTGTGTGGTCTCATTAGTATGAATCTCTTGGTTTAATTAATCACTAACAGAGTGCTTAATTCATCTATAATTTCAGCAGAGTGGAGTTGATTAGTCTAGTATTTCCCTCTGGCCCTGTTAAAGTTTTTGATTTCCTTTTCTGAATTTTTGATTTTTTTTTTTTACATCTCACTCCCGCCCGACCCCCACCCCTCACTTTTCTCTCATCTTTTCTAATGGCGTCTCATCAAGAGCTCAGAGACAATCAGCTGGCGGAGCACCCTTGACTCCCTTTTGAGGATTGTGATTACGATGGCGGCGGATGCTTGAAGTTATTGTGGAATCAAGTGGATCCACTTGTGTTTCATTGTCACTGGCTGTGCGCTGTTAGTCTTCCTTCAGTTTTTTTTATTTCCTGGACTGCTGCCTTTTTTTAGCCTGACGTGAGGAAGCAGAGGAGAGGATAGACTTGATTCATGCATTCTTTGCATGAATCAAGTCTATCCTCTCGCTCCTCTGCATTAAAGAGTTCCATTAATTCGCTTTTAATGATGGATGATGACAGAGAATTATATTTTTCGGAATTTTTTATTCACAGGATTTCCGAGGGCTGCTTTTGTATTGACTGATGTTCACAAGTGCTTTCTGTAGCTTTAAACTAAAGAACGGATTTGTCATCTTGTTACTTTTTTTTTAATCCCTTGGCGAAAGTATGAAATGTTGATGGCAAGGGAACACAATTTTTTCTGTGGTTATAAATGCTGATAACATGAGGTTATAAAGCTTTTTTGAAGCTAAAATCAGAGTAAAAGATGTCCAAAAAGTCAATTCTGGGCCAAGTTTGGGAGTTTCATTCATTTCTATGAATACACTAAGCTGTCAAGGATCACAGGAATAGAGCCAAGTCAATGTGTGTGTGTGTGTGTGTGTGTATTTGTGTTTTTTTCTTCTTAAGGGATCTGTGTGACTTGCCTTTAAAATGAATGTGTGTGTCTGTATGTGTGTGTGCACCCTCATTGCCTGTCAGTGTGTTTGAGTGTCGTGATCCTCGGAGCTCGGAGAGAGGAAAAGGCCCGAGCTCTTTTTCCCAGGAGTCATCTGCCAATCATATTCTCAGATTCAGTGGTAAGAAAAAATGGAGGGGAGGGAAGGAGACAGAGAGAAGAATAAAGAAGGGGGGGGGGAGAAGAAAGTCTCCCTGTAGAATGACTAAATAGACCTTCAGTGATCTGACAGAGAGGCCTGGAGCTGAATCCCAACTATACTCTGCACAGTTAAATATCCACACTGCGAAGGCAGAGCCTTACCACGATATTGATTTTAATCATCTCTTAAAAGCTCCGACTTTAAAAAATAAATCAAATAAGAGCCCCTAAAGACCGGAGAAAAGAAAATAGAAATCTTGTGAATCCGGAAGAGGACGACTTATTGGATTTTTTTGACACATCCACAACCCTCAGCCCCCCAACCTCATCCTGCAGACCCCTTTGAGATAATTAGAAGGTGCTAAATTTACCCCCTGCTCTGGCCGCTGCTGACCGTGTCACAGAAACACTCATTAAAAGGAATAGATTCTCCATGTACTGACAGTGGTCTATGCAGCCACTAATGAGGGGTGAAGTTTGTTGAGGGGGGCTTGATTGAAAAAGTATCACTCAGAAAGAAATGTGAGGGCACTGATATGACTGTTAGAGCTTTTTAGAGCAAAAACTGTGTGATGGACACTGAGCTGCTTTGCTTATTCTTCAGTGGCAGCAGGAGAAGTAATTTCTCCTGATAGCATTTATTTTCATCATTGCTCATTTTTGGGTGGTTTGTGAATAACAAGTGTACTACGTTTCTAAATGCTGCCAAATCAGAACCTAAAAGCTGTGGCGTGTCCAAAAACTAGTACTATATGACTTTTACTGGCCTGAATGTTGGAGCAGTCATTTGCAGGGGAATCAAATCTCAGTAAACACAGGCACCGGGCCTGATTTTTATTACAGTCACTAAACCCACCCATACAAACCTTGTCGGTACTCCCCAGTGTCTGGCAAAACCTGCTCTTATACACTTGTGTGGATGCTTGTAACTTGTGAAAAAAACAAGACTTAACACGGGAGGCTGAGCGTAAGCAGTGTCAGTCCTCCATCAGTGTTAGTGTCACACAGGATTCGGCCACAGTAATGAGTGTAGGTAATAAGTAAATCACTTTAGACTTGAGACAAATTCATTTTTGAATTGTGCCACAAATAACAAATATGATGACTGTCAATTTCAATGATCATTTTTCAAGTCAAGAAAATCACAGTTTTGTGTGAAACGGCTCAGGGAACTACATCGTCTCACTCAATATACATCACCAACCCCAACATGGTCGCCACCTAGGCACAGGAAAAGTATTTAACAAGGTGAAAATCAAAAGTCTGGCCTGATGACAGCTGCAGTTATGTGAAAGGTGAAACTGCGACCTTCTCAAGTACAAAAATTATCTTCTAAATTGACAAACATACGTGTTATTAATGGCACAATTCAAAAATTATTTGTCTCTCGCCATGTGCTACCATACTTATTTATTATATATTTTATTTAGTGGTGGGACTTGATTAAAAAAAATAATCTAATTAATTAGAGGCTTTGTAATTAATTAATCTCAATTAATCGCATATCAATATTTGACACGAGAAGCAACATTTTTCAATTTAAATGGATTTTGGTATATGACTGAATCAATGAATAGACACATAAATGAGCTTAAACAACAAAATCGTGTCTATTTTCATCACTGAGTGTTAACATAAAGTGCAATATGAATAAAGAATATTATGATTGCATTGTTCACAAGGCACAAATTTAAATTCAAGTTAGCTATATTCAAGCTTTTTCAGGACTTTTTGTAAACTTTCTATGTCTTAAACACCGTTGTTTTTGTTTATTAAAATAAAAAACAGCACTTAGTACAGCACATTCCAGAAAAGTGGGTCAGACGACGCTATCTGTATCACCGCTTCTAGCCCCTGATCTTCTACCACCGAGAGTGGCCGACAGTCCACTGCAATCCACTTCGCCAGTGCGTTTGTTAATTTGTCAGTCGTGGACTTACTCATTTTGGCTCTGAACCCTGTCATCTTGTCGAGTGTGGATTGGCGACACTGCCTGCTTGAACTAGGAGCGTTGTCTGTGCTAGCTGCAACATGTATGGCATTGAGGTGGTAGCGGAGGCTGGAAGTGCTCCGGGGATAGGCAAATTCTTTCTTGCACAATTTGCAAACAACTGTGCTTTTATCCAGGTTTCCACCCGGTAGTTTTTTAAAACTAAAATTTCCGCCCACCGAACCCAGCAACGACTTCTCATTGGTTTCCATTTCTCGTGTTGTGTCCTGTGCATCAGTATTACGGGTTTGCCGGGAACTCGTGCAACGAGCAACGTTCCGCGCTGTTTGGAGTGCAAAAATAAATTGCGATTAAATGCGTTATTTTTTTTGTCGCGTTATTTTTTCTGTAATTAATTAATCGTAATTAACGCGATAAAGTCCCAGCCCTAATTTTATTAAAATACTATCCCAGAAAAATAGGTGGGATGATAATAAACTAAAACATACAGATGATAGGGGAGCTTACGATGCGAGCAGGAACGGATGGATTGTTAACATGCATGTGGCTGGATGGCAGCCTCCGATTCTTGAAGGGTCATATGAGAATAATGAGAGAAAATGCAACCTTTCACCACTAGGAAGTGCTAAGAACAAGCTACAAGAAGGTGCTAAAACAAACATGAAAAACATGTTTAGTAGAACATACCAAGTAGAACAGGACAGCATTATTATTGTATTCATTGCTTATGATTGTGTTTCAGTCAACCCTGCTACATTTAAAGCTAGAACAAAATAACCCCCCGTCATCTAAAGAATGTTTCATATCTACAAAGAGTTGCTGCCTTATGATTGGAAGATACTTCACTTTTGCCTTTATGAATTAAATGGTGCGCTTGAAAGACTTTAGTTTTTAACACTGTAGTGTATTTCTACCACACCATGTTGAGATTTCCAATGACAAAATGTAAAATTATACTTCAGGGTACAGCATGGTTAATCATATGCTTGCCATTCCAACAATCATTGACGTCAGTGCCCTTCCTTAGTGCAAATATTCCTTTGTGTTTCACCTCTTTCCTCTCTGTTTCCAAATGCTCAAGCACTAATTTGTAAGGTAGCTCCATTGTTGCAGGCAGGTCAGGGTGTGTATCCATGGGGAAGAAGCCAGGGCAGCTCCCTTCACTGGGGTTAGCCTCTTAGCTTGGTCAAGGTGACAGTGATCCATGTCCCTCTGGAGGGCTTACATACAGGATATGTAGCGTTATTATATCATTAAAGATACCCATGGATGCGCAGATGGTGAGAGGGAGAGGAATGGCGGTGGGGGATGGAACGGTAGTGAGAGTGTGATGTAGCCTCTGCTTCATGATGTCAACTCCTGAGGGATTTTGCTGCTAAAAGATAAGGGGTGATCATGGCCACAGGCAGGTCTTGTTTTCAAGGCTTCTTGTATAGTGAAAAAATCCAAAGTCTTCATGTTATCTGACAGGACAGTTTGATTGAGAGATGTAGCACTGCAGCAGCCAGCAGATCGATTATGCCCTGGTGTATTGGCTCAGTGTGGAAATGTCATCTTAATAAAAGATGAATGACACTTGAAAATAACAGTGATTCATTCCTGATTTGGTGACGGACGGCAGTAGTGTAGTCATCTGAAATATGTTCTTTTTATTTTAATATCCAAATCTACTGTATACCTGGAAGCTGAGTGGTTATGTTTTCACTGTATGAGTCACACATTTATGTAACAAGAATAATTCATGACCAGCTCCAGACAGCACTTAACCACAACTTTGTACATTTTAACGTTTCTCTTTAAGTTACTCATACATTAATAATGCTTCATTTTTCTTCCGTAGATTTTAATAAAGGATTCAGCTTTGATTTGAACTGGTGATCTACATACTTTTTCTCTTTCCATTTTAATGCACTGCCACTACCACTGGGTGTTCTTGAAATATTTGTCACAGATAGTTCATTATTGTTAGCTATGGATCTTCTGTATTAAGACACCGTTGCCTAAATCATTGGTTCCCAATCAGCGGTGCTACCCCGGATTATATTTTTGCATCTGCCAGGGAGTTAAAAGTGAAAGTGGTAGAAGTGTTTGACTAACTTGAATTGTTTTTGTCATATTAAGTAAGCTGTAAGAACTGAACACTAGGCCTGTATGTTGTGACTGAGAATCTGTAAAATAGTCTGACACAGCTCAGTGTAAAATTAAGCAAAGGGAAATAATAATTAAAAATTAAAAAAAGTAGGTGAAAGTAAACATTTTAGGTAGCTTAAAAAGTATTGAAAAAAATTGGACCACTTGATCATGAGGTCTTTCCATATATCACAACTAACTGTTGTTCAATGTAGGCTTGCAAGGATGTAGCAAATTGTTTACGTTGTGCCGCATGAATCAGTTTTACTTAACTTTAAGTTAACTGTGGCGATGTTCTGCACTGTACCATTAACCTGTCAAGTTAACTGCCTGTGTTGAATCCTTCCAGCCATCAATCAACCACTGGCGGTAGCCCTTAATGGGTGTACTTGCCTTGCTCTTACAAATATACCATCTCTTAAGCAGGGGATATCGTCCTGTCCTCCAAACCATATCGCAGTGGCACCCGGTGGGGCTTGCACTGCAATATAAAAGATAATGGAATATAAAATTGTTTTTATATCCTCTGAATGTGCAGAGGCTGCGTGCTGAACGCTTTCTGCACTGTTGTTTTAAGGCTCATGAATCTTCTAAACCGCCACCACTGATCACGATGAACGCAACACGAGGACATTTACACATCGTCTCACCTCGTAACCTCCCCTCAGTCGACTGGACAGCCCACTCTGTGGTGCTTAAGGTGGCCGCACGGCGCAGATCGTTGCCTTAGATCACTATTGAATTTTTCCCACTGGTGCCACAAAACAGCATATTTCATCTGTTGGACCCTGCGAGCTGTCATCTACGGTCCACTTCCAGCTGCTGAGGTGTGATTGAGCACCAGTTCTCTTTGTATATCTGTGTGTTTCTGTGAGAGTTCAACAAATGCCATGGTTAGACTTTATAGGCTAAACTCTAGGGCTGCAACCAACAAGTATTTTAACTCTTGATCAATCTGCCAATTATTTTCACGATTATTCGATTCATCATTAGTCTATAAAATGTCAGAGGATTGTGA
The DNA here is from genome assembly GCF_040436345.1 of Pagrus major. Taxonomy (NCBI): domain Eukaryota; kingdom Metazoa; phylum Chordata; class Actinopteri; order Spariformes; family Sparidae; genus Pagrus; species Pagrus major. The sequence continues at coordinate 10,995,991 of NC_133233.1, forward strand.
AGAATGCTTATTACAATTCTCCGTACCCAAAGTGACGTCTTTCAAATTGCTTCTTTTGTCCGACCATCAGTCCAAAACCAAAACCCCCCATTCACTATTAAATGACAAGAAAAGCAGCAAACCTTTACATTTAAGAGGCTGAAACCAGGAGAAGATGACTAAAATGAATAATCGATTGTAAATCAATTAATTTTCATGGGCTATCGAGTCATTGGCTAATTGTAGATTTACTTAATCATAACTTCCTCAATCATTTTTTCTCAATTCATTTACTAAAACTAAACTAAAACTTAATTTAGTAAAACTAAAGTAATTTACTAAATACAAACAAGAGTAAAACAAGTCTTTAGCAATTAACGATCAAAATGGTTGTCAATTGTCTGTCAGTTGACTCATCAATTAATTCAGAACCGATATATTAATGAAAAGATGAGGATCATGTATCAGTGTTGCACCGCAATGTTAAGAGGATGAGTCTGTCAGTGTGTGTGTTCAAAGGCTTGAATGTCCTAACCAGGGTGCAATCTTCAACTCATTCCTTTAGCTTGTATCTAATTATTAATGCATGTTCCTGTGCTTTGAACATTTTGACATAAAGCTTATTGTAAAAATAACCAGAAGTCATAAAAGCCGTATCAAAAACTATGAAAATGAATGCAAAAACCATGTCTGATCTAACGCACAGTTGGCTAAGCAGAACCTGGTGTGTGTTGGGGTGTGTGTGTGCGTGTGATTTCAGGTCCCCCGTCGCCTTGTTGACCGTGGTCCAGGCCGACCGACCTCCGGCCGACCCTGAGCCATTTGAAAATATGATTGTAATCCTTGTGAGGATTTGGCCTGGGTGTCTATTACCACTGTAATCTGTCACACTGGCATCCAATATTCATTCCACGTCCAGGTTAAGCCCCTCTTTCTGTCTGCACCACCTATCACCATGGGAGAGAGGGAGAGAGAGAGAGGAAATCCAGTAAAGGTGTTGACATGACTGGGGAGAGAGAGAGAGAAAGAGAGAGAGAGAGGGGGGGGTTTTTGAAATTGAGAGAGCACTGCTTCAATCAAGCCCCTGGGTCGGGGATGAAGAAATCTATCGTGGAACACAAGGTCTCATTAATGCGGCAGGGATAGCTTTAACCCCAACCCCCGTCTTACACACACGCACGTACACACAGACGCACACCTGGCTGAGGAAAGAGGTAAAAAAAACATGGAAGAGAAATGGATAGATGTGAGAAAAGAGATTATGCATTTCTGGGGGGAAGCCGAGAGAAATTCTGCGCTGTTGATGCAATGTTCACACATGTGGGCACAAAGTTGAAATGAAGGAAATGTAAGAGAAATATCCTCTCGGTCTGTGAGTTTCTGTCAAACTGAGGTTGAACTTTTTACTGACCATTAAGTTAAGTTTATGATTACAGTACAAGTAGCCCAACAGGTTACAGGCGACCTGTCTGGGATGGAATGTGCATCTCATCATGCTGGGATACACTCCAGTCCTCCATGACCTTGTAAAGAACAAGAGATGGATGGATGGATGGATGGATGGATGGATGGATTTCATGAGAAGACTTTTTATGCTAGCACTGTGTTAGTGTCACGAATCATTTTCCCTTTGCGAGAGAGTCTCCGATAAATTAATGCGGTAATGATTTATAGACATCTAAATGCAGCATGCAATCTTTAAACGTAATGTCTTTTTAACCTCTGTGGCGATAAAGATTACTCTCCTTATAGAACAGAATGTTTTAAGGACAGCAGCTAGAGAAGCAAAACAATGAGTGGGGAGTGGAATGTGGAAATGATTTGGATTTATTTCTTATAAAATGAGAAAAAGTTTCTTACCCAAACCTGCACCGGCTGCAGCATGTGGTGAGGAAGCAATTTGTTTGTGTCATTAGGAGTTCCCAGGCTCTAGTATTGATATGTGTTTAGTGATAAACTCCTGTAATCACTCTCCATCTGTCTTTGTCTCTCTCGTGTGCTATAATGACAGCGAAGACAGGATTGCGTGTGTGTGTGTTGGTTGGATGGATGGACGTTGGCCTGCCTATTTTAGCATTGCGTGCGTCCAGATTGCAACTAAATGAATAAAACATATCTCTTATAGACCACACATTATGTAAATTAATTTAATTGCTTGTAATAAAAATCTTATATAAGGAGAAACTATATCGGCATATAATGGATACGCAATAACAAGTGCTCAAAGCTGAAATGATTGACAGTTGACTATTGTAAATGCCAATATTAATTACAGTATCATAAACTATGCACAATATAGGTCTGGGGTTACATCTATAGGCAGGAAATATGTATCATTTCAAATAAATATATTGTGAAAAATAAAACATTTGTATTTATTGAATCCAGTTTAGTTCTATTTATCAAGACCAGAGGAATTGTTTGGCATGTTAATGTTTTCATTACATTGTACTCTGCACTATGGAAGCTGCTTTAGAAACACTGCAGTTGTATTGGACTTTTAATAATCAGCTCATCATTTGGAGGTTGAATTCATTTTCAGTTTCTTTGCTTCTTGTTTTACATTTACAGATTTAAGAAGTGCTCAAACGATGGCTGGTTGTGATCTTAGGTTGTTTGACAGTCTGACTCTTGATATCAGTGCTCTTTTATCCAAAATGCACCACAGATCCTGAATGATGAAAAACAGTTGATACATACAGAAGCTAAAAAATAATAAAAGCTTGTTATTTAGACAAATAATGCCTGCACTTCACAATGTCTTTTAAGAGTTAGATCTAAAGCTTTTCCTGTCTAAAAACAACATCAGACACATGTTAAGATTGATTTATCACTCTCAAGTTCGCGCACTGATCACTTGTGCAATTAAACCTATTCATGCAAGGAGAGAAAGAGACAAAGGAAGGGTAGTAGGAGGAAAAGATGGAAGGTGGATTCAATTTGCTATCTGGGTTACAAGTGCAAGACACCTGTCACACAAAGGGATCTGTTTGATTGGTGCAAGCCCATCTATCTAGATGGCTTGTGGGCAGTTAGTAAATTTATATTCCCCGAAGTCCCATTCTCCATCAGCGGTTGCCGTGCTACCGGGCCAAGGCTGTCAGACACCACGGTCGTATCTTATTTTAAAACCAGACACGGTCAAACCCTCTGTAGCTTACCTGCTCAGCAATGCTTTTTTATATGTATGTCTACTTTTCATGGATCTTAACTTTGACCTCTGTATCTGTGGTGCATTTATAATAACTGATGAGGAAAAGTACATAAATATTCCCTGCCCTTCCTTTGTCAGAACAACGTTTTACATGTACTGTAGGTTTGTTCTTAGGTTTTTATCTTAGGGTGAAGGTTGAAACATAAAACACTTCTTATCTTCTACATTTAGCCACTGTGAAAAAATGCATGTGATTGAGGGAACAAAAAAATAATAAATTCAGCATATACAGTAGTTATTCACATATTCAACTTAAGTAATGAATCATAAAAATCTGATCATTGATCATTGTTCATTAAACTGTAGCAGTCACAGAGGAACAGTGAAACATCTTGAAATAAGCCAAAAATAGTGTCTGACAAGTGACATGACGTGTTGTCTTACCGCTGAGTGCATCATGCAAATTGTTCTATCTGTAACATGCCTAAAAGCCTTGGTTTGCAGAGCAAGGGAAAACACTTCCCTGTGACCTAAACACTACAAATAATGCTGGTCTTTGGAGTGCAGCTAAATGGAATTAGTCTAATTCATTATCCTCCACGTTGCTGCTTTGTTGGTTTTTATTCCTCTAGTCGGTTGGTAAAATTAGCCTGAACAGTTTGACAACAACGGGCACGATGCCAGATGAATATAGAGCAGCTTCCTGATGATTTGTGAAATCCACCCACAACCGCATACATGTAACTACACACGAACACCCACCTGCACGCACACGCGCTTGCTCCCTCACACTATCTCACTGCATCACAATGCTAATAATCGGATTAAGCCCCTGTGTTTTGGGTGGGTTGACGGCATCTCTATTAGCGCCAATTTAGCGTGACTTATCTGCTCTAGTAACCTCAGTGCTGGCTTTGTAATCTGTGATGGCTGTCCCCCATCCTGGCCACTTATCATCACACTGGGATTAATAGAAACATCTTTTGTAATTACAGAAATGCTGCAGTGCCGGGCGCTGTCAATTATTTTAATGTGTGCCAAGCCATTAATCGGCTAACAGAGCCCTCCGTGGTGCCCTACAGTAAAACACAGAAAACTGCCATTGATTTTCATGAGGCCGTATACTCAGCATTTTATCTCCTTTCTCTTCTCCGGGATGGCCGGTGAGGTTATTGATCTTCATAAATGCAGGATTTTGTCATTAGGTGAGAAGCGGAGGAGACAGTAATGAAAGGTTTTTAACCTGTGTGTTCAGGAGGAGTGCTGGACAACTGGCCAAGGTTTCATGCAGGTGCTACACACAGCAGATTTTCAGCTGCTCAGCTGCAGGGATCGATAGGGATACATCTTTGTCTGATTACAGAGATGTGCTGGTGAGGAAAGCAGTTTGTGTGCGAGTGTGTGTGTGTGTGTGTGTGTGTGTGTGTGTGTGTGTGTGTGTGTGTAGGTGTTTACAGTAATAGATGATCACTGGATCGGATTTAGATGTAAAGGAACAGAAAGGCTTGACCTGAGATGATACAATTGCTCCCCTAAAGACACCCAAAGTACTGTTTGCTTACTTTTACACTCAAGCCAAAAGTTGAGGCTACCACAGAGGTTTAGGCATTGGGAAGTCTGGTTTGAGGGTGGCTTAAAATGCATTTTAAAGCTGCTGATGGAAAGTAACTTAGTATTTAAGTACAGTACTTAAGTACTTAAGACTGAATATTTCACAAAATTTTACTTGAACTCCACTGCAATACAGGGTGAAATGTATTCCACTTCAATTTTCAGAAAACTATAGATACTGGTTTCTGTACAGAATAAGATTTTACATTCAAAACCTGTGAACATTAAGTAAACATGTTAAATTGTAAAAGATTAACCTCCTCGACAGTGTATGAAGTAGTTAAAATGAGCTCCACCTTAAATGTACTGTACTGTGTGAAGGATTCAGTGGTATTGAGCAGTGAGGTTGCACATTGCAACCAACTGAATACCCCTCGTCTCACCCTCCCTTATGGTGGCCACTGAAAACACAAAAAAAATATATATATTTTGATATCCTGTTACTGAAATGATCCTCCTTCCTACACATTGGACCTTTAAATAAAGTACTTCCTCCACCAATGTCTATAAGTAAGAATGAAGCAAAAGTTGCTGTAGAAAAGTCTGCGGCGAGGAGATAATTGCTCAGTGTAAAAATAGAATATGGTTTGACTGAAAACTTGATTTCCAGTCTGAGATTTAATTAAAATATAAATGTCTCAAACAACATTTAATAGGATTTCAGGCATATAAGGGCACGATTTCAAAGGGGAAGTGCTAATCCCAAAAATGGATGTGAGTAAGTGTACTTCTACTGTTGTTCAATTAATGCGATATAGCAGGAATACAGTATAATTGATAATAAACAGGCGCAAGAAAATTAAATTCACACCTGTGCTCCACTCTCACTGGATAACAGTTTAGATGTCCTTCAATGAACGCACTTTCCCAACAAGCTGCAGCAACACGATCAGCCATCCTGCATGCCAAGTGTGTTTTTTAGAAACTGTCCACACCCCATAAGCAGGCATAACTGTCGTGTATGACTTATTACACATCTGTCTGTGGATACACAGTGCACCAGATGCTGCAGTTAATGGCACACCTAACCTCCCACCATGTAACGGTACACTAAAGCCCAAGTGGAATTTTCCACTGCCAGTCTGCATACTTCTTGCTCTCGTCTCCTCCCAGCCACCGCTGTCCAGTGCTGGGGTAAGCCTGTAGGGGATGGTCCAGACAGGATATTAATGGGACCCTCCAACAGACAGAGGGCCTGACAGAGCCCTGCTTCATTGTCACCTTGCCTTGGAGGACAGGGGGAAAACTTCCAAAGCTTATTAGCCGAATGGAGCCGTTTTCTCCCTTTAACTTACTCAATCTCTGCCTCACCGCTTCATTAGACTGTCTTACATCAGAGGTCTGCTCCTCTCCCTGTTTCCTCACCACATCGCCACACTCGCTTCCACACATACACACATGGGCATACGCACAGGGTGACATCTCCCACCTAATCAAGTAGTGGATTATCTTGTCCTGATAAATTGGAGCTTGTAGCACTTGAAAGGTCCTCTTGGAGAAGTGCCTCCTCCCCCTGACAGCTAGATGGAGCCCCCAGGGAGCAAGGAGAGAACATCGCCTGGTAATGATTTGTGGTAAATCGGACAAATGTTTTTGGAAAGACCTCTTTCAAGCAAGGGGTGTGATCAATTTAAAGGCTTGAGAATAGTTTCTGAAAACCCCAAGCCAAATTCAGACACGAGGGATAAAAAATAAACATCTATTAGCCCTTTATGTATGTCAAGTCATGTTGGATTTAGGTGATGTACTTGGTTTTAATGAATCGAAGTAGAAAAAATAAATAAGTTACAACCCAAGATACTTGCAGATCCTTCAAGACTCAGTGAGCTCAGTCAAACATATGACTGAAAAGAGACATTTCTTTCAAAGCTTTTCATTTGATCTATTCAGTTTGCGAATGAGTTCCTCTGGGCCATTTGACACATTCACTCTATTCCTGTGTTTCCAACGTTGGAGAGCAGAAGAAAACAGACATCTTAATTTCAAGTCTGGGAAGGATATGTCATGATATTTGTAGTGACTTGGTGTAGTGACAAGAGAGCAGGGAAAATGCGCTGTAATGACAAGAGTCAACAGAGGTTTTGGCAGACTCTTGGAAGATAAATGTACAACATAAAGCTAAGTGGCTTCAAATATTCATAGGTTGCATACTGTGTGTATGCACATGACACGCTTGTGATTCATTTTCACAAATCCCTGAATTACTCTCCTAATAACATGGTATATGACGCATACAACCCCATCCTTACGTTGAGTTCTCTTCCTGATCAACTGTGAAAATGACCTAATTTGTTCTCGTTCTCGCCAAGACTAACAGCTTTTTATTCCTTTTTGTTCCTCCTTCTCTCTTTGGTTTTCTCTGCTCTCTCTCTATGTAGGAGAACCCCTATATGTGTAATAATGAATGTGATGCCACCACAGAGGAACTCGCCCACCCTCCGGAGCTCATGTTCGACATCGAGGGCCGTAATCCCACAACCTTTTGGCAATCCACATCTTGGAAGAAGTACCCAAAGGCCCTTCTGGTCAACATCACGCTATCTTGGAACAAGACCATCGAGCTGACCGACGACATCGTCCTCACCTTTGAGTCAGGTCGGCCCGAACAGATGGTCCTAGAAAAGTCGCTGGATTATGGACGAACCTGGCAGCCCTACCAGTTCTATGCCACAGACTGCCTGGACGCCTTCACCATGGAGCCCAAGACGGTGCAGGACCTGACCCAGCATACCCTGCTGGACATCATCTGCACTGAGGACTACTCACGAGGTTATGTGTGGAAGTATGATAAAACAGTGCGTTTTGAGATCAAGGATCGCTTTGCACTGTTTGCTGGGCCCCGGCTGCATAACATGGCTTCGCTTTACGGCCAGCTGGACACTACCAAGAACCTGAGGGACTTCTTTACCATCACAGACCTGAGAATCCGCCTGCTCCGGCCTGCTACAGGAGCTACGATGGTCGACGAGAACAACCTGTCCAGATACTTCTATGCCATCTCTGACATCAAAGTCCAGGGCAGGTAAGACCTGAATTCTTCTGTACACATGCCATGTGGTTGACTTGAGCTTTGATTAGCAGCTGGGCAAAGTAGGAAACTGCCCCAGTGCTGTAGACTCCTCACCACCCAAAGAATGTGCATGTCAATTGGTTATGTTATTTGGGTAATTTCCAAATTTCTAAGGGAAGCTAGATCAACTAAAGGTGGGGGGTCCAACAGCATTTTTTTCCCCTGACGTGTACTGTAGGTTTATTCAGCTATGGGTGGACTCTAAAGGCTGTTGGTGGTTTTTCTGTGGGTTTTATTAAAGCAACAGTGCAGCAACCCAATAGAGAAGAAAAATGTGTTTACCATGACCATTCTTTCCAATTAGGCAGGGGATCCATAATGATTCGCAGAGTTCACCAGTTGTCAGCATGTCTTAATTAACCAAGCTGCTTACGGCTTGCTGAAGCACTCTATTTTGGACGCCGAATTCACTCAGCTGTCTGTCAGCCCATGGAAGACTTTAGAGGTAGCATTTCAGCCATCAGGTCAGTGCACGTTGTAATTAGTGTTTGATTTACAAAATCCACAGAGGGTCATATAACATGAAAACAACACAGCATTATACTTTTCGCGGAGAGGACGACAAAAGCTTCCCCCCCACTTCCCAACGTTACGAGTCACTAGGGCATTGACTTAAGTGGATCTGTTTTACACTGTGTGCTTTTTCAATTTAACAGATGTGAATATGGTTGTAGGGGTGAATGAATGAAGATTTAATTACTCTTGTTTTGCTTTTCACACATGAGATGCTCGCAGTGCAGAAGTGCAGAATGGCGGAACATCAACAATTCAAACATATGGATGGAAGTCAGGCTGCCAGACTGTGGCTCACAACAGTGGTTGTGTCACATTGTGCCTCGGCCTGAAGATAGACAAGACTACAAATCTTTGTGTGTTGTGTTTAGTCACAGCAAACATCAGTTTCTTTAACCAGTGTGGTTGTGTGAAATAATTAAACTATAATCAAACTGTGTCTTTCTCATGCTACCATGGCTAATCCATAGTCGTACTGTAATAATATGTTTGCTGCCGTGACAATATTCACATTAATATCTTCAAAACCCTTCAGGCTGTTTAATGAATCTCTAATTTGTTGATTTCCTTAATATGCCATTAAAATGGAGTACAGCTATACAACACAATGCTCTTACGCACTGTAAATGGGCAGGTACCCTTGAGCACAAGGCGCTATGATAATGAATGCCTCTTTCAGAAATTGAATTTTTGACTTTTCTTGTGATTGAGAAGGTCATTCAGCAAAAAATAACTGGAGGGAATTTACTAACACAAAAGATTTGGACGGGGCATCCATTCAACACCCGCAGAAATGAAGGGGGCTGTCATAAGCGCAGATTATTTATTCTATCTGACTAATCATGACCGAACTCATACATCCCTGTGGGGCTGTTGATTTGAGCAATGGCTGTGCGCCACCATCGGGCCGCTGTCGTTTACCAGCCTGCTGCTTTTAGAGTGACGCTCGCCTGAGAAATGTTCCCCACTGTTTACCAAAGGTAACACACAGTTCAGCCATAATGAGATACACTCAACACAGAGAAGCTTCACTCTCCTTTTCCCCCTCCCATGGCGAATCACTGCTCAGCCCCTTTCTCCATGCGTCGTATACGAGACATAAGCTCCTTAACCCCCGGAATACAGTTCTGTGAGACTCGGCGGGAGCGATTTTGCAGGGCCAGTGAGGGTGAATCTGGCATATTTCACTGTGCTGGACTCAGCTGCCATCCGCCTGGATCAGGAGAAAGGGGGTGTGGAGGGAAATACAGTAGGAGAGCTCGCAGCTTTTCTGCCCTTGCCACAACAGTGTGAGAAACAAAGAAAGGAACCTAAGCTCTTTGCTGAAGTAGGTCAACCTAGAAAAGATGGAAAAAAGAAGGGAAGAAGCTCAACTTTGCAGAAGTGGACCTCTTTGCCTCCTAACATGTAGCTCAAGTTGTTACAGGGAAGCCAGAAGTGTCATGCATGACCATTCTATTATGGTTGATTACAAGGAAGGACCGGAGAAAAGGCGCTGGGGAGAAAAAATCGATGCGAAGAATTTCAAATCAAACCGAGCATGGAGCTGTGAGATGGATGAGAACAATGCATACGGCCGGGTGACTTGAATGAATTTGACACCCTTACTGTGTTAATGTATCAGCAGAGTTAATGGGTGTGAGGAGAGAGAAAGTGCGCAGAGTTGGGAGGATTTTCTAATTATCTACTGTATGACTTTCGTATAATTGCGCTGCCTCCCTTTTTTACATGCTTTACAGTAACTACAGACTGCAATTTGGCCAACTGTCTCCCCCCCTTGCTCGATCTCCTCCCCCTCTTCCACCCTCCCGCCTGTGATCAATATAGTGTAATTAAAGCCTGAGAAGATTCAGGCTACCAAAGGATCTCTTTCTGGCTCGCATTTTCTCTCCTCCAGCCTCTGTCCCCTGCTTCCTGTCTCGCTCTATTTCTCCTGCAGAGTAGTCATGTCTCTGAAGGGGCTATCGGTCCCCGTCTTGAATCGTACACAAAGACCCAGTCCTGTTTCGTTCTGTACCACCACTCAACTGCACCAAGAACACCAACTACATATTCATCATTACCCATCACGAGCCAAAAAACACTGCTCATACCAAGAACTGTAGGTGGGATTTATGGCACCACTTTTATATCATGCCACCGTCATGGTTGTTGAGCGCTAAAATCCTGTCTATTGGCCAAAGTTTTAAATAATCTCCCAATCTGGCAACAGACTTGTGCTTCTGATTCCTGTTGACAGTGCATAAAAATAATGTAAGCCCCATGCATATTCTAAACTAAATTTCCATCTTTTTTTCTACCCTGTTTGTGTACAGCAAGCCCACATATGGAAAGTAAACTTTGTATCACCAATTTACCCATGAACCTGTGGGTGTTGTGATTCAATTTCCAAAGCACATGTACCACGGGGCATTATCAAGTAGGGTCAGAAACAGGTAATTCACTGGGAGGGGTGAATTGTTCATCAGATGCAACAACCTTTTTCTACTCAAGATTCCCTGTCAGCCTCATGGAAAGAGGGTCTTGTTCATTGACTGAATCTCCGCACTGACGACAACGCCAACATCTTAAAATGTCATCGTGAACAACTCCTGGTCTGTTATAGCTGAACTCACATGAAGTACAACTTTTGTAATTCAGAACTCTTGGAAACATCATTTGGATGTTAAACAAAGCTCTAATGCTTGACTTGGTATTGTGTCTCTTGAAATCCTTTAAAAGAAGAAAAAGTTCATAGAATTTACAGGCAACACTGAAAAAAACTAACTTCTTACTTTTTTCTTGTTATGTCCTTATTGGCAACAGTCCACTACACACATGTCTCCCAAGTCCAGATCATTTCAAAACACAGAAAATGCAGATTTCTACTCTGCTGATTTCAGTGAGACTAATATCACAGTGACACTGGTCTGTCTGTGGCTTCAGGGTTTCTTATAGAATCAGACATTGCCCTCTGATGCACTCTTTTCAAAACAATCCTTTATTAGAGATTCGTTATATCCCTTTGCTATCCCCTTTTTTTCAAATTCAATCTCTATAGTCAGTATTTCTTTTAGTGGGTTTACAGTAAACTGTTGTTTGTAATGTTTCTCCAACCATAGAGATTTCAGAGAATTATTTGTAGGTTAAGTATATTATTTTCAGTCACAAGGGGCAGCTGCTGAATTATGCCTTTATGTCTTGGGAAAAATCAGAGTTGTATACAAAAACAACCTTTTCCTTTCAATTGGTTTAAACTTGATGTTTGAATTTATCGATGCTGTGTTTTTTTCCCGTGCCTCTTTGAGACATGCATCAACAGCAGAATAGCATCCATTAAAGGGCAACTCCACATATTTTAAACATCAGAGACCATTTACAGGTCTTGGAGAGTACAACTACATATCTGAAGAAAGTTGTATAAAAACTTTTGTGGCTCCAGAGGGAAGTGCCTGAAGTCTGATAAATTACTTCAAGTGATGTCACTTGAGGCAGCATTGGTTGGGGCTGAAGACTACAAGTTAGAAAATGTAAAGAAAAAATAGTCTTGGAGTATGGAGTGATCATCTGTGGTGGCACCTCATCTTTGCTTAAGGCGAGCAGATCACAGCTACGTTAGCACCTACAGGCATAACATACCTAAACTGTTAGTGACCATGTTGCGTTAGGGGTAATGTAGAGGCCAGGTTTTGAGCAGGAAGAAGAATGCATAGAACAAAAAAGATAATATATTTGTTCTTCTGCATCAATTTTGCTGCTTTTCTCCCTTTACCCTGACTTTTGATCACCTAATATTCAGATTCCACATTGATGTTACATTAGAGAAAAGTTTTGGCCTTTGAAAACACTATTTAGTTTGGAAAATGTATCGACTGAAATCTGAATTTTGATATTTGGTTGACATATGTATTGAAATTGGTATAATATCCGTCTGTAGCTATCATACATCTCTGACTTTTCCTGCTCTTTATACTACTGCAGGGCTACCTACAGCGTCACACTTAGAAGCAGAGGGCCACTGACCAGGCTGCTCTATTTGACCCATTGGGAGTGAGAATGAGCTGCTATATATATAAGTCAAGCTAACCGGCTGCTGGCTGTAGCTTATATTTATCATACAGACATGAGAGTGGTATCGATCTTTTCCTCCAACGCTTGGAAAAATATTTTCCAAACTATCACTTTAGGCATTCCCGCTACTTTGTTACATTAAGAGGAAAAAGTCCGGACCACTACTACAACCTAATATCAAAAAGTACGCTAAAGAGTCATCTGAGGCCTCCAAAAAATGTATTATATATGAGACAGTTCATCTCTCACTCAGTGCATGGGTCAAACTATTAGTGCATTCTAATTACTGCAGTGTTCAGTGCATGTGTGGTTTGGACACAGCTGTTTCAACTACAGATCAGCAATTTGGTGAGTGATGGCTCTATCGGATCTCCCCTAAGGGAGGAACAAACAAGAAGTCAATCTGCTTTTTTCTTTTTTTTCCTCACTCTCCCTCCACAGTGCTTGGCTTGCTCTTAGGCCTGCCTGTAGTCGACACATAATCTATTTGTGCTAATTTCATGTTTCTTCCTGCCCACTTCCCCCTTGAATAAGTCATTCCACTTGTCTACCCTCCTTAGTCTCTCTCTGTCTGTCCCTTTCTCGCTCTCTCTCTCTGTCTCTGCCACCATAAGCATCTATTTACCTTCCGCTGTGCACTGCATTTCAGCTTTTTTGAATCAGCAGTCTGCATTAGTCATTGTGTAGGAGAATGCCAGGTTTGTGCGACAGGCCGAGTTATTGGTCCAGATAACTTAGACCATCTGTTGACAGCCACGCAACGTGTTAGTTTTATAGCTTTAATCAAGATGACCCCAGCCTTTTGTTGGTCCAGCAGAAATTAGTTAAGTGAGATATTTCAAATGTCAGTGAGGCTGTAAGTCAAATTATCTAATGGATGTCTCTGTCATATTTACTGTATAATGATGATAATGGAAGTGGAGCGTCCAGGGGTGACTCATCAAAGAGGAAATACAGGAAGCAGTGATGTGGCTGCTACACAAAGGCCAGAGCTTTAAAGTGGTTGTAACCATACACCCAATTCATTCTGCTCCCATCTATCAGTCTGTCATTTTGCTGTCCACACAGTCACTGTTTCCATTCACTGTTCCAACTCATGCTGTTATCAGACTATTATGACCAACACTATTGTTCTTACAGTTTTGTGACATACAGTAATATCACTATGTGCAGTAAAGTAATGCAGTAATTCAGAATAGCAATACCAAAACGCAAACATTCTCCATTACAAGTAAAAGTCATCAAAATCCTACTTTAAAGGTATCATTTGTAACTTTTTTCATTAAAATGTCTGAAATGTCTTGAGATGTATGAGACATTATGCCGAAAGTTCAAGTTCAGAGTCATTTTATCAAGGCAACGGTGCGTTTCATTTGGTCACCCTTCACTAAAACTTCCAGAAGAGTGTCAAGAGAGTGTGGAATAAAGCTTTCACACATTATCTCGTCCGTGAACCTTTTTGCCTGAATCACAGAGATAGATTTTTATTAGCAGTGACGGTTGTTTGAAAACAAAGACAACAACTCCCATGATCCCACGCTACTTATGTCTTTTGTTTTAAATGCAAGACCTCGAGCTGCTGAAATTACATACTGTGTATTTAAAGTATGCTCAGTAAAAGTCCTGGCCCCTGTGACCAATGTATTATACAGCATTATAACATTGTTGAAAAATGAGGTTTTGTTTTTATTAGGTTATTGTGTGCTTTCTTTACTAAAAAATATGTAGTGATGTAGAAATGCTTTAAAATTATACTGAATTATTTTTGTATTATTTTCTACTACTGCTTTTTAGGTTCTGACACCCAAATTGCTTTATGTTATCATAAAATTGCGGTGACACATTGCTTTTTGTGAATGGCATGATTAGATAACAAACACACATTCTAAAATTAAATTGTTCCGTGGCCTTGGTCTATCCTCCAACCTACGCTTACCTTCTCCCCTCCCTGCTCTCTTCTTTATCCTCCCTCCTACTTCAAAGTGTGCAGGGAAGCGTTTCTTTTATTTATTTCTGTTCAGCTTTCTGTTCTGTTCTGAGTCAGCTCAGTTTGAAGCTAGGGGGCTGCCTTCCTACACTTGCGGGTCCATCGCGACAGAACGCGTAGGATGGTTTATTAACTGCTGACCTCTAGTTTGGAACTGAAATATGATCAGTCCTCGTCATTGAAGGTACATGGTTAGTTCCAAAGATTTAGTATTTTTGGTTTAAGATTTCTATAGCACATTAAGTGGGTTAAATGTTGAGTTTATACATGATGAGGGCTGACAATCATCAGTGCACCACCTGCAGACAAAGGAGGACTAAGGAGACACTTGAGACCTTGATTGACGTCACTCGCCTGTGTTTTTCTGCCTTTGACCTGTTAGGAACCTTCATTTATCTCAGTATGACACCTGACCTCGCTTTATCTCCTTGCATCTTGTTACTGACAGAACTCAATTAGCCAGTCAGTGGCTGCCTCAGACCAAACTACCAAATAGCCGCAGCTGCCTCTCTATTCCCTTTATCTCTTTCTTCTTCCTCCCATCAACACCTACATCACCTGTCGTTCCTGACTTCTGTCCAGGCCGTTTCTCCACCTCTCTGCCTTTGATCCTCCTCCCTTGGTTTGTCTCTAGATGACGCCCTCCCTGCTAGAGTCTGCCAAGTTGAAGAGCTCAGAAGAATTTTTTTCTCAGTCGGGGCAGAAACTTTTTTACCCACGCTATACGTATGCTCTGGAAGTGCCTGCTTGATAAGGTTTTGAAAAGGGTGCACAAGTAAGGTTGTTACAAGTTCAATTATTATTCTATTTTGAACTTTTGATCAATGCAAGTTTTATATTTGTAATACTTTACTTGAGACTCTCTTTAACTGTCTCTTTAAGGTACCCTTCCCAAAAAGCCAAGTCTGCTCTCATTGGTCAGCTCTCAAAGGCCTGTGCAGGCACCACCCACCATGTTTCCGCATTAGCTCTGCTCTCACAATACAGGTGGTGTCCATTTCTCCACGGATTGAGCACTTTGATACTTTCATAGTATTAATATAGCACCTAGAACTGCTTTATAATACAAAAGATAGGAAATCTAATTTTTTACCACATGGGACCTCTATAGTTTTTAGGGGACCGACCTCCACCTGCAGAGAGCAGGCAGGCATAGAGAAAACATGAAATAAATCCTGACATGATGTATTAATTCCATTTTGCTCCAAATGTACTGGTCTCATCACAAAGCCACCTGCAGTCCCCCGAATGCCCTCATGCCACTCCTGCTTTGATGTCTAGCTTTTTAAATTCTTGTTAATATAGATAATGAGAGCAGTAATGTGGAATTTGTTCCCAGTGGTTTAATTTTGATGAGCATTTACCATCTACAACCATTTACTCAAACATGAATTCATCTAGAGCCAGCCAGCTGTGGTGGGTGTGTCACTGTGAGGCTTTATTAATATAGAAGCTGGCCCCCCTGTGCAATTAATTGGATGTTTCCAGCTGCAAAATCCTCCCCGAGCAATACACATGTGAACCGTGAAGGTAAAAGAGAAAAGAATATGAGGTGAGGGCTTTTTTTGAAAAATGCGAGAGGCAGAATATGAGGTACATGAGATATGAGTGCAGAGCCCAGTGCACCGTATCTAGAGGCCGCAGCTGCCTTTGCAGCATCATCTGCTTATGGCTGCAGGCATTATCGGACCATCGTCACTACGACTGTGTCCTTTATGGCTACAGACAATAACAGGACAAATTCCTGGATGGTGGGACAAAAATATTCTGTGTGCTGATGTTTTTCCTGTCAATCAAGCCTTGGTTAGATGCTTAATTAGGTCTTATTAAGGAGAGAAGCCACATTTTTAACCATGCCAGCAGCGTGGTCGGTCTGACTGTCTTTGGTTGGTTTTAAATTGGCTGTCATGAAATTTGATACAGATATCCGTGGTGTCTAGAGAATGAATCCTCACTTTGGTGACCAGTGCCACCATGATGTTGACATGTATGGTTTTATGCAAAATGTATCAATGACTATTGGAAGCATCAAAACTTTCGTAACTTTTTTATCTGAACTTTTTATCCAAGTAATTGTCCGCTAGTTTATGAGAAAATTCCCAAAACTATTGACATGGCCATCTGCGAAGAAGAACTTTGTTTTTTGTGCCAGTTACCAGATGATACCATGCTAACCGGCTAAACTAAAGCGGCCATTGATAGCATTATACCTGCTAAACATCAGCATGTTAGCATTGTCTTTGTGAACATGATAGTATGCTGACAATAGGTTAGGGCTGTGCAATATAGACTGTTCAACTTGTTCTAATATTTGCCTTTACTCACTTAGTCATTATACCCACATCACTCAGGATTGTTTATGAATAATCTCATTATATTAAAATACTCATAGCCATTCCTACAATACTGTTGCAATATCAATATTGAGGTATTTGCTTAAAAATATAAAAATAATTTGATTTTGTTGTCCAGTCCTAGTATTTATGAAGTGTGTTTGTAGATTTCAAAATATCAATGAGTATATTGTGTAATGCGATATAGTCTAAAATAGTGCAATATTACTTTAAGGTTGTACCGCCTGGCCCGATGAGAGGTACAGGGATGCTTTAAGTTAAATGCTGAGCCCCATATATCTGTTAGCATGGTTGTAGACTCTTTTTGTTTTTTCAACCTTGTAATACTAAAGCGGCACAGGCATATTACCATCATATTTAACCATCATAAAAGACAGGAGGGTACGTTAAGTCATTGCACAACCATACATCTGCGGAACTGGCCATTCAAAAAAAAATTTACATTAACTTTATATTTAGAATGATAGAATCCGTGACAAGGCTGACAGCGACTTATATTTATTGTTGACCACAAGAAGAAAGGCTCATACAGTAACTACATCGTGTTCCAAAATCTGCAATTTCCTTCCAAGAATATTTTTATCAGACCCTTGCTGTTAAACTCTCACAGGGTTACATAAAAGCGATATCAAATCACTTTTATTCAGAATCAAAGGCTAGCACATGATTTAATGAATGACATTTTGCACATACTGTACCTGCTCAAGCAATTTTTCTAACATGTGACACAAATTGCAGTCTCATCATATTCCTATACTTCATACTTGCCTGTTTAATGTGTAATTTTGAAAGTGGTGTGCTGTTATCTAGTGCACTTTGTGTTTTAAGATGCACAACAAAGATTGAGCTTAAGAAGTGAATCTTATCTAACCCAAGGCATAAACAGCACAGATAATGAAGCTAATCTTTAAATGGTATTTCATTTTCATTCCCCAGATAGTACCATGACTCACAGAAATAGGACAGAAATAAAACAAAAATCTATTATTGTTTTGAAATGAAAAATATTTCATCGATAAACATTCAGACCGGGTACAGTCTGGATAAACATGAATCCAAGGTTCCTTGTTTAGAAGATCAAAAAGTTCTTTGTGAAGTGAAAAGGTTGTGTAATGTTTTGAGTGTTGCTAAAGTTGGGGAAAAAATAATTTGAATTCGACTGCGTGAATTTTGAATGTGTTTTGTTTCAGCACACAACAAATTTTATCGGTAGTGTTGAGGGGCAGCTGTCAGAGTGGAACATTTTATTTATTCTGTGTCTTTGGAGGTGAATATGAGTGTCAGTGCAAAGGTGGACTTTAAATCCCAGACTATCTCTACGTAGAAATGACCCTTCTCCAAGCACAGATTCTTCTCGTTGCCTTATAAAACCTCTTCTGTCTCTCCCCACGCTGCCTACCACTCTCACATACCAATGGAAGGATGAAACAAGGATGGATTTTGACTGCTTAGTCTCTGTTTGCTGAATTGCCCCTTTCCAAAGACAATCCAGCTTAAACCTATTGTACTGTACTTTCATAAGGCCCATGATATTTCATTTTTTTTAATATTCATAGCACAAACAGCAGAGTGTTTGCTTGCACTTGTTTTCATACTAAATGAAGTTTGTTGCAGCCGAAGCAGTATTTATAAACGAGGCTAACTCTGTAGGTGTAGTTTGTGTGAGGGAAGGTGAAAGTGGCAGTCTTCTTTGCTTTGCAGATAGACGGTGCTTTAAAATTACTGGTTGAAGAAAATTGCTCGGGTGAAAGTCGGTTGGTTTTTGGATGCACTTTGCTTCTAAAATTCATCTCAAGACATTTTATTTGAAACAAATTGTTAAATTGTTAATAGCAGTAATAAGTACTGCCCAAAAAAAAAAAAAAAATGTATCTTAACTATCGCATTTCTTTTTAAGATTCGATTAGCAGTGTTTTGGAAAGAGAAAGTTACAATTAAAATAAACATTCATTGTCATTTGTAAGTAATAACAAGAGATTATTATTATAAAGTGTTAATTATTATAATAAACTTACTACTACTATACAATAATGTGTTAAAACAAAACAAATTAAAATAAAACAAAGCACTGTGACATTATCCATCAAGAAAAAGTTGCCTTCAATTATATTGTTGTTGGTACAATTTTAGCTTTATTAAAAATTCCCTGAAGCTTCATTATCCTCCCCAAAAGATTTGCAATGCTATTTTTTTGTTTTTATATTATAAATCAGGCATTGTTAGCATCCATTTTGCTAGCTTGTATTGTTTCTCCTCATTGCCTTTCCAAGACATTGCTCCTTTTTTTATGTTACTGCCACCTACTGTTGTTCAGCGGAATAGCAGGAAACGGCAGTGTTTTTTATATCAAACTAAAGTGGACGGTCTGGTACAAACATTGCTCCATAGCACAACTAGTGGTCAGAGATTCCACAGGGGGAAAAAAAGGGATGTCCAAATTAAAAACTAAAATTCAGTTCTCATACTAAAAACAATTTATGTTGGTATTTTCCTGTGACAGCTGACATAAAAAGCAAATCATGGCGACAGTGTAAACGGAAGAGAAGAGCTCAGTCGTGAGATAAAAAATCAAGTACACTGAAAGCATCATGTGCAAATAAAATCAAGTGATAAGCTGCCATGTCACTGACATTGAACCCTCAGAAGGTGTACAAGCCAATCCCCTACTATTTATCACAGGCCGGAGGAATCGACCGAGTCCAGAGATATGAGGAGCAAAGCTACAAGTGACATGAAGATTTTATCAGCAGAGCAGAGGACAGGAGGCGCGTCGCCTCAACAAATCCCTTTCCCCGTTCTCAGGGATGAAGCAACATTCATTTCTCACTTCACAAGCTGAAGTTTACACTTGAACTTGATGCACTGGTTTTCTTATTGAGTGCTGCATTGCTGATAATGCAGATCTTATATTTTGTGCATTGATTTCGCTCCCAGTGGGTTCACCATTATTAGTAGCCAGCACAGACAACAAATTGGATTTACGTCTTGGACTGGAAGACTGCACTGCTGATGTGCCCCGCATGACGAGACAGCTCACGCTTCACTGGTGTATATGGGATGTGGTGGCATCATATACAGTATTTCCACATCTAAGGCTATGTTTGTGTGTGTGTGTGTATGTGTGTGGGGGTTTTGTATATCCTCCAGGCAATATCTATCCCATATTTTATTCCATAAATCCAAATCTAGTTCAGCAGGAATTCAATCTAAAATCGCCACATAGACACACTCATATGAATACACATACAGATAATGCAGCAGCATCTTTGATTCCAGGCATGATCCATACATTAATACCCCCATACAAACCCAATGATTGATTACCAACTATTTACCATGGAGTTACATTAAAACCATGACAGTCTGAATGGAGACAATGAGCCATTTTCCGATCTGATTTCTCATAAAGCCTTTTTATCTCCGGGTGAGGGTCGCCAATTTTCCTCCTTTGTACTAGAAAGGGGTCTTGGGCAAAGAGCAGCCATATCAGGAGGCATTTTCTCTTCTTCACTGTCGACAGAGCACATTCAACATTCATGTGGTGACCCATTTTATTAATGGAGAGTTCTTTTTCGGCGTGTCGTCCCCCCATCTTTGTCGGCTACAGCCGCCTTCATAATGGGCCCTCCTGTCAGGGTTTCATGACTAATCTCCTCATTGACCTCTCCTTCACTTGCAGCCCCCATCACCACACTGATGATTTGGTAACTGGTAGAGATTGGGGGAGATGCTGGCAACACTTGCATAGTCAGTGCCATCTGGAGACACATTAAACACTACACTAAGAAAAAGCTTCAACATGGTTCTGTATTTTACTGCAACTTATTATGTTTTGTAAGCTCATAAATGTGGTTATACTAGTTTAATATTTTAATTTGAGTATTAATATTTTTACACCAATATATTAACTCAGATTTAATTGTAATGATCACACATACAATCATATCATTGAGAGCAGTGGGAGCCTCTACAGAGCCCGTGTTTCTTAAAGGTCCAGTGTACTATTTAGGGGGACGTAGTGGCAGAAATCAATGTTATCACACTGATTTATTTGTCATTATACAACACAGGGTTACATAAAGAAATCAAAAGTGTGTAGTTCCTTCATGTCACACAAACATCCAAAATATAAACAGTTATTTAGGCTGTAAACATATATACTGTACATAACACGTACGCACCCAGGAAATAATTCTGTAGTGCTTTTATTTCAATTTGCATTAGGTTGAATATTGAACAGCAGCAATAGGATGGTGATGATAATATGGTTGGCAGCTTCACATTAAAAGTCCAGTAAACGATGTCCATCAACTTTGACTGGTGTGAGCACCAAGACGTTTGAAGGAGCTTCCCCCCAGCTCTGTGGAGAATTTCAGCAACTATCCCCCAAATTTACTGTTTTAGTTCACTCTCATTGTTCTTTTGGCCACAGGGTTAGGGTTAAATATGAAATGCTGAATCCATTCCCATTAAAACCGAGACTCATATCGCAGTCCCAAAACAATCTAAATATGATTTGTGCATATGGTTCAGCCCTAATACTTGTGTCTCAAAATGAATGTGATAATGAATCATTGTTATGAAAATAGCATATGCAAGACTTGACAACTCATGTGCTAACAAGCTCAAAACTTCAAGTGAAACTATCGGGCTCATCTTGACCTACGTGAAAGAAAGTGGTGACAAGTTGAGAAATCCAAAAAAGAGTTGGCCATCCCCTCATCACTCAGACGTCCCACTGAGCTAGCCATATCGGCATGGGCGACATGAGAAGAGAGCCTCGTCAGTGAAGAAAACACCATATGGCAGTATTTCCCTCTCATAAGCTGAAGCAGATACAGCATTTCTAACAGAAGGAGAAGTGTTGACAGCGTCATCGTACTGTTTCTGTTTGTCTAATTCACGTCTTGTACACACAAATACACACACACAGTGACAGCGCTGATGTGGTTACCTCCCCAAGCGAGATATTCGATTCTGATCTGAAGACGACAGGGAGTGATGAATAAAAACTGCTTGATAATGGGATCATTGAGTCATGAAAAGCGATTCTGAGCGAGTTATCTTTTGCGGAGGACAATGAATGCAGGCACTCATTATGTATGGCCATCCGACGGTGCTTTAGCCTTCAAGCAGAACAGGAGCATACAATAGAGCCGCAACTGACAAAAGAGGAGGAGAATAACAATCAAGCAAAGGAAACGTGCTATATTGAATTTTACAGACCTTTGCTGCTTTAGCAAGGAAATGTAACTTGCTGGAGCACGATGGGTCAGTGGTGATGTGGGGTGATGACGAAGATGAGGGTGATTAGAGGCTTTGGACAAAAGTCAATAGGTTTGACTTACAAAGCTGTCCACAAATACATTTTTGTAGTGTTCACACAAATTACGCACACAGTCTTCTGAAATTCCTACAGTACATGTAGTCTTTTTCTGTGAATCCCGCGAGGATGAGAATGCCGGACTCTGCCAGTGACATTGCATACTACTATAAATAGAGATAATTCATAAGTGTAAATATATTTAATGGTCAACGCAGAAAAAAGGTATCCATAAATAGCATCAAAAAATTGGGTTTTTTTATCATAACATTTTTAGAGATTTTTACACATTTTTAGGGTGCGTATTGTGCACATGCTGAAAGAAATTGAGCAATAGAAATATTTCTGCTGCTAACAAAAAGAAATATTGTTTTTTTAAATGTTATTCTGGAGTTTCAATCACACATGCTTCGTGCAGGAAGGAAGGCTGTCTTGTGGATCACTTAGTAACGCTCTCAGCACTGAACAGAAAGGTCAGTTTTAATTAAAAAGGCTTCCTTGAATTACAAAACATGAATGTGGAAGGTATTTGTGATTTGTTCGTTTCTGAAGGATTTTTAGACATCATGTTTGTGTCTCTGACACGGATCAGAGGGCTGTGGCTTTGCTGGTCTTTTGGCTTGTTTTGTGGTGCTGAACAGACAGCTCCTGTAAACAGAACTTGTCTTTTAGTTTGCCGCAATATTTATAGTGTCTGTCACATAACTGTTCTTTTATTGCAAGGTAGCAGCAACTGAAGCAAAGATGTGGAGAATGGTAATAGTCTCTAATCTTTACATCCCGTCGCCCTGTTGTTCTCAAATGTATGACCAAAAGTTAACACCTGCTTTTCCCAGATGTTGAATTACAAATACATTCCCCCTGCTGCAGCAGTCAGTCTGCAGTGATAAATCAATTTCAGTCACCATTTATCCAAAAATCCCATCTCTCATATTTTGCTATTGAATTAATTAATGCAAACATGCTATTTTTAGCAGTGCAGCTTTCCTGTCATATGGCCAGCTGAAAAGTTTGGTGTGGCCTTGCGCTGAATAAATTATGCTGTATATACTCATTAGAGCCTCGTCAGAGGACCCCTTGAAACAAGATGGTTCATCTCAAGGGGGTTTCCACCAATTAAGTAAATTGGAACCAATTTTAAAAAGCTGCATTTTTCACTATTTTACTATAAATGCACTGTTGGTCTGTGCTGTGGTGAACGGACAACTTCCATTAAACGCATTTAGTGTGTGTCTTTTACTTTGCAGCATAGCTAGTACTGAAAAGTTGATACCGTTTGCTCCCCCCCTCTCTAAAAAAGTTTCTTCTTCATCTCTCCTCTAATCTAGTTGCTCAATAGAATAACTATGCCGCAAATGTTACAGGCTTTCCCAGATGCTTGATCATAAATACACTTCCCCTGCTGCAGTTGTCAATCTGCAACAAGAAAGCATTTTCGGTTACCGGTTGTATTAATTTTTATTGTCCCATATTTTTGCAGTCTTATATTCTTGCTGGAAGGTGCTCCAGTATATATTACATTCACCCAAACATCTTAGTTTAAGTGGTGCCAATTTTTCTGTCATTTTGCTTGCATATAAATTCAGTATGGCCTCATATTAAGACACATTCTTCCTGATTTATTAGAGAATAACAATTGCCAAAAACACTGGCCTGAAATGCCGTTACGGAAGGCATAAATACATATATGGCCCAGATATAAACACACACAAACCCAGTTCTCCTCTCTCTATCTAAATCTTCATCTGTCTTCTCCTTTCTCTCTCACACACACACAAACACACCTGCATGCTCACCTTCAAGCAATTCTTTACGTCTCATGCTGTTCCCATTAATCACCAGGAGGCCGTGCAGCCTCTCATTTAATTTAGAGGAAACATTGCCCCCTCTGGTCTGTCAGGGGCTCACGTTTTCAAGACAACAGTGTGCAACGTTTCCTCCAGAGCTATTAATGACCCTCGCTCGGGGTTGAAAAGTTAACCCTTCTGCTAGCTGGAAAACTGCCAGCATTTTCTGTAATTACACCTGCTCTTTGGGTCCTACCCTGGTTTCACATTCTGGCCCCTGGTGGGCGTAGCCATGGAAGACGTCTGCTCCAGGCATCAGGATTATGTAACAAGGAGGAGGGTTGCCAAAGTTTAATGGCTGGTGACATTTGCAAGAAGCAACAAGATAACAGAATACAATTAACAAGTAATGGCTTTTATTATTTTCAATGTTTTCAGCAATTCTATCCCATAGGATTAAATGTTTCAACAAATCGGTGATACTGAGTACAAAACAGGTATTTATTTGTGCGAAAAAATATTAGCTTATTAATGTGTTGCTGTGTTTTATGCTGCAACATTCCACATACACTCTCTCTTTCTATTCACACACTCTCTCTCTCACACACGCATACACACACAGAGGTCAAGTGCAGTCTAACCTCACACAGTCTGCGGACTAGCCACCGACCCAAACCGATCAATGCTGCAGGATCTTTGGGGAGTTACTTCCTTTAAGGGCTCCAATCAGTGGTGTCGCTTATGAAATGACAGGATCGCTTAATATCACCTCTCCACCTGGCCTCGCCTCGAATCTGTGTGACACCGTCCTCCCCCCTGATGGAGCTCTCTCACTCCTCCGCAGTGCACTTTATGTCGCCGGGTCCACGGCCAATAGTCTTTAGCTGAGAGCAGTATCAGTGAGGCCCAGCATGTCGATTCTATTGAACTGGCTTGGCATGTCACAGGCGGTAAAGACCTCTTGATTGACTCCTGCTTGGATAGCATGTCCAACTCCATACATTAGTAATGCTGAGGATTCGATAGATGGATGGCCTGGACGGATTGATGCAGGCAGACGGCACATTTACCTGCATGGCTCAATTTAACCCGCACTGCAAAATATGAATCGCTGTTATGTTGATGTTTTGTGGCTGGTTTCGCAGTAGAGCTGCTAAGATGGATAATTATTGTGCTGTCATTTTAGTTTAACAAGATCTCGTTATATTTTTTAGATTTATAATGAATTATTTTCAGAGGAACGTACATAGAAACAATCATCAGCTCAACAAAACGATCATTAAAATAAGTGCTGCAGTTTTTGAGCTAGCTGCCAAGTTCACCAGCTGGGTCACCACTGTGTGTGCCACTCCGAGGCTTAATTGGCTACTTAAGCATATCACTTTTCTAATATGTATTGCTGTAAATATATCGCCAGGCAATGCAGTCACGCAGTTATGACTGTAGCCTCTGTAGAGGCTTAACTCCCCTGCACGAGGTAATTTGTTCATGTATGCTACATCTTTGCAAACTATAATGAAAACTGTTGTTTGCCAACGCTGCCCCTTCTGTCCACAAACCAGTTCCTGGAAAAGTTTTTCTCTCTTGTGTGTCCCTCTCTGCTCACCAACTGAACAGATAAATAAACATGGATGAAGGTGATAAGACTGAAAAAAGAGGTTAAAATATGTATCCCATATTTGCACAGCCTGGCTGCCGTTAGTGATCGCCCTGACTGCAGAGGAAGTTTTTATATCATCACACTACAAAAAGTCAGCTCATAAAAACAAGGGAAAATGCATGTAAAATAATGTTAAAGAGGTCCGCACCAACAGAAGCTCCTCTCTCCCACAGAAAACACTGCTCCCGAACACCTCGTCAGGAGCCTTGCCCTTAATTCTGTGACTGTGTGACATCACACTGCGTCACCATGTCACTCATTTGCATTATTTATTTCTAGTGGCTAGTTTGGCACGTAAGAATTGATTTAGCACAGCTGCTCTGTTGTTGTTAGCGGTGCTGGGTCATGCATGTGTGAGCTGACCAATCAGAGGAGACTGGGTATTCAAGAGGGTGGCTTGAAGAGACAGGAGCTAAAACAGAGCGTTTCAGACAGAGGGGGGAATAATGTGCTGCTCCACTGGACTGTATGAGAAAACTGATGTGTTATTTGAGCATTAAAGCATTTAAACATATTCTAGTGGTAACCCAAAATCAAATTATGAACCTGAAAATGAGCATAAAATGTCTTCTTTAAAATAAGAAAAATTATCTACAAACAGAACAGGAACATTTTAAAACAATTAAATATATGTAGTTTCAAAGAGCCTGCAAATGGCTTCAAAGTGGTGCTGCCTGGCTCAAAACAAATACATTTGTCTGGCTACAAAGTAAGATGCAACAGTTATTCTCTCAATTTGTTGGAAAATTTGCTTAAATTTAACAAATGCCATTATCTCAAAATCAGGCTTTATTCAAGTTTATTGGATTTATCCTTGGACTGGCCGATACAAACAGTTCTGTTCTTCATATTAGAAGAGATACAAGTAAAGATGCTTGAAATAAGAAATTCTGACAAAATTTAACACTTTGTTCCTGTCAGTGTTGATCAAACGGCTTTATAATCCTGTTAATTCTAGTTTCAAGCATTACATAAGTTACTCAGAACCAGCAAGAAGTCATAATGTCTCATCAAAGGTGCGCTATGTAACTTTTGTAGTGACAGTTTTGGTTATATATTCCATTATTTTATAACTCTTTTGTTCTTACCTCACCCTAACTCAAAATACAAGCCTGTTTGTATTAATATTTAAATACTTAATACTGCTTTAAAGTACATTTAAAACTCTAACTGCTATTTTTTTAATCTAATTATTTTGATAATTTAATTTAAGATAATTCATCTTACTTTTTCTTTTTACAGTGGAGCTGAAGCAGCCTTAACAGACCAAAATGACATGACATTGTGAGATGTTCTCATATGAGGTCTGCATGTCTGTCAGCCTGCGTATCCACCTGATTTAAATGCTGCATATTATGTACTTACAAAGTGAACTTAAGCTGTGTGAAGACAAATCAGTTCAACCTGTTTAGTACCCAAACAGCCAGTGTATTTACCATGTGTGTTACTTTTCTCATTTAAGTCTTGTAGTTATATCTGGTAGAACTATGCTGTATCTACTGAATAGGCCTATTATGTCTCCTTGTGCAGTGGCTCCATAAAAGTATGTCCTCATGCCAACAATTTGAACCAAAAATTGACATTTAAGAGAGAAATAATACAGAGAATCTGCCATGATTTTTCCCACAGCCTCCACTTTGCTCTTACTGCCCACTTTCTAGTGAGAGGGGAAGGAGGGATGGCGAAGAAGTATATAATTAGGAGAAGGTTGGGGGCTGAGGTCCATCCCAGGAGAGCTGGTGCCGAGATCTCACTCCTTCCACTTCCCACAATGCACTGCAGGCCGGGGGGAAAGAGGGAGAGGAGGCAATTAGCAGGTAACACGTTAGCAGGCTGATCTGTTTTAAGCCAATACGGACGGCAGCTGCAAGCTACATGTCAATGGAGAAGAGCCCAGTGGTGTGTTTCGATATAGAGGTGTGTGTGTGTGTGTGTGTGTGTGTGTGTGTGTGTGTGTGTGTGTGTGTGTGTGTGTTTGTGTGTGTGTTTGGGGAGATCAGGTGGGACAAACATATTGTACAGTAAATCTTAATCTGTGTGTGTGTGTGTGTTGTGCAATTATCCATCCTACACACACACACACACACATACACATACACACCTCGAGGCCTTTTTAGCAGCCACTCTTGTGTTTCTATTTCATTTTCATCACACATAATTAAGCCGGAGCGTTTTCCAAACCACCCGCCCCTCGCCACTTCCCCCACCCCGCTGCCCGCCCCTTACAACCCCCTGTGTGTTGTCGCTCATTTACAGCAGACACCGACTGCCGACACGGGCGAAAAAAAGCATTTATTAACCACGTTTGACCCAATTGGCTTGCATATGAAAACACCTGGGCGTTAGATTGAAATTTAATTGCTTCACTTAGTTAACCCACTTAAGGACCATGTTGGGTTTAGTCTGCTCAATTTGTTGGGATCAGCAGCTTTGTGCGGGGGGGGATGTTGTAGGCTTGGATTATGGATAATTACTATTAATTACTGGCTGATACTTTTGGCTTTGATGCCACAGCGAGCAGTGTCGGGGAACGGACTTGGCTGAACGGCATTATGTAGATAAAGGCTGAAGCGATAGAAAGGAAAAGGGCATTCTATCTGAGAAAGAGGGCAGCGGTTTGCTTTGTTTTTATTTGCCGTTTGTCGGCATCATCAGTGGGAAGGCGCAATATGTCGTCCGCACCCACAGTGTCAATCAGAATCCCATTACTGAAGAGGTCATAGACGCTCTGCTCCAGGTAAGCTAAGTCTCAACGGGCTGCTCCGCTCGCATTTCCACCTGGATAAAGAAAAATAATATATGTGCGACCAACGATATCTCCCGTCCCCCACATTTCAAGGAGAACTTTAAACTCATGTCAGGTATGAGAATATGTTTGCTGCTTTCTCTCAGACAACACAGAATCAAAACTTCACGTTTTTGTTTTTTTTTTCTTTTTGTTTTTCGAACAATTTGAGTTCATAGCCTCATGGGTAATTTTATGAATACATATCAGGACCTTTAGCTCACAGGCGGTCGCTGGCACACTCTATAATGCCTCGAGCAATATCACTTTGAGGTAACCACACACAAAAACAAAGATGCCTTAGCTCCATGAATATTTATTAATAGGAGATAGTAGAGTGGAGTTAAAAATGACAGGCTAATAGGTGGATGGAGAAGAGAGATAAGAAGAATGATACAAAGATGCATGTAAAGTTATGAAGAAAGCTTTCAAAGTAAAGCAGGCCCAATAGGAAATGAAGACACAGCACTATACGCAGGGGGAACCCTGGAGGAAAATTTCTATTAAAGTGCTGTTAAATACACGTTTACTTGGCTCCTTCTCTGAAGGTGTTGTTGCTGGTGCAGTGGTGAGGGGGCCTCCCCTGGTATCCACATTCAGGAGCCACTGCTGATTGGCAGCCCAACAGCACTGGTGGGTAAGGGACCCTCAGGGCCTCGCTGGCAGTCTCCGTCATTATTATGCCGACAGCGCTATCATTTCTGGATGCTGATTAAAATGTTGGTGAGGTTAAAAGAAGCTGAAGGTTAAACCACAAAGGGCTCCATGTGAAGTCGTTTCACACTGCACCCCCCACCCACTCCTCTCACACACACACACTTAAGCACACTAACAAGGCAGACTTCTGTAACAGAGAAGGAAAAAAGTGCATTGAACAGGGCTGTGTAGGACTCCATTCTGATCTTGGTTTGATTTTAGCCACGAATGGACTCTGACTGACCTTGAACTGATACAAAACCTACTATGTGTCAGTGTCAACTAGATATTACAATGAAAGGTGCTGGAGTTTTCATCCAGTTTTACAAAAAAAGGGATGAAAACCTTTTTTTTCAGTATTTTTCTTCAGCTTTTTTTTTTTTTTCATGTGAGGCTGAGTACCTAGATTAAGCGTCATAAAAATCCCATCTGATTAATTAATAGCTGTAATGGTATTATTGTGGGGTTAGAGATAGAATTTTCAGGTAATGGACTGCATTTTTGTCAAACGCCCCAGAATCCCTTATCAGATCCATCTCGGGTCAACTTTCAACACGAATAACCAAAGTTAAAAACATAACAAATCAAAGATTATATTATATGTTATCAAATTATGTCATCTTAGAAGTAAGGTACACAAGAGCTGTGAGTGTCAACCTAATAACTGCTCACACCCTGTAGCTTTAACCTGAAAATGAGGTGTGAATGAAATTATGTTCTAAATAAAAATGTGTCTGACACGATGTAATAACAAGCATTCAGCTTGTTTAACAAGCATTCAGCCTGTGTTTTGGAGGTATTAACTGTAGGGTTGGGCCATTGTCCATCGGCAACTGCTGACAGTCATCAACTACTGAGCCCTGTACCATCGTAACATCTCAATTTTATAGGCCCCACACCTGAAAGCACAAAGAAGAAGTGTTTCCCCTCAGAGTTGCTGTAGGGCAGGGGTTGTTGGGGTTTGTTGGCATTTATTAAACCTGCAGTCAGACGAACCCAAGATGCTTGGCTACAACGATAGCGGCAGTGATTCTTTTCTGTTTGCTGCTATAAGTGTGTTTCACCCCACCATGCTGTTGTTATTGTATTTTCTTAGCTTAGCTTCCTCAGTATAGCTAGCCAGCTAACTTAGTTTCCTGCTTCTGAGACTAAACACAGCTTTGTTACAGACATGTGGTGCAAGAACACTTTTAGACCCAGCAAGGTGATGTACAGTACAGTTGGACGCTCGCCAAGTGGGGATGTGAAAGTTGATGTGACATTGTGGAGTGTGGTCATATGCCAGTTACGTGGACATTGCACTGCCCTTATTTACAATCAAAAGCTAGCTTAAAGCTAACCCAAACTGCATACAGAAGCATTTCAGAAGTTCCTTCCACAACGTGAAGCCTTGATTTATCAGGGGGGGCTCAACTATTGAAATCTACAGTCATTACCTGCGTCAGAAGCATAAGAAGCTTATGTGTTTTGCAGGTTGTGGTGTTCTTTCAAATAAGTAAGGACGGACAATAGTTTAATTATGAGATTTGATAGCCTCCATGTTTTGTGAATCCAGGTATTTTATCAACCTGGAACAGGATTTAAAACACACTGGCCCTTGAAATTGAGGCAAATAGCAGATAAGTTGAGTATCAGGGTCAAGGAGTGGTAAGTGATTTAAGCCTGTGTTTTTGCTCGGAATTATTAAATTTGTTCGAGGATCAAGCTAAGCCGTGGCGAGGCAGAATGGGCAGGGTGAAAGAGGCCAGCTGTCACAGGAGTTTCTCACTAAGACGTGAGTGAACACAACTGTGGGGCTATCTGTGTCATCTCCATCCTCGACACCTTTCCCTCCACCTCTCACTCTGTGCCTCAGGATCGAATGGAAAGATGGCGCTCACCTGGGTCCTAGTCCAAAAAAAAAGATTAAAAATAGCTGAATGAAAGGGCACTTTCAAAGGAGAGAGAAAGGCTTGAGTAGTGCCAATTTGTCTGCCTCTCAGCGTTTACTCCTAAAATATACAAACAAAGCCAAGGCTCCATTAATCTACGATGAGTCATGCCTGTTGGAAGTCCGACTTCCAGTCTTTTTTCAAAGTTGCAGCCAGCGTTTGTTGGCGCTGGGACTGGATCGTGACTCATGGTCCACTTTGGAAACAATCAGGTTATCTTTGACAATCAAGCATCCTCGTGTTGATGATTTGGAAGCACGCTGTATCACATTTCAGCGTTAGATGTCAAGCAGTGAGTGATTCCACCTTGGTTCTTGTCTAAACTCGCTAGCGGTAACAAAAATAAATAGTCAGGGGGTGGACAAAATATGGGAAACACTGTGTGAAAAGGATCAGAACTTTGATATGATTTGATCAAAATGACAGTGGCAGAGAGCTGCTGCACAAACAAGACAAGACATCTAGAAATGTTGATTTCTTTAGAGAAAGGAACATTTAATCTTCTGTTTGTGGGCTGTATGTACTGTCAAATCTTGCAGTGCATCGCCACAAAGCTTCATCACACCCTCGCAGATGCATGTTGTTCTCTATAACTTCTTCAAAAAGCGCTCAAGCAATTCAAAGTTCTCTATATTCCTCCAAGTACTTTATGCTGCATGAGGATCATAAATTAATTTAACAGGTAGATATCCCCTCAATGCTCATCTAGCCGCAGCAGAAAATGGATTTGCTGAGTTTATTGTTAAATGAAGGTTCTGGTGAGCAGGATGTGAGTGAGGATTTAGTGCACCTTGAGGGACTCCCTCTTTCCAAACTGAAAATATGCTTCTGAGATCTCATCTCATATTAATTTGTCACGGCGAACGTAGACGTGCCGTTGCTCCATGCCGCCCTCTGGCTAACTCTAAGCTATTCGTCGCCTTGCAGAGCCCCAAGCCTCGATGCCTCTATTCTCTCAGTGCTTGTTCTGCAATTTAACTTGGCTTGTTTTCCTCAGCCTCCCCTCGCACCTCTTTGTCCCTCTCTCCCTCCTGATCTTTCCTCGCCCGTCGACTGTGACCTTACCACAATTATGCATCCTCCAGTGGGACAATTAAAACTGAGCTACCATCCCGAGTGGAGGAGGGGGCGAGAGAAAGGAAAGGGAGGAAATAATGATGCCAGATTTGTTCGTGCAATAGCCTGCCTCCTTTGAACTAGCTCCTCTTGAAGTTGAAGAAGCAACTGTTTTAGCCGTTCTGACTGCATTCCAAAGCCACCGCTAGTCAAGGACACGCTGCCCTTCAGCCACATTGTCCAACAAAATAAAAGCTGTCTGTTTTTTCTTTTAGCGCCGGAAAATTCACTCATGTTGACATGATTGTCCTCTTTCAACTCCACCCTGCCATCCCCCGTCTCCCAACCACCCTTCACCCTCTTTGACAGGTGCAAGTGCAACCTTCATGCCAACAGCTGTGTGTATGACAAAGAGAAGCTGAGCTGCGAGTGTGAACACAACACCACCGGGCCTGACTGTGGCCGCTGTAAGAAGAATTACCTGGGGCGAGCTTGGAGTGCTGGCTCCTACCTGCCCATCCCCAAGGGCACGGCTAATATCTGTGAGTAAACACACACACACACACACACACACACACACACACACACACACACACACCACAAACACGATGAGTAATTAAAAAGGATGGGTTACATGGACGAGCAGATATTAGTAAAGGTCTTACAGACAAAAACACAAACGCTGGACAAAGTAATGGAGATTTCCCATCAAAGTGTGAATCAAAACACAAAGGCATGTATGCAGACAAATGATGAAAGTTGAATCCCAATTAGCAGTATCCTGCGTGTCATCTCAGAGCTCTGACAGTCACCACGTTAATAGTGAGATACTGAGTAGTGAAGTTTCAAAGCAATGTGAAGCAATTAAAGACGTTTCACAGAGATACAAGGCAGAGAGGCAAAGACAGTGGGGAGAGCAACTTTTGTGTATTAGGTTTGTCATGTCAAATGTGTCCAAAGACCTGGATATAATTTAACAAAACTGAGTGACTCTGAAGCATGTCGGACACGCTACTCTTATTTCTCCCAAGGCTGCAGGAATAGAAGTATTTTGACATTAAAAACACTGAGTAGGTGAGGTAAGCAAAGCTAACAATCTACAAAAATCATTAATGATGTGAAAAACTGCATTAGCAGTGAGAACAGTGTTGGCAGGTCAGAAGTCACTGATAGTGAAACATATCACTATCCATATGTGAGTGGATTGTAACGTGACGTGAAAAATGAGACCTCCCCGTCTCTCTTAGTTGTTTGGTTTGTTGTAGTTGTTTAATGCTGCTGGACTGTGGATTTCTTTGTGAAGGACTCACGTCTGATTTTCTGCGACAGTCCAAGGGATGTGACTTTATTCATGTTCTGAGTGCCTCTCTCCGCTCTGCTAACAGAGAGCAACAGGACCTACTGTTATTTCAGAAATGGAGTCCACTAACAAACTGACGACCGGCTTTCAGCACAACACAGAAGTTCTGCAAACCCCCCTTAAAAGCACAGCCAGTATATAAATATACAAAAAAAAAATTCACATGAACTGGACATTTTCACAGTAAGTGATTGGCTGTTTTCACATATGAATACAAAATTCCACATGTGAAAATTTCTTTTTAACATGGAACATGGAATCATGTGAAATTCACTTTTCTACATGTGATTGGGTGTGTACACTTGTGAACTTACATTTTAACATGTGAAAATAGAATAATGTCACATGAGAACTGGACATTTCCACAACTGACTGGCTTTTTTAATCATATGAATTAAAACTTCCACATAAAAAAACATTTTGTTCATGTGATTGGCTTTTTCTCACATGTGGATTTGATTTTCCACATATATAAACAAAATTATAACGCATGTTTGATAACTTGAATGGCAGGACTGACATGAAGCATGCACAGCAGGCATATCTGTGAGGAAGTGAGTTCTCCTCCCTGACCCTCCTGTCAAAACAAGTGGACGCAGCAGTTACAGCACCAGATGCACCTACGTCTGCCTTCACTCTTCGTTACTGTCTTCCTATCCTTTACAAAACACCCACGACATCTAGACGGTGCTGAAAAGACCAGGCAGGCTCTCTCATCTGTATGTGAACAAACTGAGTGTTCAGGGTCAGGGTTTCAGTTTACTTTACTTTACTTTTTTTTTTTTTTTTTTACCTGTATTTAGTGTAGTAACTGAGAACTGTTTCACACAATGAGTTACTGGGCAGTATTATATGTGGATTTTTTGTGGCACTTTCTTTTTCATATTCCTCAAAAATAATAAGAATGTTAATCTACAAATACCTTGGGATTTCAGAGGTTCAGGTGAAATATGCATAATTGGGTACATCAGTCCTATTTAATTGGTCCTCAGCGTGGCCTAGTACACATAAATCTGACAAACGGCAACTACGTGTAAAGTGTATACTGTATGTCCATGTACGTACTCGGTTAGCATATACTGACACACATTTTTTACTCCATTCAGTTGCATTTGTTTGAATTTTCTCATTAGACAAAAGCTGAAATAAGGTTTTTAATAGGCTGCTGGAAATATCTGGACCATCTACACTTCCTGATTTTCAAATCTGGCCCAATTGAATTAGTAATTGAATAGCCCTGTGGCTACATCATACTTTCATTTGTCCAATTTTAAAAATCCATCCCTGAACCAAAGGCCTTTTCATGAAACAACGGCATGTACCAATGTAATGTCATATTTAACATTGTAGCAAGTTCCCAATTATCATCATTGGGGAAACTATACTATAATTAACCTATAATAAACCTACTCCACATCCATGTGCACTTATAGGAGCCAAATTCCATAATAATAATAATAATTATAACTAGCAGCAGACTGCATGGTCTTACATCTTTATTATTATTTTAAAGTGCCTGTTGATATGAGGACATATGCTTTGCTTTACACCAATACAGTAAATGTACTAGAGTTGATAAATAATATTCACCAGCTGCAGCTGCAATGCTAATGTGAGGATGAACCAATTATTTACTGCTGCTTGAGCTGAAGAAAGTGGGCCAGCTCCTTTTTGTTTAATGTCTTGTGGTGACGTCACATTATGTGAGGAATTTTTCATTGTCTTCTTCTGGAGCTGAGGCCTGTTTACCCCGATGAAACAGTGGGCCTGTAAGAACCACTCGTACCGAGAGTGGAATCTTTATGAGGCGATATAGGTTTGGTTTGCTGAAACTTGTAGCACTGCTGCACATTATCAACCTCAAAAGTAACATTTAGGATAAGAATATGAAAATGCTCACGATGACTGCTGTTTGTGATATTGGTCTACACAGACAAACTTGCCTTGGCTAAACGGAGGAATGCAAAACTTGGATATAATAATCTCAATTTCCTCTTTTTCTCAAAAGGTTCTCTCTAATACATATACCCAAACTCTTGCTGTTAATTATTTATTTGGATCCCCAGCAGACAAAAGCAACAGCTGCTCTTCCTGGGGCATGAACAAAACAAGGACACAGTGTCACACAGTACTCCTACGTACTCTGCTTTAGTGGCACTGAAGTGAGGGCGTGGGTCCAATTCCTCATGTAGACTTATGCAATGACTGTAACTGACCACTGAGAGGCAAATTGATGGACTTGTGAGTTTGTATAGCATTTGTTTGACACAAAAACTCATCATGTTACAGCCCTGTTGCCAGGATAAAATGTTGGCAGTTAACGTTTCTGCAAACCACTGATATGTGCACGTTTGTACCTGTCATAGGCCTTTGTACCATGCTGTCTTTTCTACAATACGTGTCATACCACATTCACGTTGCATTGATGACCTGACTGTCATATCAGGAAGTCAAGGTGATGGTGGTGGAGTTACAGGCGAGAAGGCTGCCGAGCCAGAGACCGCAGTATGAGACTGTGTTCCAGTATTTGTAAAAGTGACACTACTGGGTGTTTTAAAGGAGACCTCAGGACCTTTTTTCTAGCTGTGTTAGTGGTGACAAAAAACAGATATTTTTGACAAGAAGTTGGGACATCTCTAGCCAAGTTTTTGGAGACAAAACCGGGAGTTTAAGGCAAAACACAGTCTTTTCCTAACCCTAACCAAGTGTTTTTTGTGCCTAAACCTAACCAGATCAAATCAGACCAAAGTGAAAATTGAACCTAAAGAAACATAAAGTTGCAACCTAAAGAAATGTAAAGTTTGAATATCTGTGGTTTGCAGAAACGTACATTGCCAACATTTATTCTGGCAATTGATTGGCATATGAAGACACAAATACAGAATCCCTGGCGGCCAGTTTGCCTGCCTCACATCAACTAAACCAGCAGAGTGATGAGCGGCAGTGCTTTAAGTTCGAGTGCGCTGGCATTAATTTAAAAGCCCAAGTTTTATCCCGCCCTGTCCCCTTATTGCATCCTCTGTGATTTCTGCCTCTCTCAATTGTGCTCGAGGACTCTCGGCCACCGGCTGATGACTTATTCTCACTCCCAGAGGATCTGTGTTATGAGACTTAGGGAGGGTTTGCGAAATGGCCGATCCCAGAGCTCAGATTGACAGCACATTATTAAAAAAGGTGACACACACACACAGGTGCTCATCCAGACCTCCACGCACCATCCTCAAAGCATTCACACACACTTTCATAACTACTACACAAGGACACACACACACTGCCTTTGCCCTGCAAGTGATGAAAAACAGTCTTAGTATAAAGTGTATTATTATACTTTGTCTTGGAGGGGAAAAAATCCATAATGTAATAACGCTGTGGAAGATCTGTAGGAATCCAAGGCTATCCCTCCTGAATAGAAAAACGAATGCACAAGGCTGACAGAAAAATGCACCTTGTGCTGTTTTGTAATTTTCAAGCCCATTCAACGCCGATTCCAAAAGTCTCCTTCCCTCTCAGTGTTTTTCCCCCGAACCCAGTGAGCATATGGCAGCTCTTTGGAGACAAATTTGTCAAAGATGAAAATTTAATTAAGATTTAATTTCTTTTTACTATGCCCATCAAGTCGTCTGATGAGATAACAGGATCGATGAATCATCATCCTGTGGTGGGGGGGGGTGTCACACAATGGCACGAGGAAGAAGAACAGGATTTAAGAAGTGATGATGAAAGAAAAGGATGGTGAAGATAGAAGGAGGGGAAGTGGGCATCACTCTCTGTCACAGCTAACTCAGCCTTCTGGGGTGGCTGTGTCTCTCTCGCTTTCCCTCTCTCCATCTATGCCCCCCCTTCCCCCCTCAACCGTCTCTCAGCCTCACTCATTCTCACTTCCTCCCTCTGTGGAGACAGAAGGAGAGGGATCAGTTCGAGAATTAACCATGGCAGTTCATTTCACTGTAGGGCTGAGGATACTGAGGGAGATAGAAGCCTGCGGTGGAGGGGGGCAGTAATGGGTGGCCTCTGAAAAGTTGATTTCAAATACTAAAAATGTATCCTGAATGTTTTATCAGGGGATAAAAAAAATCCTTAGATGCACTTTAAATGGATTTGGAGAAATTTAATTTGTTTGCATCCTGTGTATGTCTGAATGTAGTGTCTTGAAAGAAGATATTAGCGTAGCCGAATTGCAGGTCGTCAAAATTTGACGTCAGAATACTCAAGTTAAGGTTTCAGGTAGCTTTAACCCATCAAACTAGTAGACATATTTGTACAATCAAAGAATCACATATCGAATGTGTACACACACTCATTGTCACTCAACAGAACAGATCATGGAAAGCAAATAGAGTGCATACATGTACCTTAGCCAAGAGCAACAATCCTCTAAATTTAAGTATGTTCGAAATGCATCTGGATTGGATTTGCTTTCAAAATGAGTTGCATAAATGGCATGATTAACTATTTTATTGAAATCTGGCATGTACTATATATGTATATAAATGGGATTTTAACATCTTGATCTAAGAAATGAAGTAAAAGCTGCTCTTGGAACAGTTTGACTCTTTGGGAAATAGGCTTATTTGTTTTCTTGCCCTCTGTACGAACACACTGCCTTAATGCTGAATGTTAAGCTACAACATGCAGGTGGTTAGCTTAACACAACACAAAAACCTGAAATGGGGGAAACGGCTAACCTGCTGCCTACCAGCAACTCAGAAGCTCACTAATTAACACATTATTTCTCGTGTGTATTAATAGGAGCAGTTTTATTTTAAAGGTGGAATTATGTGCTGTACTATTTT
The DNA here is from genome assembly GCF_040436345.1 of Pagrus major. Taxonomy (NCBI): domain Eukaryota; kingdom Metazoa; phylum Chordata; class Actinopteri; order Spariformes; family Sparidae; genus Pagrus; species Pagrus major. The sequence continues at coordinate 11,034,100 of NC_133233.1, forward strand.
AGTTCGAGGCGCAGAGACTTCCTGGAGTCTCTTGACAAAAGTTATCTGGCAGTTTTGTCAGATTTCCAGGAAGTCACACCTCCCGTCCTTATGCTAACTGTCTCCTACTGTAACTGTATCTTAAACTTACAAAACACAAGTTTCTTGCTTTAACGTATCATTATGAAGAAAATATTGATTGCACTATGTAATGGCTATAGAATAATAAAACCATTGGCTTTATTGGTTCCTTACAAACCTCGCCTTCAATATGCAGCTTTGTCTGCCACCGGACATGAAATCTCCTGCAAAAAAGAAGCCTGACTGGTGATCTGATCAGGCTGGCAGCCTGGCACCATTTCTATCTGCTTTCGCATCTCCATTATAGTCTAAATAAGTTAGTAAACTCACATTTTTGTAACGTGTATGTGGTAGTTGCTACTATGAGGAAAATGGGAAGCCATGTTGTTGTTTTTGGAAGAGTTGCGCCTATACATACATATATATATATATATATATGTATATATATATATATATATATATATATATATATACATATATATATACATATATATATATATATATATATATATATATATGTATATATATATATATACATATATATATACATATATATATATATATATATATATATATATATATATATATATATGTAGAGAGAGAGAGGCACAAATGAAAAAAAGAGTTGATTGTTGGAGCTAGTGACCTGTCTTTACATGGTGACAAGCAGTGAAGTTATGTAAGAGGAGTGTGACCTTGTTGCATGGTGACAGCCTTGTAAATGTTCAAGTGTTGCATTGAATGATGGCTGAAGCGAACAATAATAAAATATCCCGGTGTACATGATGTCTATAACCTTTGGTCTGGGTTCATTGTGCTGTGATGTTTTGACACTACATATCGGCTGCTTTTAAGTACTAATCTTTATTTTAAATGGTAATTTGATGAAAATAGGTCCAGATATTTGAACACATCATCCAGTAGTGAAAAGAGTCTTTTTGCAGATGTATTCAGTGAAATGTTATTTTCTCCCAGTTTAAAAAACTGGAGATTAAGTCCTCATTTGTTCTGTCTGTGGCCTGATGAAATGAATAGATTTCCTTGTCAGGGCAGGATTAAGAGACACTTGTTCAGATTTAGCTGAAGCCAGCTAAAGTTTATGGATCTCCTTTGATCAGAGCAGTAATAGGCGTGGACATGCAGTGGATTTCACTGTAATGATTCATCCCGTGCCTGGAGAGAAGCTCCACATTAGTCCTCCATAGTCTGACTGAAAAACGTGCATTTCATGGTCCCAGATGAAAATGAAAAGAAGCCCAGCATATTGCAGGTGACAGTCTCGGCAACAACGAATATTATTTTATATGACGTAGAAATTGCATTTTTCTGCTGTTGTCCTCTAATTAGTGTACATTAATGCGGAGATACCAGATGCTACAGCCTTATTATTAGTCCTTGATTCCAACTGGGAGGTGCTGATCATGGAAATGTTACCATCACATACACATGATGCCTCATTTGCACCGACGTATATATACCCAGATTTAGATTTTTTCTGATTAATCTCCCCTCTTGTGCAGGGGAAGCAGGTTTCTATACGTATTTTAATGGCAAGACCAAATCCCACAGGAACTGATATAATGGATCTCATTCTTCTGTGAGTGAACACAAACAGCTATTACTGGATATGGCTCTCTGTGATGTGTTCCCTATATTATGTCAGTGAGAGCGACTCTGATGTGAATGGAATTTGTGTGGTTTGCTCAAACATATAGCAAACTGCCTTTAAAAATCTGTTGTTTAAATATTTATTATAGTCATTAAATGGTTTAATGAGCCCTCGGTAGCACATTACTAACTAATGCATTGGTGTAATCACATTACTAATGAAGTTCTAATAAAGCACTAATGTAATCACATTACGCCCATGCCAATACATGTGTTCCATTAAGAATTTCAACAATTTAGTGCTTTTAAAGAAAAAGCATTTGTACCTAACCCTCACTTGATAAAAAATAATTTAATTTGAGTGTCATTGCTCTTTAAATCTGATTAGAGGCTTGCGCGACAGATTGCTCTGTGGAAAATGTTGAGGGTTTTTCACCAGCTCACAGCGCCATGTGTTTATGCATTCACACACATACACACACTTGCTGTGCGCACATTGCTTCCCATTGCCTCTCTCTCTCTCACATGCAGCACCCACTCATTTATGCCTTTATTTCTTTTTCCGCAGCTATTTGAATTTCCATTTTAGCTCCATTGTCTTTTGTTTTTTCTGTCTTTAAAACTTATCGCCTGTTGTTTTGCATCCTCTCATTCTGTTGATCCTTCTGCCCTTTTACCCCACCACTTTTGTCTTCCCCTTCTCTTTTCTTCTTCTTCTTCTTCTTCCTTTCTTCTTCTTCTTCTTCTTCTACTTCTTCTTCTTCTTCTTCTTCTTCTTCTTCTTCTTCTTCTTCTTCTTCTTCTTCTTCTTCTTCTTCTTCTGCCTCCGCTTGTTCTCGCACCATCTCTTGGTTTTGTTTCATGCTCGCGTTCTCTCCCCCACAACACCCCCAACCACCCCAGAGACCGGGCTTGTTTACTCTGTCTTTTCCACATCTCGGCTCTGTGCAGCTGTGACGGTAATCTTTCTTTCAAATATTTGTTTCTTCCGTCTCCAGATTTTTTTTTTTTTTACTCCTTCCCACATTGATGCCACCACCAACGTACACCTCATCCCCTGCCTGAAATCTTAAACTGTGCTTCTTCCAACTTGGCTCCTGGGCACTTTTAGACTTGCCACCTTCAATTCAGATCTACACATTGAGAGCGAGCGAGGAAGCGAGCCGGGCACTCCGGCAAGGCGAACCGTAATTTTGCTCCTGAGGAATTCAATCAAGTCAGCATGCCGTGCGCTTGTGTTTTGGCAGCCTTTCCGCTACTAACCAGTTAGTGATGCCTGTCACCATCACTGGGCTCTACGTATATAGCCAAAGAGCTCCATATAATGATGGATTGCTATAGAATGATGGCAGCCAGGGAAAGTAATTACCAACTTTGCCTGCGGTGGAAATGCAGCAGATAAGCTCCTTTCCAGAGCAGTCCAGGTAGCGCCAAGGTAAACAGGTGAGACACATCGAAGGTCAGAGCAGAATGGATACTGACAGAAACAATGTAATGACACCCATAGTCACACACACACACACACACACACACACACACACTAACAAACGCACGCAATCCTACTTTCACTGCAATAACTAAATGCGCTCTTGACAATAGAACCATATGGCAAATTTGATGTCCTCTTTTTGACAGATGAGTGTGTTTGTGTGCCAAAGATTTAAAGCCCATAGATCCATGAGAGAACATTTATTATTGCTTTCTGATAATCCATTAGCAAAGGTTGCAGCGATGGCCTGAGATGGATAACAACATAACTGGAGCTGAATCAGTGCAGGATGAACATCAAGCGCTGGGACTTGTAACCACACTGCTCTGTGAAATGCAATTTATTATAATCAGTTGATGCCCCAAATGACTCAGGCTCTCTACTGTATTTTAATGGCCACATTTGTGTGTCGCATGTGTTCATGTTCGGTGAAACACACACACGCCTCCGAGATCATGTTCACCAGGCAGCGGCTCGCAACCGCGATCCCTGCACAACTCATAAAAATCAATGGAGCACGCCGTCAACATAAGCAGCTCCTAATGCTCATCCTGTGCGATAGGAGAAAATTAGATTGCAGCCGTGCCCCGTAATGGCGGGGCCAGGCAGGTGAAAGGGATTGGAAATGACTGTGATTGTGAATTAATCGAATGACCCGACATGGGATCCTGGACATCTGCTCGAACCCCACAGGTTGTTCATAAAGCAGCAAATAATTGCTCCGACAGGCCATTGGTGTTCAAAATCATGACCTGGAAGAAAAGGTTATTTGGCCACGAACTAGACACTTGGACAAAGGATCATTTGTCAAATGAGAAGTCATTTTGACAACTCTTCAACAACTCACTTAACTTGGATAAAACATGTTAAAAGACCATTAGGTTAATGTCTTCACTTCATTAGAAAGTGTAATGCATCATAAATGGAGGGAGTAGATTAACGTAGCATATATATCATTTTTATGCAGCAAATACTGTGTGTAAAATGCCTCATTCATAACATCACCTTTCTGTCAGTGGTGTAATGAGTTCAACACTAAGTGCACACCCTTCCAGTACATCAGTACAGTACAGACATTTTGACTTGTCAGAGCAGGAAATGCACAGGTGTGATCAATAATGTTAACAGTGGCTCTACTGTCATGAATTTCACCTTTGCTTTGACAAATCAAAAAGGGTCTTTTGCCGATGTGTCTTTGACATTTAGCTGAAGACAAACAGTGGTCATGCACAGTTGGTATAGTGCAGTACTGTCTCTGTATAGACGCTTTTGATAAGAATATTCTCTCCTCTCAAACTGTGAACTCTCAGTTTGGAGATGTATACTAATGGAAGTCTCCACCACAATAACACGAACAAGTCACCTCTCTCTCTCTCTGCCTCTCTTTTTCTCTCTGGTTTTATATTTATACTCTTCTCCAGTTAATGCAGTGGGTCCCCTGCTAATCTTCCACACTAGATGTAGATAACGCCTGTATTACTGCTCTGTCAGCTACTTCACTCTGCCAGGGCCTTTTTAGCTCTGCGTTACTGTTTTTTTTCTCTTCTTTTTACAGTTCAGCTTCAGAGCTAAAACACTTGTAGTCTCACATTTTTTGACTTTGTCTGTGACTAACTGAGGGACCTTGTATAGCCTAATGCATGTTTGACTTGGCAGTGTATACATACTGTAAGAGAATTTGCAGTCGCCTACATGAGTGACTATATGGAAATGGCGTTAATATCTGATGTTGTCAAGCAGACTGATGCGTTACCAGTTTTACTGTAGAAATTGCGTATTATGTTTATACATAATTCACCGTTTGCTGAGCCTTGTCTCTGTTAGTAACTGTTGCTACACTTTCTGTTCTTGCACAGCACATTATGCAGTTTAGAAAAAATAAAAGTGCAGATTCAACACTTGCAATTAAATCTGGAAACAGTTGGTCCTTAAATTTAGACAGAGGTTTAACCAGGCTTTAGCCATTTTCAAATGTTATCAAGTGAAGCCAGCTAACCAAAGCTGATTTTAGTCCAATAAGTCGGTTAAAAATGTTGTCTTCTGCTGACTTTTCACTGTTTCAGCTGACTGCTTCTGTAAAACAACAAATAAGTTGAAACGTTTTATTTCTTTGTTGCAATTTTACGTTTGTAAAGGTTCAATTTTTAATTTTATGTTGTGACAACACTGTGTTGGGTTTACGCACACAAACTACTTGGTTAAGGTTAGGAAAAGATCATGTTTTGGCATAAGATACCTGCTTTGGTTACAATACTTGACAAAAAAATGTCAGATTACCAATATCAAAATCAGCTACAGGCAGCTGTATTCCAACTAATATTATACCATAGTCTGGGTGAATACTCGATTCAAATTGGTTGCAGGGTGTCAATTGTTTTCTGATATATAGAAACCTATGGAACTGCTCAAGTAGTAACTCACTGGTATCAAGCAACCACTTTTCAGCTCACTACAAATGGTCTGTCGTTTGTTTGTGAAAATCTTGACATTGATTTAGGGACAATGGCGTGGCTTGCTAGCTAGGTAGTCTTGTTATTGAACATACTATCACATTATATTTAGTTGTCAACTGCATACAACTGCTTTACTTGGAGGAAGTATATTGTTGATTAAAAGCAATGTGCACCGAACGACATCAACAACAACAACAACCAGATATAAATACAAGTACGAGAGCATCTCTCTTTCTGCAAATCATGTGTGATTGACACTCGACGGGAGGAAAAGAGTGATGGCAGATTGTCCACTAGGTCATTGAGCACGGATGCTGCGTTCTCTTGGACAGATAAAAATAAAAGTGTAAAATGTTACGATGGGTTGCCAAATACACTGTTATACATCTAATAGGCTACATGTACAAGGAGACAGTTTAGGTTTAAGGTGCCCTGCAGGCACTCGTATGCTCACTGCACGTGACCAGGCACAGTGTTGGTGACACATGGATTAGTCACACCCTCAAGTGTTGCAAGGGAAACAAAGTTAAGGCTTATGAAAAAACTTTACATTTTTGATCACATAATGCATGAAAACATCAATTAATGATCTTTTTTTTTTTTTGGCAAGTGACCATGGTATGATTATTACTTTTATCCCATTCTCCTATTCAGACCCTTAATAGTCAAATACTAATAGAGTGATATTTAGTTTCTACAGTACAGTGTTCTCTGCTCTGTATCAGTATGCATTGTGACACTCAGAGCCAATGCTGCCAAATCAAACTGTACTTTGTGAATAAGGTGATTGTGATTCCTATTGTCCTTGCCCTTGTCCTTCCTGTCTCCTGGTTAGCATCTGCCCACCCCCTTGAGGTTTGACATCCATTACACTCCACCTCCATATGCCCACATAGCCTCCTGCACTCCTGCACAGCTCTCAGACAGGTCACAGGTTTGGCTCCTAAATACAGCTTGCAGGCAGAGATCAGAGGAAGAGTGATTGAATGACAGGTGTTTGATCAAAGTCCATGTACACAAACACATGAGCACACTCAGGAAATCCTCATGTTTCTCCTGAGTACTTGGAGATATTTTGTGACCGTTCCATTAGATGAAAGGCACCCACCAAAAATCCTGCACAGATGCCTCCTCGCCTCCTCAGCCGTAGGTGTGGTGGTGAGCGGATGACGGGAGAGATGTGAGCAAGAAAGCACCGTTTTTATTTCATTTCTTCCTCTCTAGTTTATGTGGGCTCTTTTCTCCGATTGCCCAGCATGCTTCCCCTCCCCACGGCGAGGGGGTTGTTTGTTTTTGTGGGCAGACTGCCTTATTGAGGGCAGGGGGTACAGCAAAAGGGAGGGTGGGCCTATGTTCAAACGGATGATGAGAAAAAGTGGAGTTGGCATCGATGTCCCGAGAGCAAATTCCTCTGAAAACAGATACCGACCAAAAATACACAGCCAATGTGTTCACGTACCTTTGGTCTAACATTGTCTGCGCTTCATGGTGTCTCAAACGCGTCTCAATGCGTCATTCACATTCACAGTCCTAATTAATACCCAAAACGAGATGTCGATGGTTGGTTCAGGTGGCGAAATGATCAGCGCAAGAAGCCTATGGATGTCTCAATCTCCTCAGATCCACAGCCTGGCGATGTCCTGGTGTGGGGGAGATCTGGTCACCATGGGGATGAGACAGACTGTATTATCTGCTCAGTGGCTGTCTGGCACAAGGGAATGCGTGATGTAGGGATGGACAGGCAGGCAGTAGGATAAGACATGTCCTCCTTTGGCGTCAGAGGCAGAGTTTGCCATCTATGATGCCTTTTGATATGATGTCTGTGTGATTGTGTGTCTGTGTGCATGAGCCTTAGCATCTACAGCAACACATATCTGACAGACTGATGTGCTGAGACGCATCCTAAAGCAGTATGCAACTTTTTAAACTCTGAAATATTCAAAATATTTGAGCCTCTGACTGTCATGTTTGTGTCGTTGGGACATTTTCTGGTGTTTTGGGAGAGGGCAGCAATGACCTTTTCTGGCACTAATGTACCAACAACAGGGGGATGAAAGCAGAAATAATGGAGGAAGCCAAAAGAAACCCTGAAGCTAAACATGCATGGGGCAACACTTTCAAATCATGGCGACGACCTGCCGCTGTTTTAGATACCACATTCTCAGACTATGTGTTATTTTAACTGAATGCAGCTCATCAAGATGAATCACGAGTGCTGGGGTGCGAACTCAATCAACTGTGAGGGAGGATGGCAGGACTAACAATATACTTTCTTGTCTCAAGGAGAAATGTTGCCATTGACGGCTTGAAGTCATTTTTATGCTGCAATCTAAATGTTTTCTCTTTCTCTCTTGCAGGTATTCCCAATAACATTGGTCCAGTTAGTAAGTAAACAGTTACAAAGGAACTATATGAATGCTTGATGCTTTGCTTTGCCTATTGTTGTGCCACCCTTCACCATACAACCCTCAACTTAGTGCCAAGTGTTCATTTCTGATTCCAATCGTCCTACAACTGATCACTCAACAACTGTTGACTGACCTGTTTTTGGTTGGTGAAGACAGATAAGCAATAGCCGGGGGGTATATTGTCATGATGTGGGCATATTAATTTACTTTACTCAGACTCAACTCAACCAGATAACACTTGCCTGGCTCTGCATGCAGAATGTCATTTGTTTTTTTCTTCCTCTTTTTCGCTCTCCCATGCATTATAAATAAATGGCATCTAGACTTTATTAAAGTGCCAAGACCTCTCTGGCAGTATAAAGTCACAGGAGGTCATTTTAATATGAGCCGCAAGCACCTCAGCTGGTATTATCTTCGTCAACCAGTAGCCCCTCGGGGGGGGGGGAGAGAGGTGCCATGTCTTAAGTTACCGCTGCCTGGAAGGCTGTGTGATGCAGGAACTATAGGACTGTATTGAACTAGTCAAAGTGCATTCACAGCCTGGCTCAATCCTCCTTAATCTTTCTTCCTGTTGCCCTGTTCAGTAGTATCCTTTTTTTCCCAGGACAGCAGATTGACTATCAAACCGCCCCCTCCTGGTCTGATCCTGGACCCACTAGACTGGCAGAGGGTTAAAGAGACATGTAAGATTTGCTAAACTGGCTCTAATGATCAATTGACCCTTTTAAATTATCAAGAAGACAGTGGTGATTGAAGCTGTATATACTGTAGCTGCAATATTGTTAACCTTTAAACGTAAGCCTATACTGGAATATGTGATGAAGCCTTTTTGTGGTAAGACGTTGTTAATGGCTTTCATGAAACCTGTCTGGAGATTTAGTTGTCAGGGAAAAAATATATACATTATAAAGTCAGTATCATTTCAAATTAAGGTCAATTTTATTAATCCACTGTCATATCTGTTCAATATGAAGCTAACACAAAGACTAGACTAGCAGTTTCCCCCTGCTTTAAGTCTTTATGTTAAGCTAAACTAATTCTTTAAGTGTCTTATTTTGAATGTACTCAAGTATCAAAAGTAATTAAAAGTAATATTCTGGCGGCCTTGCTGATTATCAGGTTGTTAATCGATGTTCAGCATTTTTTTGATAATTAGATTTTTATATTATTTTTATCGGATTGCCAATAAATAAACATTGAAATACATTTTAAAATGTGCTACTTTGACTCTTAAGCAGAAGTAACTAGTAACTAGTAACTAAAGTTATCAAATAAATGTGTGAGTAAAAAGTACATGTACTTTCAAAATGCAGTGAACTGGAAGTATAAGGTAGCAGAAAATGGAAATACTCATGTAAAGTACAAGGTAGCAGAAAATGGAAATACTCAAGTACTTCAACATTTTATTTAAAGGTTAAATCTGCCAATTTTTAACGAGTTTAAAGTGCTGATTTTCAGTGTAAAACTAGCAGCTACCTTTCACTCAGTATCTAGCTAATGTCCAAGTGTTACCAAGCCAAATTATGTGCACCGAAGGACACATGGATGACACATGTACGCTTGTTCTCATCGTTTAAGGGCTAAGATGATCGTTGGGCAGGTTTCCCAAAACGTGCTGCCAGACACAGGCTGAAAACAGATTATTCTCAGGTGGTTTTTAATCAGGCTTTAGGGTGGCAGCTTACGCAGGAAGTGAACACTGGTTGTAAAGTCTGATGCTATGTCATGAGTCAGAAATGGACATGTGGCCAAGACGACCATCCCACCCCTCCTTCCCCCTTCCAATCTTCCACTGCCTGCCTCTCTCCCTCACACCTTGAATATTACGCTTCGTCTCCATGCATGGCCTGACGAGAGCTGAGTGTGTATGTGCATGCTCTTCATACATGCCGTATATACATGCATACATATTCACACCAGTCCTCTCTGTCCCATCCTAATGCCAGGCCAGACCATGTCCAAAGGCTGTCCTCAAATCCTTTACGGGGGGGGGGGGAGTGTGCATGCTGATAAGTGTGTGTGAGTGTGTGTTAGGGGGGCTGGGTGATGTAGAAAAGGACACTCTGACAAACCAAAGTCTTCACTTCTCATCCAGATTGGCCTACAGGGATTTAGAGTTCTCACAAATGGCTGTCTGGTCACAGCAGCACTCCCACAGAATAATACTAAAAACTAAACACACTGAAGAGGATGAAGCTGTTTTCCGTGCAAACACAAAGCAGTTTTATGTGTGCGTTATTAATAAAGTGATAATAGAGTGGACAAGAAAAGGTTAGGATGTCCTTGAGGTTGTTAAACGGACGAGAAGGAAAGCTATTGCAGGGGGAAAAGAAAGCACTACACTTTTCATGTTGTTGTTTGAAGGTAATTGAATTCCTTATTGACTTTTCTCAATTCTATTTCAAGTTTATTAAGCCGGGCAGAATTGCCTAATGCGGACCATTAAAATGAAATTAATATTTTAAAAAACAATTCTGGCTCTGCAAGATTGCATTTCATTATGGGTATGGCATTGATTAAAATCCGTCACCACTCATTTAGCTCGCCTTACCTGAATATTCCCCATAACAAAATAATTAATGGAACCCAGATGTGTGTTACATCCAATCAATTGCCTACGAAGAATAATTAAAAATGAACTTACTTTACCAATTAGCCATTATAGATCCTGACAATGCGGTTTGCTTGTGTTTTATTTTTTTCTCAAATAATGCACACAACGCATACTGTGCTGTCGTCACAGATTAATTGTTCATGTCCTCGCGAGTCAGTTTTGTTCTTGAGCAAACAATTTCACTGCTCAAAGCTTAACACGGCAACAAAGGATATAAAGTCAGATAAAAAACAAAGCACATGACAATTTAAAAGAAATAAGACCCAAGTTTGAGTGGTGATGTGGTGCGCCCTCTTTGTTGAGCTCTTTATTTGTTAATCTGTCATTTTCAAAGAGTCTCTCATCGGGGGACTCAAGTGACTTAAATCCACTGGAGATGTCGCAGTCGTCACCGGTGCCAGAATCCCCAAGCAGGATCAATTGTGAAACATTTTTTGGGGAGATAAAAAAAAAAAAATGAAAGAAAAGGATGAGACAGGAGATAGTGCATGATAGTCTTTTGTTCAAGCTGTTTTGAAATCAATGACTGGTAATGTTAGGGGGGGTGTTTAAAAGTGATTGTCACAGTGTGTAGACATGCCAAGCTCAAAGCTAATGTATTATTTAATCCCAGTGCAATGAAAAAGGTTGGAAACAATTATTCCATGTTAAAAAAATAATAAAAGAAAACGAGTCAGCTAGTGAACAGCAGTCAGATTCTCTATTCACAGATAGTTAGGCTGATAGGCTTCTGGCCAAGACACCACTGGATGTTAATTATCCAAGATTGCATGATTCATGGAGTCAATAGCGAAAGGACAGAAAGATCAAGTGAAGAGATGAAGGGGCGCGATGAGGAAACTTATCCGTATTCCTCCCCTTGCTTGAGTCTTCTCCATTTCCAACCGCAAAGTATTTCCCTGACACGGAAATACCGACTTGTATGTAATTATGAGGTTATGCTACCCACAGCAGTCTGTCATTCCCAACAAGTCCCAACACCTGCCATTATTTATTCATTGTTATTCTTCCACCAGAAATACACTGTAATTAGATATTGATTACATAGTCGATGTGATGAATTAAACAAAATGCCCCCTAACTTCTTAATTTGCTATACATAGTTTAGGCTCGCTTGCATAAATCATGACTTAGATACTAACTTTAAGAGGGTTTTTATCCTTTTTTTCTTCAGTTTTTCACTCATCATCGCCATCGCCATGAACATAAACAAGCCCATGGAAGTCACACAAATTACATACAACGTCTCTCCAATGTCCTCGATGGGTCTTTGGATGCATTCTCTTTGCTCGTCCATGTCAGCCCTGCCCCATTGTATTTGCTGTTTCCTGATTTACAGATTTGAGTCATGCTGGACATGTCCGTGTCTCCAGTTGTGTGTGTCCACTACCACGTAGTCCCCCCACCCACCCCCTATAGACTATCTGTAAAGGGCATCACACAAGTGCACATGAATAACTCCTGGTTTCTCTCAATTGCACGCAGTTCGGCAGAATGTCTCATCCCTAGGTGTCGCTAACCGAAAAGAAGGTAGGCATCTAAGAATATGCAACAACTATGTTTTTTTCACAAATTCATTTACCTCAGGGTGTTTATATAGTGAGCAAGAAATGACTCTCTGGTAGCTAAGAGTATTTGTGGGTAGCATCTTCCCCTTTTCCCAATCTTGGTTATTTTCCTGACAAACCAATAAAAACATCCTCAGTCTGCTTGTCTTGCTCGTGATAAAGGGCTTTGGCTCCTTCAGTGGAGGCTTGTGTATTCATGCGGCACTCATGTCGCAACATGCAGCAGTGCCGTACATTATCCTCTCAATGTGTGCACTGTACATTTATACATACACACTTGATTTTAATTAGGTGCAGAGCTTCCAGGGATTCTCAGTCCCATCTCAGCGAATCAGGAAGAAAAGCAGGAGCGGTTTCACGGTGCTTCTTATGTAGATTGATGTGAGGCTCATCTCAGCTTAATCCATCGTGCAGATGTGATGTGCAGCCACCTCGCAAACAACTAGCACACAACCACTCAGCTCTGTGTTTCCATGACTGCAGCCAAGCGCACATAGTGTACGTGTCAGGGGCTTATGTCACCCAGTACAATGGCAGTGGCTCGGCCTATTATTTCCTTTTCCCACTGTTTGTTTTATGACCGGAAAGGAATGGAGGGATTGATGTGTTCACTGCTAGCCAGTTTCCTTAGCCACGCTCCTGTGCACAAATTTATAAGGTGAAAATTCTTGGCTGGCCTCCGCTGAGGTGGAGAGTAGTTTGTCAGGGGATAGTTTCTGTCTGGGGAAACACACACAGAGGCCTTTGAATTATACAAAGCACTTGTTAATGAAATGAAGCGTTAAAGAGGGACCATAATATTAGGATTGTTCGCCATCTAAGGCGTTTGTAACAGATGCTGCTACATGCAGCCAACATCACTTGGCAAAGTCACTCCTTATTTCCCAATGCCATCATTCATCATTATTGCATATGTTTCTTTCTTTTTTTAACTGTTACATTTATTATTAAGCATGATGCTCAGTACTCTTAATTATCTGACATTACATGTTTATTGTTTAAATGCAATATCATATTTATTTTTGTTTTTTTTTCCTTCTTTTATTTTGTCTAGTAGCTCCTCAAGTTGCTTTGTCCACTGCCCCTTCTGACCACGTTGCAAACAGCAAGCGAGGTAGGAGCTCTGGAATTCATACATTGCCCCCCAAGATGACACCCAAGCCTCTTGATTGTGTGAACTGATGTTTCTGTTTAACTGTAGGCCCCCTGACCCTTGCAACACAAACCCAATGTGCGAGCACTCTGTATCCATATCTCCAGCTCAGTGCTGGACAGATAGGTTTCACTGACCAGGGCTCACTGAGGATTCATTCGTCTATGGAATCATTTCTAAACACTATAAAAGTCCCTTGGAATCGTATCTGTTTCAGTGCAAATAAAGTGGGTGCTTGAGACTTCAACTATTTTTGGGGAACGTGTTTCCAAGACTGGAGACTCTTTATTCCCCATGCGTGCATGATTTATGACCTTAGCCTATTTCTGAAAAGGAGAGATTATTTGTCTTCTGAGAGTATGTGTGTGAGACTGAGCCATCTAATGTAGAAGATCTTAACTTACACTCCGACAAGACTTTCTGCTTTAGGTGAAAGGTAGAGTGGACTAGACTTGCCGCTCCTTCATTTCCAAGCCTTGTCGGGTTGTTAGTGGCCGGACACAGAGACCTGACCTCAATACAGATCCTTAATAACCACAATCCCTTGGACGAAAGCCCCATCCGCCACCCCCACCTATTCTGGATCCGTAAGTGGGCTGTCTGCCCAAGCGGCTGCTAGTGAGGCTTAAGGGTCACATCTGTCTGCGCTGTGACACATGGTGTCAGTGGTCACTCAGCGTGGCAGACTGATCCTCACTCGGAGAGAGCTGAGCTGGAGCTGCACCCCTCCCATCCCACACCCCTTAGGCCAGGTCTGCCAGTGAGTATCATAGAGGTTTTTCAGTCCAGCTACAGCTCCGTATATCTAATTTAGCATGACATAACACTGCATAGCAGGCGATGGCACACTCTCTCCCAGCTGCAGCTCATCTTATGCTCACTTGCCTTATTGACTGTATGAGTTGGGTTGTAACAAGCCTCTTCAAAACAACTATCCAGCCAATTTAGAAACATTTGTTTGATGAGGTAAGAGTTCCTCTGATTTAGAATTCATGCATTTCATTATACAGGGTTGTGATAAGAAGCGCCATTAAAAGTTTCATCCCACCAACCAGATCGACCATGACACTCAAGAGATCACTTACTTCCCAACACCATCCCCTGAGCTGAAAGATCCATTTCATTCATGGTTTGACCTGCCTTACGCTGTGTGGTGTTCGCGATGTGACCGTGTCTCTGTGCCATCATTTTGGAGCCTTCCTCGCCTCATGTTTGTGGTGTGCTTGAAGTGATGTGACCTCGTTGAGTCCTACTAACGCCGTGCTTTTTTTATGTGATGTCTTTTTCTAACTCTGGCTGTGCCCATGCCAGACTAATCATGAGTGACCCTCCCTTCTAATCACCTCCCTGACATCTCCTTCTGCTCCATTTCTAACCTCGCATGCCATGGTGCCTCGCTCAAATTCTTGCTAACCCCACCGCCGCAGCAACAGCAACAGCAACAATTCCAACACTCCCTACCGCGTCTCTCTTTTCCTTTCTCTTCCCTTTTTCTCTCCTCCTCTGTTCTCTTCCCCTCACACTACCTCTCTCTTTGCAAGACTGCGAATGCTTCGGCCACTCCAACCGATGCAGCTACATCGAGCTGCTAAACACCGTCATTTGCGTGAGCTGTAAGCACAACACTAGGGGCCAGCACTGCCAGCTATGCAAGCTGGGCTACTACCGCAATGCCTCGGCAGAACTGGACGATGAAAATGTGTGCATAGGTCAGTCCCCCCACCCGGCCCTGCTTTCACACAAACACTTTCCTCGCCTCACCTCCTGTCTTTGACTCGTCACCAGAGAAAATGTCACCTTTCACCCCCCTCTGCTTCATCATCCGTACACCCTCCTGCCTCCATGTCTTTCAGTGGTCTTCACATCTTTCTCCTTTGCTTCTTCAGCTTTCGCACAATTGAGCCACTCATTAACCTCCTAATTCAGTTTGTTTTAGGGAGAACAATAGTCATTCAACTTTAGTTCGACACATGGAAACATGATGCTTAAGTGGTTTTTGGTAATTCTTTTCAGGTATGGTTTGAGTATCTGAAGAGTGATTCACAGATGACAAACAGTTGAGTTTCTAGCTGCTGGCTTGTGTTGATGTATTACGCTACAGTCGGTTTATAGCTGGTAGCTTCCCAGCAAACATTGAGGCGTTGATTGTTTGTTCTAGCAACGTCAAAATATGATGTTACCACGAACGGGCCGGGCTGGTGAGATTCATGTCGTGTGCATTCAGCGCCTTTACATCCTAAAATGAAAATGACTACAAATAACTCACATGGGATACAAACTCCAGTCTCCTTGGTGCAACTCCAGTATTTGACGCATTCATTCATCAAGGACCTCTACCTGTGTGTCACTCTTTATACAACGTCTGGCAGAAAGCCCTGAAGCCAAACTTTCTCCCACGTTCAATATGTTCAATTAAAGACAGCTTGGATAAAGACTTTTGGCTCTTACCAACACCACAAGCTTAAAACAGTGAGACAAGAATATCATTTACATGTAGAAATACAAGAATGGCATAATTATGTGTTTAATATTTAAAAATGGGCGTTGAGTAATACTAGCCTTTGTATGTGGGGTGGACGTCACAGTGTGAATGTCTCATCACAACCATTTCACAACCAAACAAATAGTCAAAAGTTGGTGTATTTTAAAAAAAATCCAAAAAAGAAAAACAAACAAAGAACGTGTGGCTCTCTCGAAATGTCACCATCTGGCTGTTCCTCTCATAACCATGTTGAAGCATTTGCGTCTGACCGGAACTATGCTTGACAAGACGTCACAGAACAATGTTTGCTGGGATGTATTTACAGATGTAGTACAGTTGGTTTTCTAGCTGCTGGCTTGTATATAAGGGCATTAAGTGAGTAAAGCATTCATTTAAAGGCTAGAACGATGTGCACAAACTAATGGAAACACCGAATATGAAAAATAAATACCTTAGCCCAATACTAATTAGAAATGCTTGAATAAGCCCAATGTCAAATGTTAGAGATTTTCTTGGAGTCTTGTTGAACACATAAGATTTTCTTACCTTGGGATCAAGCCAGGCTAACTTTTTCTCGCTATTTCCAGTCGTTATGCTAAGCTAAGCTATATCTTACCTGGCACCAGCTACTTACTTAGCATACAGACATGAGATTGGTAGATATCCATCATCTATCAGCAGAAATCACAGAAGCTTATTTCCCGAAATGTTAAACTATTTATTTAATTAACCATATACACTGTGAGCAAACCACGCTTTTTATTTTAATATTTAATGACTAGCTAAAAACTGCTAATTAGTATTCAGTTTAATATGATTTGTGAAGACAGTGTCATCCCTGATATTTAAAGTTAAAAGGCCATTTACATCTGGTGTTTCTGTTATTTTGTCCATGAACTTTATGCAGGCATTCATACACTGCATCATCTGTTTTTTTATGTGTAAAAATGTGTGAAAATTCCATTTCACACAGTTCCTAGGGCTATAGTTGGGCTCCCCATTGGATTCTTTAGCTAGCATGTGGCATGTGAGTTCACAGCACTCAGTACCAGGTGCATTTGTGAGTCCCGAGGCGGGAGTCTGACAAGCAACAAGAGTTCTGAGAGAAATGTCGCAGTGGAGTCACACCGCCAGTCAGAGGTGCCACGCAAGTGCATATGTCATATACATGAAATGGCCTCAGGAGTAGCAGCTGAAAACCGTCACAAGGCGTTAAGAGTCACCAAGGCGTTACTTCGTGCCAAACTCGCCGTCACCCTGCCTCTCTCTTACTGACCCCCCGGTTTGTCACTTGCCGTCACCTCTCTCCTCCTGCCTGACCCACGGATGTCGCTCGGGTGCAGCCACGTGCAGCCAGCACAGCCACAGAAGGTGCAATGTGATGGTCAGGGACTGTCAAAGTAGGTGACACTTTGACTGCAGAGTGCTCCAGCCACTGTGGAAAGCTGGAAGGTCAGTTGAGCGTAGGACACCAGAGAGTAGACAGGTTGATTTTTTTATAGAGAAGGGTTTTTTTTGTGTGGCTAAGTGCAGCTAATTACCATTCTCTTCTGGTAACGATTAAGAAGCATTTGAATATTATGCCATATTCATAGACGGTACAGATGAAGGATAACATGAAGTATTTAGAGATATAGAGAGGGATTAAAGAACATATTACGACAATGCCCATTTCAATGTACTCTGTACCCTCATTTCTCTAAATCCTTCACATTCCCTCCTTGTCTTTGTTTCATGTATTTATCCATCAGATACCTGCTCATCACATTTCCTGTCTCCTCTTCCCATCTTTCTCTATCTCTCCCTGAATGATTGAATCAGATTTCAGAAAAGCATGTGCAGATTAGCCCTCTTTGTTCATCCCAAATCAAAGCTACTGATAATGCTTTGCATATTTGCTCATTGCACGTCGTATACCTGTGTAACAGTAAAATTAATGTAATAGTAACAAATATGCTGTAATGAATACAAAGTGTTCATGCATCTATGATCAACTTCATTCTCTTCTCATTCTTTCTCCATTGCAGTTGAAATGGTAGCATTTTTTTATGTATGAGTCTTTTAATCTTTTAATATTTTCTACCAGTTAAAAAATAATCAAACGCCTTGTTGTAACAGTTGAGCTCGAGGAATGTAGTCCGCGCTGTGAATATCTTAGATGTGTGCCAGGAAGTCAAAGCACCACCCTGTTTCCAGCCTGTGTGTGTATGTGTGTGTCTTGTTTTTCCAGAGTGTAATTGTAATCCCTTTGGCTCAGTCAGTGATCGCTGTAATGGCACAGGATTTTGTATATGTAAGGAGGGCACTACAGGGCCTAAATGTCAGGAGTGTCTACCCGGCTATTTGTGGGACGATGGCTGCAAATGTAAGTAGAACCACAAACCTCCCCACGCAGCTCCCCCTCAGCTCTGTCTCTCTCTGCTGTCTCTCTCTGACTTCTCTTCTCTCTGTGTGATTTCCTCAGCTTTGGCTGGAAGAATGTGCTGCACATGCGCAGGACTGCCCAGCTGTCTTGACAAATACAGACCCAACCCATAACATGAGCTAAACCCAATACACTAAACCATTCGATCCACTAACTGGGCCTGCTCTTCACACTTGCTGCGGCTGCGTTAACAATGTCAGCAGGTGCCCCTATATGGCTAAAATAGAGGAAAGGCAATGGCATGGCAGGATGCATGCTGCTCAGTAACTCCGTTATCCAGCCATGTCGCACACCAACAAAACAACAGCTGAGTCAATATTGACTGCTTGACAGGCTGCCTGTGATCTGTTTGAGTAACCATCACCCCCCTCGCTAGTCCACAGCAGGACAATGTCATCCAACACTAACATTTTTAAAAAGAGAATGCAGGTCATTTTCAGCTCCAGCCCATTTATTACTGTCGACCGTTTATATTTCCCCCTGGTCATTTTGCAAAGCATGCCCTGTGTAGTCATTTTTTTCAAATGTCACCAATTTTTCATTGTTTTTTTTTTTTCAATTCAAACTTAAGTGACAGACCTACAGGAGGCAGCTATGATAAAGTACACGCCGCATGATTTCAACTTTTTGACAGTTAGAGAAAGAACTTTGAGATGCAAAACCACCTTTGCGAACACTGTTGATGCTGCATATTTTAACTAATGCTTATGTATTTTTCGCCTCTTTGTAGTTCTTGTACTTGTGCGCCTAACTTACTGTCAGACCAGCCAATAATTAGCTTATTGGCATTTGACCAGCCATGACCCATGTTTGTATCACTGTTTGTCACTGCGATTAAATGTGGTGACATCGATCTGCCGACCTCCTGTAGCTCAACATCAGTCTCTCTCCTGGTTAACGAAGGTGTCCCACACAAGTCGCCTCAACATTGTAAGGTGACATGACTTTGAGTGATGTGTTTGTAGCAGAGGTCTCTACTTCCTCATGTGGATGTAATGTGATAACCAGTGAAAGCAGAATGTACTAATATGATGTCAGCAGCTGCTGAAAAATGAAATTAAGAAATTTAATTAAAGTCTTTTCTGGACCAGTCAGAAGTCTGTGAATGTGACCAGTCAAATGAAAACACCCTACTCAGGCAAAACCAAAATAAATGCACCACGAAAACTTTGAGAAAGAATTAATGACGGCCACATCTTTGTGATGAATTATTCAAAAACAGAGCGATAGCATTTGTTGAAGGAAAATTGGCCCGTCTTTTATTTCTAAGTATAAGCAGGAGGAACGTAAAGAAAAGGAACCACTGACCATTGACGAAAAATGTAATTTCTTTTCAGTACATTGGTTTAAAACTGGCAACTAAATTCCTTTTTTGTGTGGCTATTGGGAAAAAATACGGGTAGGTAGAGGACTTTGAAAAATTAGGCAGCGATTTGATAAATTGATCTGATTCTGGAGGCAGTTCTGTTTGGTGCTACATTCCTTAAGAAAACCGTACAAACTGAGACAAAATCCACCCTCATACAGACTGTTCTGAATATAAATCAACCATGAAAGAGTGGGAAGCCACTTGAATATGAAAGTGAGTATGCTCAAATGTTCAGGTACTGTGCACAGGCTTTAAAGGCTTTTAACACAGATGGTGTAATATGTCTTCACAAGTGACTTATTTAAAATGCACTATACCACATTATATATAAACAATATATAATCAATATAATGTTGAACATTTTTTATCTATGGACCTGAATTATTCCCTAAAAATAACAGAGCAAGGGCTTTTTGCAGGAGCTGCTCTTTGCAATTGATGTTCAACAGTCCAGGGAGAGATCCATCATGAAAGAGGCAAAGACACCAGAGTGCAGCCACAGTAGACCACAATGCACTGCAGCCCCACACCGTGCTGTGCGTTGTCTACAGGGCCGATGTCGAAGCAGAGGGCCTCAATAAAGAGCAAATGAAAATGCTTTATAATGAACATCTTGAATGCAACTTGATGAAATTAAATATCTGGAAATGTCCTGAAATATAGGATGCAGCACATAAAGCTCGACACCAAAACGTAAGAACGGACGTGTTAGTCTGTGACACGTGAGTAGAAGTGCTTTCAAGTCAGGTGCACTATGATTTGAATTCAGTGTAAAATAAATAATCTGTTTATTTTAGTAGTTCCTGGCACAGATGGAAGTTCATTAAAATGCACTGTTTTTGACTAATGTAATCAGCGTGTAAAGTGTGAGTGCACACTGTCAGCATGCACATCTGTTTTTACACAAAAGGTAGAGGTGAGGCATAGGTTTGTATGGCCCCCCTCCCATGTTATTTTATAATGAATGCATGTAGAAACTCTGTCGCATTAAATGGTGAAATACTGAGATGCTGAGCTGTACAACAGTTGTAATTAAATGTGTAAACAAGAAACGAGCAAAGTAGGGAAAAAAAGCAAGTGAAAAAAGTCAACAGATGGAAAGTCACATACAGTGAGACGGAGCACAGAACGGATCAGTGGTTTTATTTTTCAGATTAGCTGTGATGCAGTGATCAGAATCAAACAAACACGACTGTGTAAATTCATTTGTATGTTTTGAAAACTTTGAAGTCAGCACGCCGTAAACTTTTACTCTTCCTACAATTAGACTTAGAGGTGAACACTGCAAAGGGATGCTCTTCCACCCTTTATTTGTACGATGTGTGTTCTTCTGTTATTACATTTGAATGTGTTCACTTGGTGTGCCAGCTTTCCTCAATCCATTTAGCTTGGGAACCAAAAAAATCTGCAAGCTGTCTAATTTGCTCTATCTGGCATTCCTCCTGGATTTCCCCTCTTTCTTGGCTTGCGATGGGCCAATCACAACCGTTTATCTAATATGGGGCAGGTTTGATATTGACTTTATATAGACGACTCGGGCGACCAATTTGTCTGGATGGAAGCTAGCTTGCTAGTAGTTGTAATGCTGAGTTGATGACAGAACAACGCCAATACAAACAAAGCAGCTGGCCGCGATTCACGCTGCCCTTCATATTTACATCTGTAGTTGCTAGCTAGCTTCCCTAAACTACAATTCAGTAGTTAGTTAATATTTAAGCTAATATAGCTAATATAAGCTAATAACTAATATAGTTAATATTAGCTTCAATTCAAGCTCAGTGCAGCGTCACATGTTTTGTAGCCAATGACCTTTTCATTTAGGTCTATTCAGTTGGGTCCATATGCATTTTGGTCTGCCCCCGTAGATAATGTTGGAAATCAAAATTGAAACTAATCTTTTTTATGTTTATGTTTTTATGCTTTACGAGGCTACGTGTCCCAGGACACACAAATAAAGGTGTTCTCTGTGCTGTACATTTGCAGACAGAGTGATAATAATAGCTATGTCAGACATATAAAAGGAAGTTGGATGTTATCCTGTTGAAATACAGTCCAGGTCAAGAGTGCACCGGGCTTAATAATGAGTTCCTGCAAAGATAAATCCTTGACTGTGTTGAATTCTGCTCTACTGATGCTATAATATTTCTTCCTGGATTTTACCATGTACTATTGTTGATGTTTTAGTGACTGAAAGCTCTGGTAATAACTTAAAAAGCCAGTTTTCCACAGGAATCTTGAAAAATGACTCGTTGACTAAGTGGACGGCTGTTTTAAGGTGAATTTGTTCTCACACCAGCTGCAGAAAATGTTTTCCACAAAATGGAAAACACCTGAAATAAAGCCTGATGCAGGAGCAACTAATGCCGAGTCATTCCACCCCTGAAATAGTTTGAAAACTTTTCATGATGACCTTACTTTTTGCTTCGCCACTGCAGTATTTACGTGCATGGACAAGACTCTTATCTGCATGCAGACTGAAGAATGCAATTAAAGCTCAAATCTCTCGTCAAACACATCACAGTCCCAGACAGGCACACCTAGTTCATCGGTCCCCTCTCTAAATATTATCACTCATATCAAAAGCAAACGCTACAAATCTTGTCATTTACTGCCTGCGCTGGCTCTGTTTACATGCGGAGAAATGGTTAATGTGAGAGATTCAAGAGAGATAAAGGTGCAGCGCTCTCAGAATAATTCATCCTTTCAACGCGATTCCTCACTCATCCACATCATCTGACAGTACACTTGTTCTCAGTTACAACCCTTCCCCTGGAACAAGGCCCAAACAAATAGCACGTTACTCTGTTACTTTATGTGCCCTCGGGTTTTTTCTCTCTCCCTCAGTGTTACAGTGTACCTTTAATCTCATTGACTCTGCTATAAATCTTTAACAAACTTGTTATTGATGTTCTTTTTAAAAATCGATATCTCTGTTTCATTTTGGCCATTAGCATTGCGTAATTGGCAGCCAATGAAGCGTTTTGCCTGCAGGGGTCGGCCATTACCTGAACTTTGCTTTGAAGTCGACCGAACTTACTATGCAGTGTTGAGCATCATGCAGAATTAATATTTAAAGTAGTGGTTCACTTTGATATAAAAAATTCACCCTCAGTATCTATATGTAAAATACACACCAAGCTAACAGGACTCCTTTTTTAGCACTGAAAACTGCTGCAAGTCAGTAGAATATGACAACATTTTCATTTCTGAATGACCCATGCCTTTAATAATATCTCTCTGTCTCTCCCGTTCTGAAAGATATGAGGCATTTCATGCAATTCGCATTAGCCTGCTTCTGGAAGACAGTGAACCAGTTAAAATGAGGCTAATACCCATGTAGCTAAACATACGTAGCTGGTCAGCCATCCCACATATATATCGCACAGCCAGCCTCATGTAAGCTATCAATCATTTCTAAACAAACTCAAATGAATTCATATTCACTGACATTATGCATTTGTTTGACACTGGAGAATTGCTGTTTGTCGGCTACCATCTCAAGCTAGCAAAAGGTACATTTAGCTTGTTAAGACTGTTGGTAAAAGTTGGCAACTTAGCGCATGTTTGACACTAGAGTCATGTTGTTTGTTGGCTAGGCTACCAGCTCAAGCTAGCAATATTTTAATTAAACAAATTAAGACTAGCCTAAAATTAGTTAGGGTCTTTTTGACACTGGAGACTAGTTCAAGCTAACAATAGGCTACTAAATTTAGCTAGTTAAGACTTAATAGGCAACTTGGAGGTTGTTTGAAACTTCATCATGTTGTTTGTCGGCTAAGCTACCAGCTCATGCTAGTAATACTTGAATTTAACTAATTAAGACTAGCATATAAAAGTAGCTAAAAGTTGTTTGTCACTGGAGTCATATTTTCTGGCTAATAATTCAAGCTAACAATAATGAATTTAGCAAGTTGAGGCTCCTGCTAAAAGTAGTTAACCCAAATTCAACCAACTTGATTTGGAGATGAATATAATAGTTAAAACAATTTACTTCCTGTCATTACCCAACAATATGGACCAGCATCACCACAGAAAGCCACTCAGTATGTTGTAGACTTAAACAAGTTAGGATTGTATAGAGAGACAAAGTCCCGCTGGGTCCTGTGATCCCCATGGGACCTTATTTCAGAAAAAAATTGTAGTCAATGGTGGGAGACAAGTATATTTTTGATCGTCATTCACTACTGTACATATTTTTCTGAAATCCCATGGTGGTCCACCAAAAGGGACGTGACTTCACCTTGAAAGCCCTTATTGTCTTTAAAGTAGGAAATGCTTTCTCTGTTGGAAAACAGATATGGTACAATTCAAATACCACGCTGTTGTCACAAAGCTCTTTTGTATCACATCTCCTTTATTTCTAGGTACAGTAGAAAGCTGCACATTTTAAAGCTGCGTCTCTTGCATAGCTTAAGCATAGCTTCTCTGGTCTGTTGCACATAGCTGACCTTGGGCTGGTTTCACTTTGAAAAGGAGAGCGCACATAATGATGTCTGCGCACCAGTTCAAGTATTTTTCTGAACATTTCGAGCACAGAAAGAATACAAAGTACTGACTACGCTTAGAAATTCATGACATGTTAGCATTTTCTGATGAAAGCAATGCGGGATACGATGGACAAGGTGAAAGGTCATTGTCTACTTAAAGGAGTCTCTCTGGTGTATTGATCGTATGAGGGCCTCTCGGTGAAAAACATGATTTTTTAGTTGATACGCTTGATTGCTCTTCCTTGTCAACTGGGAGGAGATATTTGTATTACCAAGTTTAGCTGCCACGTCACGAGAAGAAAATCAAATGCACAAAGACTTTCCAAAGAAAGAAACTGTGTCCTTTGTGGCCGTGCTTGTAGTTTTATATATTGACTCATTACTTTAGTTTAGAGTGGTTGAATTGGTCATGAAATTGATATGTCAGTTGGAGGGGGAATAAAGACAAAGACAGAGTTCAGATGTCTTTTTTGGGGGTGGGTATAGTTGTGCATGGTAATTGGTGAGCTGTGGCCTGGAGCAAAACTTACTGAGCCAAACAGCAGCTCCCTGTTCTCCAACCAAACAGACGTGGCACAAATAGGATTCGCAGAGTCAATGTTTCTTAACTAGGCTCCCATCAAAGCCCTATTTGGCTATTCCTGGGAGACAGCATGCATCCAATCCTGAGTATTAGGAGAGGGGTCTGATATTTGTTATTGTGATATTTATGTCCCATAGAGTTCATAGATTGCTCACCGCATTGTTTTCCACTCCCATAAAGGACTGAAATGGGCAGAAGTGGCCCCTGTGTTTATCACTGTTTATTTGTCTCTGTTGGTTTATTAGTTTGTGCGGCGCTGCTTTGTTTGCCTCCAGCTTGCTTGACAGCTTGCCTCCACTGGGAATAGAGTGGCCTCGGTGTCCCAGCTCTAAATATACACCAATTTTCACCTGACGTTCAGTTTGTCTAAAAATCACCGCTGTTTGGGGGAAAGCCTTTCAGGCTCTGAGGAAACTGTGGGTTTTTCTGTGCAGTAACATGATGGGATGGGGCTTTAATTAACTTTTGTTATTACAGAAATGATTAAAAGGGGAATTTGCTCACACTGCAGACAGATCTGATTGTGTTTACGTACAAAAAATGAGTTAAAACTGGTTGCCTCATCTATAAAGGGATTTTTTGTCTTGTTAGACACAGATCATTCTATTTTTGTATTTTTTGTTTGTTCAGTTGCATGTTGTGTTATTATATGAAGATGGGACATTTTATAGATGATGTTTTTTGAAAAATAAGGAAAATCCTTCACACTGTAAAAAAAGAGATATGTTTGTGAGGTGTCGACTCCTGAAGGGAAGGTTTGTCATCACCTTAAACTAGAGTACTCCGTGTGATAAAAGAGCCTTTTTAACCCAGTGTACGGATATTTGTAATGTGATAATGCCATCTTTCAAGTTATTATGATGGCAGATTTATTTTATGTAGAAAAATGAGTAAATCCCCGTGAAGACGAGATGAAAATATTGATACCACTCTTACACCTGTATGGTAAATATGAAGCCAGAGGCTACATCTGATAAGTGTGTGTAATGACAGTGTTTATGTGCCTGTTTGTGACAACGAGTAGAGAATCCAGGAAGTTACTGGGTGAGAGTGAGAGTGGTGTCGATCTTTTGATCTAACCCACAGGAGTAAGAACAAAACTCAGCATTTTATCCCAAAATGTCAAACTATAAACCTAGAAGAGTTTAAATCCTGAATGAAATGTGGTAACACTTTACTTGAAGAAAAGATTTCGTATGTTTTTGATCTGAATGAGAGAATTCATAATCTGTTATCCCCTCGTGGATAATTTAAGCTTCATCCTATCTTAATGGTACAACTAATTAATTGAATGATTTCTTCTGGGATTTGATAATTAGCGCCATTTTACCACACTTTTGATACACGACAGGACTCTTCAAGTAAAGTGTCACCTAAAACTCTCCCGCATGTTTGATTCTCACTCCTCTCTCCTGTCTCTACATTGCTCCCACGCAGCCCGGGTGTGTGACAACGAGCTCCTGCGCTGCCAAAATGGCGGGGTGTGTGTCAACAACGTCCGCTGCAACTGTCCCTCAGGCTACACGGGCCTGCAGTGCGAGAAGCGCCGCTGCGAGTCGGAGCTGGGGGGCTGCGGGGGCCCCGATTCGGGCCAGGCCCCCCTGACGGCCCCGTCTTCCCCCTGGCTGCTGCTGCTGCTGCTGGGCTCGGCGCTGCTGAGAGAGGCCTCCTGCTGGCCCGCCGTGCTCTAAAGAGACCCGTGACCTGGTGGGAGCGATCGACTCCCCACCGCCTCCACCTTAACCTCCCCATCCCCCCTTTCAAATAATCAACAACCATTAAACAAGAACAACCATGAGCTTTCTGGACTGTATTGTACTGAGCTTCTCCGCCGCCAGACTCAATGGACACTCGCGCTGACAATAAAGGGAATGTGCCAGACTAATGAGTGCAAAAACTTTTCATTTAATTTCAAAGAATATATAGAAATGAAAAAAAAACATATACTTCTAAAAATGCCAGATATTATAAAAAAAAGAAAGAAAAAAGAGCGTTTGCCTAATAAGAGTTAAATGAGCAGAGAACAATGAGACCCCCTCCCCCTCTAAGCCATACCAGGTACTTGAGCTCCTTCCAGTTTGAGAAGGGATAACTGAAGATGACAGACTCGTTCACTTCCTCTCTTATTGCCACGGCAACAACAGCTGCGACCAATCAGCTCTCGCACGAGCAGGCAGTGGCCGCCCGATCCCCTGGGGATGCTTCTGCGAGTTAATGTTGGCTGGACTGACGCCGGAAAGAAATCTCAAAGAAACTGTCCCCGCTGAATGGCAAAGACTGGCCTCTGAGACGTAACCGTTAGACTTCACCACAACGACAAACAAAAAAAAAGAGGAGAAAAAAAAACAAAAAACACAGGAAGCATTCTTTGCTGTCAGTGCATTGTGGATAGAAGGAAATCTGTCCGGACTGCCACTTCGTGACACAGAAACCTAGCCCACGTCGATCCCTCTCTCGCTTTGTCTCCCCTCCGAGCTCTATCTCACCCTCCCTCCTGTTCATCCTCCCCTCCTCTCCCATCCACCGGCCCCCCTGATCCCCTCGCCATGCCGCCACAGACCTGTGCTTTTCGTGAACGTTACTCTGTAAACCCTTGTTGGTTGAAAGATTCTTTTGTCCGATGTTAGTGATGCACATGTGTAAGAAGCCTCCTTTCCCCTCCTCTTCCTCTCTTTCCAAAAAAGATACTCCAATAAAGCCGTCTGATTCTTTTCTATCTTAGAGCCGCCACGCTCCCTACGATCATGGTCAGAGGATAGTTTTCACCCGAGCAGACGAGAAGTGCATAGAAAAACCATCGGTGTATTTGCAAGTTCTTTTATCGACAGAGCAAACAAAAAAAAGAGTCATGTAGTCCTTTTGTATCTTTGCCGAACTGTGATTGAAAAAAGGCAACCTTTAATGTATCTATTTAAGACATCCAAATGCAGAAGCAACTGTTTCTGGTTTTTCTTTTCCTTTGACTTCCACTTCTTTCCTTCACTTATTTTATTTGTTAATATTACTTTTAGTTGTGCAGTTGATTTTCCTTTGTATTGGCAACGTGCTGGCATCAAAGAATATCAGTTTACATATACAGTATTAATAAAGTGTAATAAAAATCCCACCAAAGGACATTATAAATGTTTTGTTCTTGCTTTAACACTTGAGAATTTAAGTGAATAAAAGTTTAAAAATGAATGTGTGTTGATCGTTTGTTGATCACAGGTAGGTACGTTATGTTGTTTTTTAACTAAGGTATGAACTGAAGCTGTAAGATCATTAATGGAGGGGTTGTCCTGATTGTATTTCTCTTGTCTTTTAATATCGAGTATCCGTCAACCAGAAGAATAATGTAATCCTGATAATTTCCAAGACAGTTCCTCAAAAGATCTGTGTGTTCTGGTGCCAGTTACGTTGAAACTAGAGACAGTGTTCAGTTTCTTCATTTACAATTGATTAAGTCAAATTAAGTGCTCGAGCAGGGGCGGCCAAACTTTTTCCCTCGGAGGGCTGGAACTGAAACTTAATGGTCTGCCACAGGCCAAAATGCAAAATGGCACCAGGGTCCAAAGTTCCCTTAAATGACAGACTTGAAGTGTCAACCTCACAAAAATAAAACACCATTAGAATTTATCAGAAAAAATATATATCACTTTTTAAGCAAGACGCATCTGACGAGCCAAACTGTACCCAGCACTCACTTTGAGTAATTTAGATGATTCAATACAATTTACAATATAAACAGAATGAAGTTGAAAATAATGAATACAAAATGATTCAACTCTGCTCGGGTGCTGAATGCTGCGTTTCCATCAAGGTCGTCATTTTTCTCTCTACAAGTTTGACCAAATGACTTCATTCTTTCCAGGAAATGTCTTGAAAGTTTTAAGAAAATAACCTTAAGAAGAAAACATCGCCTTCAAACTGTGAAATATCAGACAGGACTTACAGGAATGAATGTCAGCATCTTGATTTTAAATGTAAAGAGTTTATCTGGAGTAAAATGTCTGGTATTTATTTTCAGACCGTTTCAGAACTGTTAATTGTTCTGACTTGAAGTCTTTTCACTAAGTAGATCTTTTTCTAATAGTTTGAAGAAATCTGACATGATAGAAACTGTCTTTACACATTCAGATAAGCCCTGTTTTTTTCATATTAATAAAAACAGTAAAAAGATGAACAGCATGGTTAGTATCAAATTCACTCACCCCAATAATATATGAAGTCTTTGGGGTTAGCCTGCTGTAATTACATTAAAAACGGTCTGACTAACACTTGTCATGTTGACTGAACAGTTTCAGCTCAGTATCTCAAGTTTTATTGAACTCACCGTGATTCATCTAGTTTAACATCTTTACAGCTAATGAGACGACTTTGAGCTAATTATTCAGCTTTGCTTCGGTTCACTCTCACGTAGCAGGATGCATGTTTGATTTTTTTCACCTTGAAGCAGCTTTTAATGTTTTACAGTGAATGTCTTTGTTTACTTTCATATTACAGCTGCAAAGACACTGATTCTGGTGTAACATTAAATTAAAATACCAACAAATTGTCAAGCAATATCAATCTCAGCTGCAGAATAGCTCTGCTTAAGCTTTTTTGTTTCCTGTTAAGATTAATATAACGCAAAAAGCTCTCTGGAGGACTATTCATGCATATTTGTTGATATTTAACCGAGTGATCAGAACATTTACGACTCGTCTAAAAGGTCCTTGAAACGCCTTCACATACTGTATTCTTATCTTATTTATAAATGCATAATATGCTAAAAACACTTGAGGTGCTGCTTAAGAAGTGCTGACACGTCACATAAACCAACATGTGATCTGTGGAACAGAAACCCAAAACATGGCCACCCTGACACAAAAGATGGCACAAAAATCTGTGTATCAGCTTGGGTGATATTTCTGTGCTATTTATCTCGAATTCAATCTGCTAAAGATTTGTTTCAGTGGCATGCATTGTCGGAGGCACTGAATTAAATATTTACAACTATCGATGTCTCCCAGAGAGCCTGTGCTCAAAGTTTATATAGTGGCTCTTGTCAGACACTCGACAGTTCATCCATAACCTGAAATATTCAAACCGCAGCTGCGGCTAAACAGTCTGCATCCTTTTGTTGTTTTAAAAGTTTGACTCAGAGGTGGTGAAGGAACTTAGGGCCATTGATTGTTATGCTAATAGCTAATGTGGTGTTTTCTTATATATGTTCCTATATGTTCCTACGCTCAATACAGTATTTAACGAAATGAAACTTGAACTTCATTCACATGCTACATGCCACTGATTTGCTTTCTTCTCAGCTTTTCATGGTGAGATAACCAATCTGACAGGGCCCCGAGACAAAATAACTTTCCAGGCATATTCTCTTTTATATGCCAAATTAATTGATTTGGATATTTCATATTCCTGCCTGTGTCTGATCCAGGGCACCAAGTACAAATCCTCAAAACAAATTACATTCAAAATTCATGAAAACCCCTCAGTGTATTCCACAGTGGAGTGCATTTTAACTGAAATGAAAATAAAAGACCCTTGTTGTTTTACTGGCTTTAGATTTTTTGCTGTATGTGCTGAGGTTTCTTTTTCTATTAAAGTCATTTTGACTTTACAAACACCGTCTATGAGGACCACTTCTGTAGTGCATTATAGTGAATTATAATGTAACTGTACTGGCTCATAGTGTGCTGTAAGTTATCATTACAACTGCATTTAAAAGAAAATGTGCTGCATCATAGGTGATTATAAGCTGCAAAATGCTAAGAATTAAAAGTGATCATTTGTCGCTGTAAGAAAAAGACACAAGCTTTTTTAAAAATATTTTTTTCTTTAATATTTTATAAAAAAAAATTTTTACATTTTAGATCGTTTACATTTTCAGATCGTTTGTCTGATTTTTGCCTCTATAATACTGAGGAGAATTCTGAATTAAAAAGATATATATAGTAATAGTTAGCTACTTAATTTGTTATGGATCATAGAAATGACGACATTAGCAGTTCATTTCATAGCACACATTAATTAATAAAAGTAGCATTTCTAAAAACTAATGCAGCTATTTCCCATTTATAAATGCATCAGATGTTTAAAATGACTGCCTACAGATAACACAAACTAAAACTAAAATAGACTCTTGTTTCCTCGACCACCGCTGTGTGAGAGAGCTGTGTGACTCCAGGGACGCCCTGATAAATTCAGTCAAAGTCACTTGTTTGTCAAGGTCCCCTACAGTGGCCCTAATTTTAACCATGTGTTCAGCCCAGGTGTCAATGCACCAAGCTGTGTGGAGAATTAAAATAGAGTTGACGCCGTTTGGGGAGAGGACTTCATCCTAGATATCTCACCTCCAGCAGCTGTTGGCTGACCCAACCATGAAGCATCACCGAAATACCTCGGAGCGAGCCATCCGCTGCCACTGGATTATCTCCACCCTGTAATGTGCTTTGTGGAAATGACTGGTGAAGAGTGTTTAAAGGGGCAATGGGTGTGTTATTTTTTAATTCTGCCCTGTAGCAAAAAACAGTGTGGAATGTATCTGTGGGGAATCAGAGACTCAGCAAAGGCATTTCAGCCACAGAGGCGGTGAATGTTTCTGTGGATGTGCTGTAATTAGCTACAAGTATAACTGCTTGTGTCACTCACAGGCCACCGTAGCTCAAGGGGACAAGTGTCTGTCAGATTGGTGCAGATAAAGGGTGAGAGTCAAATCCAGTAACACAACTCAACACTGTTGGAGGACTTCTCTTAGTAATCTTTAAGAGAACACACTTCTAAAGAAATCAATACCTTCTCACTTTGAGGTGGCTCGTGTGTTCGCCATTTACAATCAATGAAGATGCGAGACTGTCGATCTTGTGAAGTAATTTTGAAAAGTAAACCTAACGCCCCACTCTTATCTTGTAGGCTCTTTATCCGTCCGCCGTCCTTGGATTCTTCTGTTTTGGATTCATGCTCGAGCTGTTGGAAACATTTTGAATAAAACATTCAGAAATACATAGAAAAATGTGTTTCTTTAAAGGCTCTCTGTGGAATTGCTCTGTTGTGTTGGAAGCCGGTCGTTAGTTTATGTTAGCCGACTCCATTTCTGAAGTAATGTTAGCTACTGTTGCTCTCTGTTAGCAGAGCGGAGAGAGGCACTGAGATGAAAGTGCATAAAATCACATTTTTTTAGACTGTCCGATCCGAATCCTTCACAAAGAAGTCCACAGTCCAGCAGCATTAAACAACTTCAACAAATCATCCACAGGCTTCTATAGGCAACAGAGAGAAACGGGGAAGATCTCATCTATCACGTCACGTTACAATCCGCTCACATACGGTCAATGAACAAGTGATTCATACATGAACTGCTACAAATTGTTACATGGAGCTCCTCTAACACAAGAGAATAAACCAGGAACACATTTATTCTGTTAAGGAGCATTAACATGTCGAAGATGGACTGGAGAACAGGTAGAGATGGGATTTAAACCATCAATCAAAGAATGATTTAACATTTTGTGAAATAAGCTCATTCATCTTCATGCCGAGCTACTTTTTGTCCAGACACAGTAACTTCTTTGAGCCTTGTCAGTGAAATACACCGTGCTAAGTAATGAGTTTTGGAGATGCTGAGCTGATTTTTTTGTATTTATAATTTTTTGCCTTTGTAAAGAGCCAGACTAGCTGTGTCCTCTGCTTTCAGTCTTTATGCTAAACTCGTCAGAGTCACCACCGCTCAGACTCTGGCTCCGAATGATGTCCGAATGACGAGACATGTCTTTCACATTTATACATGTCAATAGTCTCTACCAACTCCTGGCCGAAATACCTGTCTCTTCAGCTGCTAAATGTTCACAAGCTTAGCTAAGTTTTTCTTTTTGATGTTTGGTACTGACTGCAGCTGTTTTTCAGAGCTTTCTGTCTGAAAGAAGCATCCAAAAGGAAAAGGGCGCAATAAGTGCAATGAGAGTGAACCAAAACTGGAAAGTAGCTGCCTGGAAAACCAAAACAATGAGCTGAAAGTTGACACGAAGCTCTGTGAGGGGACCACCAAGAGTGACCCCTTCTACAGACAAGGAGTCATATCACGCATTGTTCACATTATGTTGATTATAAAGACATACAGACCAAATCTGATTCAACGCGATTTTAAACTCAAGACTACTGCGACATATAGAGCTCTACGGACAACGACACTGTATTCTACCTGACTTCCTCTCACCATGAATATCCAGGCTCTCCATTTGGAAGGTTCCCAAGTCATCATTTTATCCTTGTCTGCCAAAATAAAAGTCTATTACCAACGTTCTTTAAAAAAAATACCATGAAAGACACTGTTTCTTGGTGTAGAGCTACACTGCTGTGGTTTAAAGGGAACTGTGTGTGAGTCATATGACTCTTATCCTTATCCATGTTAGGATATGTCAGACTTAACTCTAATTTACAGTGTTATTGACTTTAATGTGACATGTGAAGAGAAGACATCAAAGGATAGTCATCAGTTAATTCACTCTACATTGTCAGTTCTTTTTAGATGATCCTTGTTTGCTTCCTTTCTTCCTCTTTGCATTTCTTGATAATTGAATGAAATAATCATAGAATGTAATAAGCTTTTTAAAAACAGTCGACATCTCTAACAATCTTTTTTTTTACTGTATATTCAGTTTCTGTGTGCAAGTGAGAGCAAGCTTAAGCAGACTTGCGTTAGATCCAGTTGAGAGGTATTGACTTGCCCCGGCACTCTTATTCCCGCTCTGGTCGTGATGTGTTTGTGTGATGATCAATGCACTTATTGAACCGCACACGGCAATTATTGATCACTGTTTCTTTTTCCTGCAGTGGGCACTGAGTGGTTTTCTCCACACGGAGACTCGACATACAGTATGTCCATTAACGGATACTAAAGCTGCTTCTCAGCAAGAAGCTTGACTGAGATTGTTCCGACTTTCACACCTTTTCTTTCCTTTAGAAAAAAAAGGTTCTTTTCAGGAGGGGAGGGAAAAAAAATCGTCTGGCCCGAATCTTTCCTTTTAAACCACACTGGCATTAGCAGGGTAATCTCAGTGCTTGGCTAACTAATGAATACTTTCAAGGCTCCATTTTTCAAAAGGTACAGATTCCTTTGGAGACCAAGACACCTGAGAATATCCACAGTGATGTTACCCGGGTAATACGTCTCTCTGCTGGTGATTAAGTGTTACACATCAAGGATTCTTACCGTGCTGGAACATATTGGTGTTGTATCATTTTTTTCTTGGGGGAAATGTCAAATAGTCAGTTCCTGTAGTGTCTGCAAACACAGGGTATTCTTAAAGGTAGACAGCCTTTCACTGCTGTGATTACAGTATTATAGTGATGGTTTCTTGAATGTTTGCTATATATTCAGGCATAAGTGACAAACACATTTTTTGCACTTTACCGTATAAACCAGTACAATTTGACAACAACACACAACTACGGTCTCACAAAAGACTTTCACAAAGACAGTATTTATTTAGTGTGCAGGTGGCGTTGTGTCCTTTACTAGGAAAAAAAGGTTTCTTATCTGTATGCAGGTGATAGCTGTGCAGTCTTGGACAAATGAAGGATTTTTCATTATCTTGTGATTCACATAAAAGCAGCACAGGCTGTTTACTGAGCGCTGGCCCACATCATATCGGCAGAGTGAGACAAACACATGGGAGACAAAGTGATTGAGAAGTGAGACGGAGGGGTGACATCTTGTTGAAGTGAAAATATTGCGCAGTGGCACTGAGTCAGGCCATCGGGATTCGAAGCTCTATCAGACTTTTTTCCCAGTAGTTCAGAAATCTTTGACACTCGTGATGACTTTCCAGCTGTGAGCAGGAGATGTTTGAAATGTAAAAAGGAAAATTCCACCGTGGCTCAACACGCTTGATGGATGTCAAACACTGCTCTCATGCCAGGGAGAGTCGGGACTGAAGGGGAGCCGCCATCACATGAGCAGTTTTGATGTGACAAGTTCGGCGACGACAAACCTTTTCCCGCCGTCATGGAATGATGCACCACCTGTAACTGGGAACCAGTGAAATGTAACTGGTAATTCTGTGAATAGAAGCACAGTAGGACCGAGGAATCATCATATTGAAGATAGCAATGCTGGCTGAAATGCTTTTTGGTAATACTATAGCTGTACATCGGCTACAAAGTGGTCTAGGGCTAAACTTTAATAATTTATCAAGGCTGGAGCATTTGATATATTATTTGATATTATGGTAAATACTTAGCAGTGCTGAATTTGGTGATATGAAACATGTAGTAGATAAATATCGGCTGTTTTTGAGGAGTGAGCCTGATATGAGCCATTCAATCCTCTCCATAAACAACACTAAGTGACCACATGATTTGTATATTTTGTTTTTCTATCATTTAAGACTCACATGTAAATCTTGTGATTGTGTCTGTATAGTGAATCGAGCCTGCAAACTTTAACATAATTAGTCACTTAAAAACACAAATACAAATTGAGACATCTTGAATTTATGGGCTCTGCAATATTCCCAGAGATGGGGGAGAATATTAGTGTAACTTTCCAGTGACAAACTGAATTAAGATTTATTATTAAGACTGTAAAACTTAATATGTTCTTTCACAGCAGACGATGATCCACACCTCTCCTGGAAAGCTGAGAGGAGCATGCAGCAGGAGCAACAGGCAGCAGTGACGAGGAGCTGCAGTCGAGCCAGCAGCCTTCACAGTGTCGACAAGAAGTCAGAAGACATTTTTACATGCTGTTAGATCCAATTAGGTTGGCTGAAATTCTCATGTAAGGCATGTTACAGTTAGCCGCGGTGTATAAAAATCGGCTGAGCAAACTTGCTGCACCCGCCCCCCTTTAAACTACATAAATACGTTCAAGACAGCAATCAAGTTCAACTTCATTTTTCCCTGAGGGGCAATTGGTTTGCAGCATAGAGTACATAAAGAGCATAAAAAGAAACAAGCACATGTTGAAGTAGGCATAAGTAATTACTATAACTATCATAGATAGATTTTTGCAGGCTACTGAATACATCACCTCATGTGCTATATGTGAATAACAAAATCAAATTCTCACCCTAATAACAAATGTTTCTACGATGAGTTGCGTTGTTCTGCAGTTCAGTGTGCATTGTGAGGAGATCCCAGGTGACTGACTCTGCACAGGCATAGCTCATCTTTAAATGGCCTATTTTGACCATTTTAAAGGATAGGTTCACCCAAAAATGAAAATCCAGTCATTACGTATGCCCATTAATACTACTGGAAATCCTGGTAAAGTTCTGGAAGCCCCGAGATCCCAAATCCAAATCGTTATTTACACCCTTTTTTAAGCTGAAATCTTCACTGTCGCTGCTAAGTTAAAAGCACCCACCCTGGGTGCATGAGGTTGACTGCACCTCCAGGCTCTGAATAATGTCTTTTTTAATCAATTTTGGATCTTCTTGGAGCTTCTGGGGACTTGGATTACACTGGATTTTGGAGGTTGTTTTCCAGGTTGTTTCCCGTCTACTTCAGTTGTTACGGAGAATGCCGCAACGCTGTTTTGCTGTGGAGCGCCAGAAATGCTTCAAAACTTCAACAAAACTTTTCATCGCATGATGGTGAGTAGATAATGACTGTATTTTCACTCTTGGGTGAACATATATATATTAACATACAGTATGTAACACATACCATAAGGTGTCCCGGTGAGTCATGACAGTGTGACAATGAGGCAGCGAGCACAACATCAGGATCCTGAACCTGAAACGGCTAAATTGGATTCAGCCATTGTTCATTTTGTCATCACCTCTGCTTTTTTAACTGTAGAGGCAAAATTCCACTAATAAAAATGACCTGTAACAACAAGGTCAGTCTGCACCAAATAATGCAGGTGCTATCAGTGCAGTATTTTTCTCTTTTTATTAATTAATGTCTGTGAGGTTTGAGCCAAGACTAAGCTATATTTCTAAAAAAGTGATTATATACCTATTTAGGTTTGATTGCACAGTTCCCGTTCACAGTTTTGGCTGCATCACGTCCATTTTTACCAATTAACCTAATCACCTGTAGCGACAGTCACCTGAGTGTGTTCTGTCTGTGGCTCAGCACGAACCATCAGTGTGGTTTTTAAAGCTGTCTACACCCTCAACTGTGTTTTGAGTTCTTCAGGCTGATAAGTTCGCTGCTCACTGCTGGAACATGACTTCATGATCATCAATGTGGTGTATCAGTAAAGGCTCATTTATGCCCTCTTTACATACCGAAATAGATATGCCATCTCAAGGATGCAACGTAGCTGTCTAATAACGTTGGCGTGGATGTTAAGCGATACATCCACTAGAGGGCGGCTCAGAGTCAAGAGTTTCTGACGACAACAAACATGGCGACGGTGGAGGAGGTTGTGATAATGGACCTGTTGTGAAAGAGGTAAAAGCAGAGGCAGCGGTGGTCTGTGAGGCCCATTTATACATAGCGATGTGTCGACGAAGGTCATTTCCACACTTACAAATGTCCGCCATTGTTTAAACTTCTTCACTGTGTCCTATGGTTCCCTCACATGAACTATTGGCTACGCTGCCTCCATGATTTCTAGAGGTACTGCTGCCTTTCATCCACATTTACCCACAGAGGGCTCCGTCTGTAACATACACGTATAACAAAGAGCATGAATGAGCCTTACGATTGACAGACGTACACATCCTGCCTTAACATTTGCAAAAGGAGGAAGATATCAACTGAGCAGAGTGTGCACGTGCCCACAAAGTCTGGGGAAAAGGTCTGATCAGGTTAAAGTGGAGACGCGTGTGTGGGTGGAGCATGGCTAAGCCTTCAAAAAGGCCAGAGGTCATTTTAGACTGACCTTTTCATGCACGGTTACAGAGGATCAGAGTGTTTTCCTCACTATTGGAATATGACAAAAGTTTTCCGTTACTGCTAGTTTCATGTGCAGCTGTTTCGTCTGAAGCACTTTGGTAGTTACTCACTGAGAATGACATCGTGAGGCTCTGTGAGATAAATGAAGCGAACCGGTCCCACGTCACACTTCGCTCAGTTGTGCTCTCATGTCAAAGTCGAAAATAAAACAAGTGACTGAACATTGAAGTGCTGAGATTTGAAGTAACAGACTGTTCGTTTTCTGTGTCATGCTCTTCCCCGCAGTTTGTGTGCCTATGTGTGTGTGTGTGTGTGTGTGTGTATAGTATCAACCTGAGCACACACTGGCCGTTTTCCACAGATGTAGTGTGTGCTGCAGACAAACACCGTGTGCATCCACAGTGTCAACACTCTGATATACTGATAGACAGAACAAACACAGGGTCAAAGGAAAAGTCACAAAGCTCACATGCCAGAAAAAAAAAATCCTGTGAAACTGTTTTTTCTTTTAGTTTCGACTCTTTGTTTCTGCTTTCGTCGCATTAATCACACTTAAGAGTGAGTGTAAACGTCTCATTGTCATTCACAGCTAATTAAATGGTTCAAAGATGTAAGTGAGAGTCATCTCTGTCATGTTTCTGTCTTCGAGGATGGATTTGTTTTGACAGTAATTTGTTGGTGCAACAGGTTTTTCCTTCACATATCATCCTCTCTTAAAGACAGTTACATCAATGGTGTCTGTGCTCCACCACGAGGGCCACAGACAGCTGTCTCGTCAGAAATAGAACTGATCTGGTGCCATGCCTGTGGCAAAACATCTGATGCGCAAAAACCATCGCAGACATGTGAGACTTGGATCTTTAGCTTTAGTAAACCACGCTGGGGAAACATAACAGTTGTTATTTAATGTGTTATTAAATCAGTCAGAGATGTCAGCCGTCGCTTTATGGATTCGGTACTGTATGTAGGACCGTGCGAGCTAAATAATCCTCCTTTACTGTTTGTTTTCTCTCCGGCTGTTTGAGAGGAAAATGAGGCCACGCTTGACAGATATTGATATCTTCATCTTTCACTTTAAAGAGAAGGAGACGGAGGTGAGAGAATTAGCATCACTGTAGCATTGTTCACCTTCAAAGAGGCGGGCTAATTCCTGCTATCTTTGATGTTCCTGCAGGTACACCGTGTAGCGGGAGTAAAAGGGTGACTGTCTGAGGGAGAGAGTGATGCCAGCACTGCCTGCGAACTACAAATGAGGGCCGAGACGGTCATCTGTGCCATCATTAGCCAACATTCCTGTATCTTCCCTTCTTATTGGGAGAACAAAAGAGCATCTCTGGTGCTGTAAATACAGTTCGCTCCACTGCTGGCATCCCTGCAGCTTTAATAAGGATGGGATAATCAGGCGTATTGTGGTCCAGCCCTACTAATGGGAATATCTCAGCTAAGACTCTGGCTGGGAATCAAACAAAAGGCGTTTATTGGACGGTTAAGAGACAAATATGGCTAAAAGTCCTTCGGCCTGGCAAGTGGACCACTGGGCAACCTCCAGGGTTTGGACAGCACAGTGTGTTGGTTGGCAGCTCAGCAGCTCCGACCAGGGAAAGTAAATGAAAACCTCCCTCTTTGCTTTTCATCTACTGGAAGTAAAGTGCCCTTCAGCACGCCGTGTCAGAGCGAGCGTGACCGCTGAAACAAATGTGGGACAATGCTGAAAAGGATAGTCTTGGAGAAGAAATGCAGGGATTATTGACAGTAGAGTGGCGTTTTTTATATTTAGACTTGTCTTTGAAGCATATGATATAAAGGGACAATGAGAGAATACACAGGACACTGATGTTTCCTGAAACTCGCGTCCAAGCAGCGGAGAATCTCTCCTTCCTTTCTCGCTTGCGCTGATGAGCAAAATGCAGTGGGTAACCTAGATTGTTGCTAGGAAGACCGTCATTAAGGATCCGTGTCTGCACAGTAGAAAATACCTTTTCTGCCTTCACTTAATCCCCAAGGACACAAACAGGTGTGTGAGTGAAATAATTATGCATGGCATGTTTTGCTGTAACGTCTCCCGCACAGCTTTGTTTTTTTGCTGCGACTTCGCTGATGAAGATATAAATATATCCGAGCCTACCACGATGACGGTTATCATTTCCTGTTTTTAAAGTAAGTAAATCAAAATGAAATGAAGTATGAAACCACTGTGTGAGCCTGTGTGCCAGTCACACAATCAACCACTTAACTCTGAATGGTTTAGTCATGTTGTACTAAAACTGTCTTGGCTGAAAGCCTCATTTAGCAGCTCAAGACTTTCACTTACATTTCGATGAAGAGTAGCCTTTCCTTTCATCAACCGCACCATAAAAAAACATTTAAAGTCCTCTGAATTTATCTTCTCATTAATTTCAAGCAGTTTTAAACTAATATTAGACTTCCAATGTTTGTCTTTTATGTGCAAAACCAAATAGTTATTCATCTTACTGGAGTCAAAGTGACAACTTTACTGTTTATGATTTGCTTTTCATCTAGCCTGAATGACTAAATCATGAAATAATATTTTTTTCCCCAAGTGAAAATCAAGCCAACAACTTTTTTTGAAGGAGTTATGTAAAAGGCCACTGCAGTGGACAGCTTGCATCAATAGTATAAAACGTGATTCATGAATAAATCCTTTTTTATTCTCAGAAAACCAGACAGGTAAAAAACATTTTCTTTTTTCAAATAGGAGATGCTAGAAAATACTTTTAACCAGATTTCCATAATATTTCACTTATGCATCTTTTTTCTGTGACTGAAAATACATCAGTCTACTCCACCAAAGGGTATACTCCTGGCCTCTTGAGACTATATTTAGATAAAAGCTGAGGACTATTCAATTTTGGTGTTTAATAAAACTTTAGTGTGTAAAAACATATGAAATAAGGCAGAATCTAAATGGGCAAAATGTACCCTGCGGCGCGTAACGTTCACCGGAGTGGAATAATTTATTTTCAGTCAGAGAAAAACATGTTTAAAAAAATCTGAATAAAAGTATTTTATAACACCTTACATAGTTGGAAAATAATTTGTATATGTCTGCTTATCTGAGATTAACGGCGGGGCCACATATCTGCAGCTCACAAGCGTCTTTGTTGAAACAGCTGCTATCATTCTACATGGAGTTTGCCTTTGATAATTTTCAATAAAGATCATGACGTGATTTTCCTTCACCATCACTGGAACGAGAGAGATAGAAGAAGAGTGAAGTGTATGGGCTGTCGTCCTCGAAAGGTGTCGGCGTGTAGTATGTTGATAAGAGATTCTTCGGAGGCAAGGCTGGGTGTATTAGACAGAGCATTCTTTATTGAAACAGATTTCAAGCCAGCGTCCGAACCAGAGTGTGGCCACTCCCTGGTATTCTCAAATCTTGGCAAAGTGATGCCCAAAATACTTTGCCCTCTGCTCTATCAGAACTCCTCTCAGACCCTCAGTCTTAGGAGATCAACCAAAATCACCCCCGTTCTCTGGTGTGTGTGTGTTTTTAAAGTCTATTTGCTCAGGCCCGCCTGTTTCTCTAATTGTTTACCTTTTTGGGAACTGAGGGCCCTTCTATCCTATTAGAAAAGGATGAGTCTGCATAACATCTCTCTCTCAAGGGAATACGTGTACATGGAGGTGTGTGCGTTACTATGTTGATGTTAGTCTCTGTATACTTAAATGGAAATGTGTACATTAAATCAACCCTGAACCTCTTCCTATCCTTAGATGGAAATGTATACACTGAACCTCTGAATTCCTCAGTCCTTGGTGTGGGCCTCTTCCTTTAGCTATTCTCTGAAGCACACTACAGAACTAATGTGTTGTTATCCTGAACATGAGATCTCTACATTGTCTCCTTCCCAAATATTCCTAAAGAAAAGCATTTGATCCTGTCCCATCCTGTCCTGTCACTCAGAGCTCAGAAGGTATAAGAAACACTCAGACACTACATAATTCCCCCCTTCGAGACCCCCAAGGTCTCGAAAAAGTATACGAGCACATTTACAATAGTTGACTTCGTTCAACGTCTGTCGCGGCTTGTCTGTTTTCAACAAAAATCCTCTTCCTCCAATTCTATT
Organism: Pagrus major; assembly: GCF_040436345.1. Taxonomy (NCBI): domain Eukaryota; kingdom Metazoa; phylum Chordata; class Actinopteri; order Spariformes; family Sparidae; genus Pagrus; species Pagrus major. The sequence goes on from NC_133233.1 coordinate 11,075,709, forward strand.
GCTAATTTTAGAATCCTATTTTTTAAACTACAATTTAGGAAAGCTAATTAACTAGTCTTTTATTCAAGTCCTAAAGCACTTTATTTTAAGTTACTTTATGACTAGATAAGTCCCTTACTTGTCCTAATTAGGTCAAATTCGACTAACCTTAGCCACACCTGTAGTCCTCCCTTCAGGTACACTCCTTTTCAGCAAATTCTGAAAAGTACCTTTACACTTGAAATCTTGCTTATGGCTTCTCAGGTGTAGCTGCAAGGGAATCCCACAAATCAGCTGTTGCTTCCTATTTCAAAACACATACCCCTCTAAGGAGCATCAAAAAGAAGTAGGAAACCTTCTTAATCAACTACAGAGAAACCACGCCTTCAGACCAATCTAGGCGAGGAAACCCCTTTGTAATTTACAATTACCAATTACCATTTATCCTCTAATTGAATGACCATATGCCAATTGGCCATTAAACTCTAAAACTTTCACAAGTTTTTTCAATCAAATATTAAAAAATGTATGCATCGCTATGCGATAGTATAAAGTATAAAACCTAATTTAACTACTATATTATTAGGATCATGCTCATTCCTTAATACATTTGCAATTATCACATGATTACAATGTAACCCAACAATTTCCACAGCATAACATATGAATATACAGATATATGAAAATGTAGAAATGTATCTAACTCTACATAACATAGCCAATATATCATCTCTTTTTTCAGCAGTGCTGCCATTTAAGATTTGTAACACTCTGAATCAATGCATTCTCTCTCTCAGTCCTTTGATCTCTTCCTGTCCAGGGCCCACAACTTTTCTCCACTGTCCATGTTTGAGTCTCTGAGTCCATTCACTGTCCATGTTCGGGTCCCTGGACAGGTTAACCTCTCCATGGTCCTCCTGAGAAGAGAGAAAACACCAACCAGTATCTTTGCAACCAAAAACCATTCAAACACATATATATTAAATACAGAGTTCATAATTTTCCCTTCTTCTTCTTCTTATTTATTTTTTACTGAGTTTTTAGATCAGGCGTGTCCAAAATCCAACTCCAGGATTGGAAATAGTGCAGTTACCGCTCTTAGATAACCTCCCTTCTACTTTTATTGGCTTAGTTCCAACCTTCAAATTATCAATTTTTATATTTTACTCTCAATCTACAATTTTGCATTCCCCCCTTTGTTTATTCCAGATCCCATTCAAAATTTAGACACCTCTGCTCCAAGCAACACCACTGTTTTTCACCTGTTGTTATAAATAACAACTCCTCAGTCATTTTATTTTATTCAACAAAAATGGATAATATACATTTATCAAAATAAACCAAACAAAAATGAATATACCCCAACCAAATAATGGATCACTAAAGATTAAAAATAAAATAACAAACTATTACTAAAAGAAATGATAGAATATACCAAATGTATATATTCAAATTGGATACATATCAACCATCTCACCATCTACCACTCCTTCCTCCTCTGAGTCATTTCTATCTAATAATGGCATCTGAGTTTCTCTTGACCTTCAATCTTAATCCTCAAAACGTTTGGGTCTGACTCTTTGCCGAACGGGTCTTGAGCTCCTTGTTCTGACTTGGTCTCCAGTCTCTTCTGCGTCTCCACTGTATCTCTTTGGAATCTTCTATGAATCACTCCCTGGGACAATATGTTCTGCTGCCTCTGAACCATGTTGTGAATTGATGTCAGCAAAACTTCTTGTTTGTTCATTATCTGAGAGGACAGCCCTGGTCTCGCCAGGAGCACACACACCATTATCTTGAATGTCCATGACATCATCAATCTCTCCCTCTGGATCTTGAACGTGGAAGTCCTCTTGGACTTCTGTTTCTCTAGTCTCTTCCCCTGGTGCTCCCATGCTTTCAACATCTCGATCCTGGAGAGGCAGGGTTTCCTCTCGTGGTGCTTTGACGCAGTGTGATAAGTGATACCACATCGGCGACCCTTTGACTTGGACCCTTTCCGCTTGTACGCAAACAAGGTGTAGGCATCTGTCTACCCGTGACTAACTCATGAGGTGTCATATGCAAATCACGAAGCGCTCTCGAACGACATACCATCAACGCCAATGGAAGCGCTGCTACCCAATTTAGACCTGTGTGTTGGCAGATTTTGACAATACGGTTTTTCAGAACGCCGTTCATTTTTTCACAAATACCTTGGCTTTGAGGATGATAAACCACTCCTAACCGTTGTTGAATTCCTAATTTTTATAGGATTAATTTCACCGTTTTATCCACAAACTCTTTCCCATTGTCTGAGGATATGCGATCTGGAAGTCCCCATCGACTTATGACCTCTCGACATAAGAACTTGGCAACAGACTGAGCGTCCTTCCGCTTGGTAGGACAGGCCTCAGGCCATCGTGAAAATCTGTCCACCACTACTAGCATGTATCTCTTACCACTAATTGGTTTTATCATGTCAACAAAATCCATAACTAACTCACGCATAGGACCTCTCGGAGTTGGAATGTAACCAGGAGGGACCATCACTCCTCTCCTGACATTATTTTTCAGACAAATTGTACATCTACCTATGACATGATCAATTTGTTCAAGCAAATATGGTACCCAAAAACCATACTCCTTTATAATTTTTCTCTTAACCTCCCCCCTTGCAGCATGGGCTTGCCCATGTGCCTTTCTGCCTCTTGTACGCAATCATGTGGTTCCCCATCCTCCGGGGTTGGCAAATGTTCAGCAGAATTCACTGTGGTGCATCTCGCTAAAGTAACATCTTCCTGTTCCAGGAGTCTATAATAGTCTCTAAGCCTAGACACTGTCAAGGAGTATTTACCATGATTCAAAAGATTTCTTAGACTATGATGCGTCAGGATTGTCACAGGATAACCCATCATGACGGCTGATGCTTTTTCATACATCAAATAGACTCCCACCATTGCTCTGTAACACAATGACAACCCCAATTCCACTTCTGAGAAAGCAGTGGAATAATAGGCAACAGGTTGTGGACTAGTTCCAGTGCCTGTTGGCTGACAAAGAACTGCACATGCAAACTTACCACTGTGGACGTGGATACATACAACACAAAATTTTTAGAGTAATCTAGCAACGCAAGTGCTGAAGCCTCCTGCAATCTTTGTTTAATTGTTTCAAATGCCACCTGGCTGGTTGCATTCCCAGGCAAAATGACCAAACTGTCCACAATTATAGCATACTCCTGGAGGTTGCTGATAGCCCGCGTTGAAATTCTCTCTTCCTCTCCATGCCGGCAGCTGACCAACAACTGGCTGCAGCGGTTGGCCCTGAGGCTGAATCAACTGTGGCTGTGGTTGGATTAGTTGAGTTAGCGGGTGATGTTCTGGCATGACTACAGCCTGTGCTTTCTCCTTCTTTTTATTATCAGTCAACTGTATTTGATTGAGTTTCCTGAGGGTTTCTTGATCTTGGTCTCGCTGAGCGAGCTCCTTCTTTCGATGTAACTCCACCTGGTGTGCCACATGATCTGTATAGATGTTTTTCGCCATGCTCTTGAGACCAACCACCTCTGCTAATTTACTTTTCACTGATACAGGAAGCCCCTCTTGTATCTTAGCTCGCAGAATTGATCGCTCCATCTGGTTCCACTCTGGATCGTTTCCAGTGACATTTCTCCACATTTGGTGTGCTCTCGCCACATAAGCTCTTGGGTTCTCCTGTTTACCCAATGGCTCAATGAGGATGTTGTCCGGATGCACGTTGGTGATGTAGGTTTCTCTCAATGCTTTCCACAGCTTCCCTCTACATGCAGCAAACAGGTCGGCGTCATTGACAGCCGTCCCCACAAATCGATTCAATCCTGCTTTCTCCAGGAGCTCTTCCATGACTGGGACTCCAAGGAGGCTGGCTAAAAGTCTCTTAATGTCTCCCATAGCCGGCTGTATTCCTATTAAAATTTCCTCCAACTTGGAAATCCATGGATGCGCTCCCTCTTGAAGGATTGGCAACTTTTCAATGATGTGTGACATATCTGTATTCTGCCAAGGCTTATACTCCAAACTCTGCCCTCGCACTATCACTGGAAACATTTTACCAGATTTACCCGTTTTCTTCTTACGCAGGTTGTATCTTGGGGTGCTTTCTCTGTGAGATTCTTCGTTCTCCGTATCTTCCAAGTCCATTTCCTTCAATATGAGATCCAGAACCTCCCGGGCCAGGTGACTCTTAGCCCGCTCAGTTTCAGGTCTGTCTCCGCTCCCCTCGGCCTGCGTCCGGTCCTGGTTTTCACCATCATCAACAACAGTGTCCCAGTCGCTTTCTTCAGACTCACTTTCACTGAAGTCTTTATCTCTCCATGCAGTCTTCTTTACGGATGTATTTCCCTTTTTCTCCACTTTGGCCAATATGTGTTTAATTGTTGAGCCATACCCCCCTTTGGCCCCTTCTGAATCACTTTGACTATCGCTCCATATCTCCATCCTTCGGGATCCCCGCATGCTTCCTCTTCGCAGCAGTCCCTTCTTTCGCTCGTTACTAGGGCTTGGGTGCAGTTCTATGGTTGTTATCGCTTTCCCTGATTCCATCACTCGATCCCAGTCATCCTTCACTTGGTAATTACCCTTTTGACTGAGCACAGGGAGCTGGGGATACGCATCGGTGAACTTCACCTCCTTCTCATAAGGTGGGGGACACTTCACTTGGGCAGTATGTGAAAAAGGTGTGTTAGCTTCTGCTAACAACTTCTCAGTAACCTCCAAATTTTTCCCTAATTCCTCTGCGAGCTTCTCCCTCTTATCCTTAGATGTCTTTAACCATTTGCGTCCCTCATTTTCAAACAACTCCAAAATGCCTAGTTCTGTCCGCCTCTTTTCCTTTCTTTTCTGTCCCTTTTTACCTTTCTTTTGCTCCGCCTTATATGCAGACACAAGCACTTGCATAGTCTTAATTACTTCTAAGTTAAGAGTTCCTTCCACTGGCCAGGGTTGATCAATTTCTGGCCAGCGTTTATGCCATTTCTTTGACACTTCTGCAATTCCTTTAATAAGGGGGTTGCTTTTTTGCACCACGTCAACAGGGGTAGTTGCTCTTAAAGTTCCAGCTCCCATCTTTGGCATTGTGAACTTATCTCTCTTTACTTTCTTTTTCATAAACCTTTAAACCCTACTAAAAGAAAGACAATTCACCTATTTCAGGGAGTCAACCAAATCAAACTAAATCAATTAGAAATATATTTATCAAAACAATGTGTCACCACAGCCACTTCCCAAGGGAAATGAAGCACATTTGCCAACCTCAGAGAAAACCAGTACTGTATTGCTCTATAAACCAAAACACCAAGCAACTCAAATGTCCAAGGAAACACAATGGAAATAGAGACCTGAAAGTCCACTACCTCCCACAAAAATCAACAAACTATTTTCTATCTCTGTCAACAATTACAAACAATTCGAATATCAGACATGGATACATTCACGATTAAATCAGCCTATATACTCAGACAATAAAATCACTATTAACAGCCAATACTACATCACAATTGGTCAGTCCATTGCCAAGTCTCACTTACAATTATCTTTTAATTGGTACTACATATAAATATGCAAAAACATTTGGTATACAGATATTTATTCCAGCATTGCATGAATGTGAGTGTATGGATATGTGTGTTCATGAGAAAGCATGTGGGTGTATTTATGGGAGGGTGTATGTATGCAAGTATGTTTAAAGAGTTTGTGGATAAAATCACACTAGCCTGGCAGATTTGATGGGAGTCGCGCAGACGGATGGCACCGGTGGACATAACCGGTGTCCGGTGTCTCTCGTCCGTCGGCCAGTAGGCCTTAGCCTTCGCTGTTATGTCTTCCTTCCCAGACTCTCGCGTCCCAGAGACATGGAATTTAGAAGAAGAAAAACACAAATGAAGACTATTATTTCATTCTTACTAAAAACAACCCCAAAAGTGTCACTTTTCCTTTCAGGTAACATAAACATTGCACTGATTCAAATCAGCCATTCTTATTTCATCAATGCAAATACGTGTTATTTCAACTAACCCTAAATCTTTCAACAGCTGGTCCTTGCTATATGTATGTGTGGGAGAGGGCGTTACAACACACTCCAACACAAATCACAGGTCACCAGTCTGTGTCTGCGCGCTCACACACCAACTGCTCAGCCCCTCCTTTCTCTCCTCACTCTTCTCCTGCACCGCGGACACGCGCTCTCTGAGCTCATCTCAGCCGCAGAGAGAAACAGAGAGATGGATCAGCTCATTCTCAATCCTAAATGTACGTCTTTTATCTGCCAACATTCAAACAGGCACTTTATGACGAAAACCTCACCTTAAACAAAATATTACCAAATCCACGACAATGTTATCCCTTAAAACTTTCAAATTTTATTTGCTCTGAGGAGGTACTTTTAGAGCAAATTCAACAACTTTGATTAGGTTTTAATCTCTATAAGAAAACACCCACGCTCTACTGCATATATGTCTAACAAGACAACTTTTAGATACCCCAAACATCCCAATATTCTAATACCCATGTTAGTACTTCAGTCACATGTTAGTCATGCTACTCCAATCATGCATTTAACTTATCTCATACCTTCAGATCTGTATTGATTAATATGTCCCAATTTGGCGTCAAATCTCCCTTACAGATATTTTCCTTGAAACATTGATTTCTCTAATGAAACTACCTTTCCTATACACCACATCAGAGCTTCCCACTCTAGTTTGTGGAAGTTGCAATATTTAAAAGAACAATTTCATACTTCGACCAGCTGTAACAATCAACCAAATGAACAATTGCCCGTACGTCAACAAATGCCCACTTAGCGTATTCATTGAACTTCTCCACACTACAACAAATCCACAGACATTCGTGGACAATTACTCATACACCACTCAACAGCCACACAGAACACTAACTTGGATCTCTTTTCTCAAAATCCCACAAAAATATAGTTTAGCGCTCATCTCACCTATACACATTCTCACATATATATTTAATCTACTTAGTCAACTTCTATCATTTTTCCCCCTTCTGCTCCTTCCCTGAACAAGCTCTTTTTCTTCACCTTCTCCACCTAATCTCCCCTCAGCTTCTCATTATTATTTTTTATCCTAATTTTTCTTTGATATATTATTAACAATACCCTTTATACATATTGGTTATCACTTTCTTAATAGTCAATTTCATTTTGGTCACTCCCTTTAACATACAGCCAATTCATGCCAATTTAATAATCCATATAAAACCCTGTATAACTCTAGATATTTTCTTTTATCTCCCCTATATCTTCTGGCAGATCTTTTAGGACCTAAATTTAATTTTACAAAACAAGCTTAGCAAGGATAAAAACCATAGTAATCAATTTAAACTAAAAACAAGGAATAGTATTAATAACTACTTTCCTTATCTACACATTTTTTCTCTCTGTGGCTTCAACAAAACTTAAATCATCGCTTAAGGCAAACCAATAACTCACTTGGCCGAAAAAAAAAAGAATGAAAACTCCTCATCAATACATTCCTATAGGTTATTCATTTATTATTATCTCTTTTATATATCACTTTATCAATTACAGAGCCTATGCATTGTATCTATTATATTCTAGTAATGCGCATTTCATATCTAAATAACTCATACTTTATTCTTTGGACAAACAATCAGCTTTCACATCAACTTTAACTGCATCTCACCATCCCCTCACAGCTTAAGAAGATGCTTTAAGCACAATAAACACTGAACACTTCACACAACAGGGCCCCAACACACATCCTTTAACACACAGCTAGCTTTCATCACAACTCACCCAGCGCTTATCCTCTGCAACTTGGTCTGTTGGACTCAGAATACGGAAAACCGCCTCTAACAGCCCACCAAGTGCTCTACCACATTTGTTTAGAGTCCGCGGGTGTCACATGCACCCTTCTCTTAACAGACTTGACGAATTTTCTCCTGTCACAACCAGAAATCTGATTTGACTGAGTCTCTCACTTTTTCTTTTGTGGTCTTCATCTCTTCCTACCTGGCCAGGCTTTTATACTCTTCTCTACTCTTTTGTACTCTATGAGACAACTAAACCATGCAGCTAATGAAGACTGATTTTACGCAAGTCTCATGTCAATGTAAGCTTGGCGCCATGCCTGTCATTGTCTGCTTCGTATTCTCAATCAGTTCAATCACTGCTGCCAAAGCCGCTTCTCATATTTCTCTTATTTCTCTTATTTCTCTTTTTTCTCTTTTGTCAGCGATCTCTTTTCTTCTCTATATATTTTATCCTGACATTCTTCTCTTCTTCACTTCTCTATTTGAGACAACTTAGCGCATAGGAAATAGTGACCAATCTCACGCATGACTTATGACAATGTAAGCTTGGTACCATGCCTGCCACTATCAGCACCGTATTTCCAATTAGTCCACTAATCTCTACCGCTCAAGTTTCTCCTTTTTCTCTTAATTCCCTTAATTTACAAATTTAGACAGAACCGTATCAACACACTAAACACCTTTTACCCATTTTCCCCCCACTTTGGTAATTTTCAGCTTGACCAGCAATGGAAAACACACACACAGTCCCGTCCAGGGCATGAGTTTGACCCCTAGAGCGAAGAAGCTCACCTTTGGTTTGCGCTGGGGTGAAGGTCAGTCTCTGGACCCCTGTCGTGTGCCCAAGCTGTCAACTGCTGATCCTGCCGACAACGCCACCTGAAGTGTATGGGCTGTCGTCCTCGAAAGGTGTCGGCGTGTAGTATGTTGATAAGAGATTCTTCGGAGGCAAGGCTGGGTGTATTAGACAGAGCATTCTTTATTGAAACAGATTTCAAGCCAGCGTCCGAACCAGAGTGTGGCCACTCCCTGGTATTCTCAAATCTTGGCAAAGTGATGCCCAAAATACTTTGCCCTCTGCTCTATCAGAACTCCTCTCAGACCCTCAGTCTTAGGAGATCAACCAAAATCACCCCCGTTCTCTGGTGTGTGTGTGTTTTTAAAGTCTATTTGCTCAGGCCCGCCTGTTTCTCTAATTGTTTACCTTTTTGGGAACTGAGGGCCCTTCTATCCTATTAGAAAAGGATGAGTCTGCATAACATCTCTCTCTCAAGGGAATACGTGTACATGGAGGTGTGTGCGTTACTATGTTGATGTTAGTCTCTGTATACTTAAATGGAAATGTGTACATTAAATCAACCCTGAACCTCTTCCTATCCTTAGATGGAAATGTATACACTGAACCTCTGAATTCCTCAGTCCTTGGTGTGGGCCTCTTCCTTTAGCTATTCTCTGAAGCACACTACAGAACTAATGTGTTGTTATCCTGAACATGAGATCTCTACATTGTCTCCTTCCCAAATATTCCTAAAGAAAAGCATTTGATCCTGTCCCATCCTGTCCTGTCACTCAGAGCTCAGAAGGTATAAGAAACACTCAGACACTACAAGAGAATGACAAAATGAGCGCCACTGCAAAAAAATACTGTCCTTCACCTGTTGGGCATATTTTTTAAGAGACATTCTCTACAGATACAGATGTTGAAACTGTTGTGAAATACTGGTATGATGTCTGTGTCACCAGGCTCATGCAGAATATGTGGCCCCACCATAAGAGGATTGAACAGTTATGCCAGAGGCACCTAGGGGTCCCGTCTTTCCTCCACCATTTTGAATTTCCAGATACAAGAAAAAAGTCTTTGGGGATCAGCCACCTGGTGATTGAGACACGGCACTCCAACTTAAATGGTTAAAAATGGCTTCCAAATAATAATATATGTCCCATGTGGTGGGTCAAAGGTTAAATCTGTCCTTTACTCTGGTTTAAACACCAGCAAAACAAATGACATCTCCCTCAGCTGAACTTTTTCTTCAGTGCTAATTAAAAACATTGTTGCATGCTAACTTGCTAAACTGTAAAGATTAACATAGTAAACATGATACTGAGCAGGCATTGACATAGTACGTGGCATTGTATACCACAGTTATCACTATACAGACATTGTTAGCTGCTGTATCGATGCATATGTACATTTCACAAAATGCAAAGATTTGAGCTGCTTTGAGGATCTCCAGAGCCGCCAGGAGGAGTCACACGAAAAGTGTGTTTGATCTGTGGAAACGGAGAGAGATAATTCAGCGAATGGCACTGAAGAAATAATGAGAATGCTGTCAGAGAGAATGTCCAAGAACATGTTAGACCAGTCAAAGACCCCACACAGAGACGTCATCTCACTCGCACATACACACAACATACATACAATATGGAATGGACAGCACTGCTGAGCCAACATGAGCATTGTTAAAGTGTTAAGATGTGCTCACATGTAAAAGCTGTACTGCCTGCTGCAACAACAATGGCTCCATTCATTCTCAATAACCTTGAACATATCAGCGTTTAAAATAACAGCACATTCATCCTCCTGCTGCTGATCTCTGGGAGCACAAGCAGAACAGCAACCACCGCTCCATGACGAGGATAAAAGAAGAGGAAACACAGATCACTTACGTTACCACTTGAAATAATTTAAGACAGTTAGAAATACGAGGAGCATTTGCATAAGACCTTGAGAAGTGTTTTGGTTACGAGACAGAAAGGTGCTTCTCCGTGCACGCATCTAATCAGACGGCTTGATTAAACCCGGCGCAGACCCCCTGTTGCACGAGGGCTTTGCAGCTCACGTGTGTGAGCGTACACTCATTTAAGAATCACTTATCATGGTAAATGAGTGTCAGTCAAGGTCTGCGATGCACTACATAGGTATCTGTCATGGTGCCTTTTCATTAATCCCTCCACCTCAAGTGTCCACGGAGCATTTCCTGTGTCATGGAGGACATCTGGGCAGGACATGAAGTGTAAGGAGTTTTGTTAAGGTGTCAAAAAATGATGGTGGTTTTTTTTTTCTTTGTGAAAGTCCAAAGCTTTTTTTCTTTTTTTATGGGAAAAATATCTCAAACGTTTGGACCCCATTGCTGAAGATGTGTCTATGACGATATGAAGGATTAGCTAATGTGTTTTTCCATCTCACTGTGTCACTAATGCTTCAGCCCACAGTGGATAGAATATCAGCTAATTAGCTTCCCTTTCTGGCCTCACTCACGCTCCCACTCCCCGTCAGTCCTCTTTCTGTTTTCTCCCACCATCATCACCGGTCCTCCTCACTTCCCTCCTCTTCCTCCTCTCTCTCACTGTCTCTCTCTGTTGGCTTTTTTCGCTCACGTTTTCCATCTTTGGTAATTTGGCCCAAGTTCATCTTGTCACCTAACGGATTCCTCAGCAAAGTGAAAAATGACATTTTGGGTCGGGGACTTCAAGGATGGTCAAGTTAATGAATGGCCACCAGATGGTCCTTATTAGGCTAATGTGTTCCCCCTCTCTGCAGCCCGGCTCTCGCCTGGGGACTTAACTCGCTGGCAGCTACTGTAGTGTGCATGCGTGTGTCTGTGTATTTTATTTTTTGTGTGTCTGTGCCCATGTGAAGTGTAGAAAAGAGTTTAACATCCTAAGTGTATGTGTGTGTCTGTTGTTGTTGAGTTAAATCAGGTTAGCCTGAGAGGATGGAAGGACACAGCATCTCCACTCTAACTCAGCTGCTATGCCTTTTGATGGGGTCAACTGTCCACTGCTGTCCCGGTCACTCCAGCACCCAGCTGACCCCTCGGCCCTCCCCCCATCTGACAGCCTGACACCAGCCGCACCAGACACTGCACTCAGGCCTGAAGTTTACACGCAAAAAAAAAAATAGGATTGAGGGAATAAGCAGCGAGGCTCTTGGCCTGCCAATCTGACAGCGTGTTAATTGCCTCATTTATAATCCCTGCTCATCAAAATGAATAATTGTTGTAATGCATACATCTACCACAAAGACCTTTGTTAAACTCCAGAATTATGCTAAACATGGTAATTAATTGAGTTTAATTTATTAGATCGTCATCAGTGTACGCTGCCGCTGGGCCTTTGTGTTTTCGTAGGTGAGTGTTGTCGCTGCGAGGGGATGGGAGCAGAGCTGTCAGAAATGGTTTCAAATGAGGGCCGCCGTTGGCTGCTCAACAAGTTACCAGAGGCCTCAACATCCTCTCTCACCAGCAGATGGGATTCTTCATTATGTTAAAAAATCTATTTGTACAAATTACATCTGTGTTGTGAGCAGAATTTAATTCGTTAAACAAAGAATACAGGGTGTTGTGGTGGAAGTGTTGGAATATGGTTATTTAATTGTAGCATGTTCTCTTCCCATCTTAAAACAGTAAATCGCTACATACATGACTATATTGTTGCAGTCATTACAAACTTAACCTTTGCTATGGCAAAATTTGACTTGTGCTTAATGTGCTTAAGAATGTGCTTATAGTTTTTATAAGTATATGATGTTCCTCAGTTGCTCCTCAGGCAACCCAGTAACCAGAAATGTTGGCAATGTACGTTTCTGCAAACCACGGATATGTTGAAACTTTACCTTTCTTTAGGTTCAGTTTTCTCAGGCTTGAGTATGACAGTCAGGCCATAAACATGTAATGCGCACTTGATATGGCACCTGATGTATGCCTATGTCACGAACAAATGTGAATGTGTCGGTGGTTTGCAGAAACATTTAATCCTGGTGTCTGGGCTGCCTTTCAGCCTCAGTTTTGACGTCATCCTCCTCTTGGTATTGGCTGCATGGTGAATCTGGGAATCAATCACAGACCATCTGGGTGTATATCACTTCTGGGCCTTCTTGGCCATTTTCTGCTGCCTGCTTACGTCTAGAGCATTTGTGTAGTGAGCTATTTGTGTCACGACTTTGTGTAGAATAATGGCCTCATCGCATCAGAATTAAAAATAGTGAAATTTCAGTGGATCCACTTGAGAAGGCAAAATTAATCTGTGTGAATGTTCCAAGCAGTGGAGTTCAACTTAGAACTGTGACATGTCGTTGACCAACAGCGAGCAGGCTGACCTTATGAGGAGATGGAGAGCCAGAGAGTCCAAAATAGATCAAGCCATAACTCGCTAATTAGCTGTGTTGAACCATTCCGTTTTATTTAATCTCCTCCTTACTGCACAAAACAGGCAATGTTATGTGATATGACTGTAAAAATACATCTTTTGAATAAAAACTGTGAATGCATTGTCCCGTTAGTCACTGAGCTAAGCTACAGACAGAACTAACTTCCAAGCAGTGTGTTAGCAAACTCATTAGCTCATCTTTAAAACTTTTTATTGGTTACAGTGGTGTAGGGGTGAACATAATGCCGGGGGAAAATGGGAAAATAAAGAAGCTTGTGGACCAGTTGTAGCTGGCTGGCTCTAGCTCGGCTGAGCTGTTTCATTTTTATCATAGTCAGGAAGCTAGCTTTAGCATTATAACGTTTTCTTTTTAGATAGTGTTTAGTGTTGTGATTTTATTTCTACTGTAGCCAGGGCTGCTCTCCAAAGTTCAAGTTTAAACGTTCAACTCAATTAACCTGTTAAGGAGTGTATCTCTGCAACTACAAGGTCTATTTGAATAATCAAGGTATCATAATAAAGGGAACACTTGAAATGTTTGTTCAGATGTGTAAGTATGAGTATATATGTCACTGGGTTCAAGTAAATTAAGTTGGCACACAGCATAAATGAAAGATATATTTTAAAAAAATACAATTTTAGAATGAATACCCCTGAGGAATGATGCAGCTGCAGCTCCAAATCTCTAGCAAACCATAGCAAAACATCTGAACATTACCTCTGCCAACTTTAATGCTAATAAAGTGAATCAGAACAAAATTAGAGAGGTTTAAGTACAAGTTTGGCACATGTTGGCACCATCTGGTCCATTTAAAATTTCTCAGGTACCAAACTATATATCGGGCTGAACAGGTAAAAGAATCAGAAAATGTACGTAGTGGCTCCTCCACGTTCTCCATCTGGTTTTATGTAACTACCTTCTCCGCTAGATTAAATTGTGTTTATATACAACACGTGTGCTAAATACCTCCAGCTATCCATAAGTTTCTTCTGGAGGTCACTTGGGAAATGATTGTGGGCGATACTTCCAGTTCTCGGTGGAACCAGCTCAGGTGTCATCATTAACTGATGCACTAGCGGCACTTTCAAGGTTTTAGAAGCGTTAGCCTTGTGGGCTAAGCAATAATAAAAGTGTGAGTAGTATTCATTTGATAAAGTTGCTAACCTAGACCCAATCACTCTACGAATGAGGGTTAGCAATATATTACTATGGAAAGTGGAAAACGACAAGATGCACTCATAATTTGCGCGTGGTATCATGGAGTCTAGAAATAAGGTGGATACTCTGTATCACACTGTCACGACTGAGTGGGGACGGAATGGAACCAACGTTAGCGTCTTTAATAACAACTGTGCTCCTGTTATGATAAGACAAGTTGTTTGCTGTGACAAAGGCCTGTTCTTCTGTAAGTTGCACTTCCTTACCTGTCTCTTTTAGCCAAATTGCACACTTGAGTTATGTTTGCATGCACCAGTAACTAATAACCAGAAGGCAGGTTATCAGTTTAAAGAAGGATTTCTGTTCAGCAGCTTCAGTTGCATTAAACACACAGCATAGCTAATAGATCTATGAGAACTGAGCCAGCACATAAATGAAATGCAACTGAATGAGCAATTGATGCGTGAGCGTAGTTGCCACAGCAGACTAAGTAGAGCAACAACATCATTATCCATCACGCTGAAGGTATAAAACTGTAATAAGGGAGTAGGGTGACCTCAGGCGGGGCTGAAACTCCTCATAGTGGTGGTGTGGTGCCATCAGCGGAGGTTGGGACATAACTGCTGACGCCACCACATTCCCAGGAATGACAAATGGGAGCTGAATACATCTGGAGGTGCTTCGGGGGACACTGGGGAATGGGCACACTGCGAATGGCACGATTGCCAGTTGAGGTTAGGAGGGAAAGAGTGAGTCGAGCTCGCTCGCTCGCACTGCTTTGCCTCCAAGACCCCAAAATAGAAGCCCTGCCTCCCACATCTCCATCATCCCTCTGCCACACAGGAGGAAATAGGGGTCTGCATGCATAATATAGAGAGCTCTATGTGTGTATATTATTAACTAAACTACCTCAAGCCACAAATATGCTTTGAGCTACAGTATGGAGGCAAAGTATAATCAAATATGGCTGCAGCTGTGTGTCAAATAAGACACATTCACACACGATTTTATACAGCTCAAAGTTTATTTAAGGCTTGATTAACCTTGAGTTAAAGATAATCAGCTCATTATTGTTATTGTTTTAATGTTTGAATGCGTGTAACCTATTCAGCTAAATTAAACTACCGTACAAAGCTCAAACACATTTAGTCTAATTTACTTACCTTTTCAGGTTTGTTGTAATTGAAAAATCAATGTAGACGCTCCAACCATCTTAGTAATTTAGTTTATTATACCGCAGAAAGAAGGCAGAAGCTAAATATGAATCATAATGGAGAAATTACACCAGTTGAAGTAATCCTGCTAAAGTAACTAACCAGGAAGGGGGAGGAGCAATGACTGCTGTCCCTTCCCCTGCAAACATATTTCCTTTCTCCTAGGATGACTATGGCACGGCCCACCCAGCTCTGCCTCCTCTTGCCCTCAACCTAACCAATCCTTCCTCATGGCTAAACCAACACAACCAATGAGGCAACAACTACGAGCCAATCAGAGGCAGAGTAGGCCTGGCCATTCCTTTGCCATCCTATGAAGAGAAATTGTTTCCCTGCAGCCTCTGACTAGTGCAATTTATTCTAATGTGGTAACTTTGATAAAAAAATAAAGTCACATGCATAATGTATTTACTTATTTATTGTGACGGGAAAGGACTGCTGGAGTAGTCCCCTTTATCGCTACTTAGTTTATACGAATTGTTGTCGGAGTGCAGACGCTTATACGTGGCCGGACCACAGGGAGTGTGAGCTGGCTGATTGGATGAGGTCAGCATTGGAGCAAAGCAGCAGCGGGTAAGATCACTTTCTTTTACCAACTGACTAAAGCCAGTATCAGATTTGAAACTGGCAACGAAGCTTCTGAAGGCCTGGGTAAGTTGAGTATCAAGTCTCTGGGGTTGTGCTGCCTTGACAATACGTACTTTATTATGTATTTATATACAGCTAACCATGCTATGCAATAAGACGCTAGAAAAATGGATTATTAAGGTTAATAAAGTCTTTATTATTTAATTTTTTCTCTTTTTTTAACTTTAAGTGCTTATAGATGTCTTATAATCCAACATAAAATGTATATGGTGCTATTATTAACACTTGTACTTTGGTTTATTCCATCACTGGTTGTTGTCATTTTTACTGCAAATGAATATCAGTCCCAAATATCTGTTTTCATACTCCTTGATTTCTCTTTGATCAGTCGACCCCTATATAACACACGTGCACACAAATTTCTATGTATTGTACAAACAGTCCAGATAAATAATGAATGTGAAGCTTCCCAGCCGTACCTAAAATAAACTTACCTAGCATTTAAGCACGATACATGGCAGAATGTGTACATCCCCACGTTAGAAATGTCATGTAGACGGTTGAGATTGCAGTTTGCGTTGGTTGTTTCAGAGAGAAGATCTTGTAACACCATGTTTATGAAGCTGGAAAATCCTTCCAGTCCCACTTCAATAAGACAACTCATGATAAGCTAATGCAGTTGGAAGAGAGGGCCGAATGAAATGTAACCGAGACACCATACAGAGTGATGGTCTCCCTCATCTCCTCTGCCAAATTGGAGTGGATCAGTGTGAATGCTGCACCCCGTACAAACCACTGGAGAGGCAGGAACTCCAGGATCTCACAGTCAAAATAAAGGGTTTAAAAATCCACCGGAGTAAAAAATTAACGTGCAGCTGAAGAAGTTAATGTATCTCATTTAAGCTTAATGTTCTCAATATTTATCTTTAAACTTCCCCTTAGGCTGCATGAAAGTTAGATAACACATTTCCACATTGTTAAACAACATCGCATTATATTCTGTATCTGTGTGTCCCAGAGGTGCCTTCAAGCAATATTAAATTAATATTGAGGAAAATATTCAGATGGAGCATGCAGTGTTTTTAAAGCTACATCATCACGTGAAATGGAAATTTATTGGTGTCTTAAATATGTTTTCCAATAATGCAGCATGACAGATTTTGGACTTTAGGAATCTATGGGATACTGACTACAATTTCAAATAAGGTTCTCTGTATTTTAATTTAACATGCATACAACATACATTTTTAATGGTGGGCGAGCTTGTATTGCACAACAAAAGCTGCTGAGGTCAAACGAGGACCTATTTAACAGAAAATTAACAAAAACATGGATCAAAGCGATTCACCTGAAAACATCTCTCTGACTCTCTCTCTCAGTGTGTCAAATACAGCAGCCTGGTCAGTGGCCCCTATACACTTCTAAGTCTGACACTGTAGTTACCCCTCGAGCATCACTTCTTGAAGCACCCTTCTAGTGCAGTAGTATAAGAGCAAGAGTTGGGGCTGGTAATACACTGGATTTTCCCCCTGGAGACAGGATTTCACATCCAGTGTGTGACCAAAGTCAAGACTGAGTTGATTTTAAGTAAGTTAACGTACATAAATAACATAACGGAAGTTATGTAAGTGACTGAGCGTGGTAATAGTTTTGGTGCCTAAACCAAACCGGACCGTTTCAAAACGTTCAAAAGTCCGAGTTCATAAATACAAAAAATGATAAAATGACATGATAAAGGCATCTTGTCATTTCTTGAACTGCTGTATAGCAAAATCAATTGCCATATTGAAACTCCTGACTTGTAGAGGATTTTATTTTCCATTATTTTTTGGTAACGATGTCCGATGAATAATCAATGCTATATACTCTACATACGTATATGTAAACTATTCTTGTGCTGCCGCAAATTTTACCTCTTTAAACTGCCGGGGTTCAGCTGTTCCACTTTTTTACTAGTTGCCTTATTACGCAACATATGGGAGAACAAACTGTAGCCTGTCCTCATCTGAAAAACCACCATATAGGTCGAAAATGCCACCAGCTTATCATGACCCATATTATGTTTGTTGTCACGCGGCAACCTCTAGTGGCTGTAGTCATTATAACAGCTGCAAAGAGGAAGTGAGGAGAAGAGCGAGGTCGGGGATGGATGGTCGGGTTAAACAAACATAGGACTTTGATTCAGGAGACCGCTGTTGGTGTCCAGTGTGAAACCAGAAGTCAACAGTGAGTTCTTTTAATTTACTAATGTAGTTTAGTAACTCAGTTACTCAGTTAACATAGGTATGTTTGTAGCTGAAGTTACAATAGTAAAGTGGTGATTTTGACCCAAACCACAATGTTTGCCTTAACCTAACCAAGTAGTTTTCGATGAAGGTCTGGTATGTGTCGCTGTTACAGTACGTGCGGCCATCTTGTTTCGGGAACTAGCCAGACATAAATGCATCGTTACGCACCGGCATCTTCAGTACTAATGATGTACATGTGAGCAGATTTATTATTTCTCACTGTGAAATGGAAATTGTGTAGTGATAATTAATTGTCTTGTAACCATGGTGACATTGTGTGTGACTGCATCTTCCACAGATATTTGTTTCAGCTACAGTATGCCTAGGTCACAGGTGCGACCCACACACACACACACACACACACACACACACACACACACACTAACACTGTTTTTCTCTTCTTTTCTTCACTTTTTATCTCAAATTCATGCACCGAGAAAAAAAAAATAGTGTGGAGCATACAGGGTGTCATCACACCCAAGTATTTATTTACAGCCTGAGCACAGACACACACTGAAATATATCTGCTGCAAGTACCAGCTATACTTGTGACTGCTTTTGTCGAGCCCTTTGTGTATTTCAGTGCATTTACACTAAACATTCACTTTTTGCTTTTAAGCAGACTCGCCCTCAGCTGCTGGTACCTGTTGACCTTGAAGGAAAGGACGACGCCATAAAGCATCCCGTCAGTACATAGCCTCTCCAGAAGACAGGACAGACTGTGTTCAAAACTGCAAGTATAATGCGGCTAAATAAAACTCAGAGTCAGCCTTTCAGGAGATTTAAGGAAACGTTTTCAACTGTTTTATGATGCTGATTATTATTGAAGGCAGTGTTTGTGCCACCATCTGTTACGTGTATGTGTGTGTCTCGGGGCACACATTCTGTACAGCTGGCCCGTGTTTGTTGTATGTGTTAGTTGAAAAAATAGGCTACGACAGAGAACTGCAGCTCTAAAAAGTGCGCCAGAGTATGCCTTTATTCCATGCGGGTGCCGGTTTAATAAATGCAATCACCCTACACACACTCAGCTTTTGAGAAATGCCAAGCCATGACAACATGCACACATTGCTATAGAGAATACCTCCCCTTGAATCAGTGCCGAATACATAACTATGTATGAGAATAGACTAAAAGCTAGAATAACGTAGCCGCAACCTGTATAGAAAGAAGCCCGTACCAGCCGATACAGGAGTGTGTGTCTCTGACTGGGCAAGTGTGTGTGTGTGTTTTATGGTGATGAGCTGTCTGAGTGTGTTCTGTAGACAGCACCTCAGTGTTTATGCAGTGCTGATAGTCTCCAGGAAAATAGGGGGGAAAGAGTGCTGCTTGATATTTACACACAGCAGCCATGCCGTCTGGCAATGATGATGGCTCCCTCATGGCCCCAAAAGACAGCAATAAACCCAGGGAAAGCACGAGCGAGACAGAGTGAGGAATAGACTGGCATATAGTGCAGTCGAAGAAGTCAAAACATGGCAGGTTGTGTGAGATACAGGGATTTAGAAAAGGGGGATGGGAGGAGAAGTAGACAAATGACTGCAGTGCTAAACTCAAACAAGAGAGAAGTTCAGTGGACCTGAGGAGGTCATAAGTACAGTTTAAATCATATATATTTACTGTATACACCAGGGACCATACTGTGAGTACAATTAGATTAAATTCACTACCTGCCAGGCATCCTTAAGATTTTTATGAATTTTAGAACAAAGAAAACCAGCAGCTTTTTTAAATTTGGTGTGTGTCGCTGCATGTGGCGTTGCAGTTGCAAACGAAAACTGATGCCAAAGGGGAAAAAAACAAAAAACCTTGTTAGTACTTTTCAGGAAATACGAGAGTTTTGAATCATGTGCTGTAAAATGTTGCTGTAGTTTGATCTTATGTCACTTTTCAGAACTGGTAGAAATATTCTGATACGACGTAAAATGGCCTCCTGGAAGTTGGGAAAGAAATCTAAAAATGAATCTTTGCAAAATGAAAAGTGCAGAATGTTGCACTTTTAAAAAAAAAAAAAAAAAAAAAAATGTAGCTCTAGATAAAGCACTTTATTTGCAATATAATGTTCTGTAATATAATAATATATAATTTAATGAATTTATATTCTGACAAATGGCAATTTGGTGGCAAAATGCAGGTGTATGACACTCAAAAACACAACTATTATATGCTGTGGAACACAATCAGCAACTGGTAACACTTCATAATAACCATCAATCTTTGATAAACGGTAAATTAATAGTTAATTAAACTTAATTCAATTATTTGGAAACACTTTCTTTGAAGTGTATAATGCATTAAAACACATTATAGATATCTTTAATGCTCCTATAGCGCCATATAATCATAGTTATAAGCACTTCTGAATATTCACAATTCTTTTTAACAAAAATTATGACTCATTATCACACCGATGTCTATAACGCATTATAAACATTAATATAATATACGTAACTATCTGTTTCTATATGTAAAAACACTGACATTGACTTCAGCAAGCAAACATTGACCAATTACTGTACAGTGATTCGTAACCTTATGGCTTTTTTAAATACCTTTTCATAACTTTTAAGCACATTTTTAATGCATTATAACAGTGATTATAATGTGTGTTCCAAAATGATTGTAATGTATTACAACAATGAGAATTGTATTACTCGACCTGATACATCATCATCATTAAATAATTTATAATATCTCAATATTATTATAAAGCTTTCTGAATAGTTATGATTGCTTAGAAGTAGAGGCACACTGTAACACATTATGAGTACGTCTTTACTGTATTACAGACACTGGGGTCATAAAGAGTCATGACTGTTGCTATGGACCCTAACCCTAACCCTAAACTTCAGTTTATAAACAACTTTATAACAGCCTGCTCTATTAACTAAAGCTTAATTAACTATAAAATGTTAAGAAAGCAACACAGAAAGCTTTAGTCTATTTCTGTGCAGCCATTTATTATCTGGTATAATAAAATATACTTACAGTATAACACACCCAGGCATATCTATTAAGCCAAGATTCACAGTAAAATTGATTTTACAAATAAAGCAACATGAAATATGTACCAGTTGGCTAATCAAAGATGGCCGAGGCTCTGCACGCTGTAAAATATCAAGTTTACTTTTCAATTAGCACTTTCGTTTCTATAAGCTCGGACTACAGAAGCTGTTCCACCAGCAGAGTTGAGGCATGTCTTTTGACATGTAGGGCCATGCTGAAGGGCCTCTCTGATTTGGGAACAAGCTCACGATAACTATCAGCCGCCCCTGCTCCTATATTATCAGTGACAAGAGCTTCTCTTTCCATCAGTCTCAACAACACAGAGCTCTTTGCTCATTTTCAAAATCCATTTCATATCAGAGAGGACTGCAGCAGTCCAGAAAGTTGGGCTAACAATCTCCCAGTGCTGTGAAGAAGGCTGATGTCACCCTCTCACCAGCCATCTGTCACACTGGTGGTCCAACCTCAGCTGGAAGTGGACTGGTTGTGGATCCAGATCCGGGCCAAGGCGAAGCCCGCCTGGTGGGTGTTTAGTACGCCGTCTCTCTCCGCCCATGCAGCGCCAGCAACAGCCCACACCACACATCCTTTTGGTGTCTGAGCCTCAGTCTAGCTTCAGCGACGGCAGGTAACCGGGCACCAGATGGCCGAGGAGACCACCACCCACACACCAGCACACACACACCAGCACACACACACACACACACACACACACACACACACACACACACACACACACACACACACACACAGACCAGCACAATGCATGCAGTCATTTTTTACGAAGAAGCTACAGTAAGCATCAGCATATGGTCTGTCTCTTGTACACACTTTTACAATAGTTCCCTGCATGTTTCCTCACACCCGCAGTACTGCTAGCATTCACCTTTTCTAACCAGCTATATTTAGAAGTTCGGTTAACTTGGTTTGTTATTCCCAGCATGATATCAGCAACAAGGCTCACCGTTATCCCCATAATCATTCACACCTATTATCCAATAAGCTAGTGAGAAACAGCACCCCACTGGCTGCAGGTTATTTAAGTCCTGTGGAGGGAACAGCAACAAAACACTGCAGTAACACCATGGCAGCCATTTAATGAGCACTACTACACTTTAAGGACCGAGTCCTAATTTTAGCCAGGAAGTCACTTCTGGGCAAACTGAGCTCACAGAGATGAGACTGACCATGATAACGGCTCAAGTGCGCTCATTTATCTTTGATTTACAGCGCTAAGCTCCTGCAGCTACTGAGCACGCTGAAGACATTAACATTGATAATTCATAAATTGAAGATTGTGATTATTGCTTTCATGTTTGAAAAGGTCTCTTAAGTAACACTGGGGTTACTAATTAAAGAGTTTATTTGAACGTAGCACTTGAACGCTAACTGAAAACTACTTGCCAAGTGATTAATTGCACTTTATGCTTCTGTAGTTCTTTGAGAAATGCGTCCACTAATGTATGAAACATGCTAAATTAAATGGGTATATTGCACTAATTACATGAGTCAATGTTATGCTGATTGCATGGTTCATCTTATTTAAACATATATATCTTCTGCTGCTGTGAGGTTTGTAGTATTTAGATCCTTTACTAAAGTTAAAGTAGCCGTAGCACACGGTAAGAATGGTGCTTTACAAGGTCATGCATGCAATTGGTTTATTTTAGAGTTATATTTATTATACATATTAGTAGATTATAATTATATGTATTTTAATGTGTTTATGATCTATCAGTTGTAGCTATTTTTAACAAAAATCTCTACCAATGTCTTGCTTCTATCCACAAATCATGTATTATAAGTAAAATGGGTAACTGTAAGATGTGAACCAAACATGTGTTTTGCTTGTTTCTTTACTTGAGCTTCGCACTCATGTGCTGAAAGGGGGAATTTCTCTGTGCTCACCTTCAGTCTCACTTTAAGACGTGTACCTATGTAGGAGCAGGATTTAGTGAACGCAATTAGCTTGGAAATTAATCCTGGTTTCAAAATGCGACTTCCAACAAGTGCCATGTGAAAACTTCAGCAGCCTCCAGTGTGAATGCACACACACTGAATTCAATTTTTCAGTGAAGTTGGAGGCATCCTGTATGTTGTGGTTAAATATTCATACATTCTGGGTTTTTCAAATGAGAGAGGAGGAGAAGCTGTAATTATAAATAAAAGCGTTTTTAACCAGTTAATCGAACTTCTCTGTCTTAAAAACGCATCAGATACAGAATTATTAATCAAAACAGGGTATTTGTGTAGATCTTGAGGGGATCTTAAATCCGTAAAGTACTATAGTTGTTTCACACATGTGGTGGAGGGAAAACTACAATATTTTCACATTTAAATAGAGTACTTAAACACATATAAGATATATCCACATAGAAGAGGAGGATGTCAGACTAATGCACACCTTTCTTGGTATTACAAAAAAAAAGGTAAGGTAATTCAAACATTCAGCCTTGAGGCGGCTGTAGCACAGGAGGTAGAGCGGGTCGTCCAGTAATCTGAAGGTCGCTGGATTGCACGTTGAAGTGTCCTTGAGCAAGATACTGAAGCCCAAATTGCTCCTGATGAGCAGGTCGGAACCTTGCATGGCACCTTGTCTGAATATGTGAATGTGACAAGTGTTGTAAAGCGCTTTGAGTGGTCAGTGGACTGGAAAAGTGCTAAAGAAATGCAAGGCCATTTACCATTTACCTTCAGTGCTCTGGTGGGATGAGCTGACGGCCTCAGTGCTCTGGATAGAGCTTTACTACTTTAAGGTCTAGTGTGTACAAGGGTGGATTTTTCAATTCACTGTTTGGGCAGACTATAAAAACAAATGCCTTGAGAAGTTATACCAGTTTATACCAGCATGTTAGCAAAACGCAGCTGCTAAGTACCAATATTTCGGCCGTGTTGACACAAGATTCAACTGCAAGGTAAAAGGCAGAAAAAAATGCGGACATAACTGTTAAATGTGTTATATTTTTATATTTACTGCACATCACAGGCTATGTATTGCATTGGCATTTCCACAAAACGTTCACATTATGTTAATAAACTGACTTTCATGTCGGGAGCTGGATATTTTTGTCGAGGGACTGTGGCGTCTCAACATTTGTAAACATGACAACACTGGATATATTAAAAGAGACCTCGGGACACTTTCTAGCCGGATTTGTGGCAACAAAAAACGGGTGTTTTTAACGAGACCTTGAGACATTTGCAGCAGTGTTTGTGGTGACCAAAATACTATGATTCTAGGATCAACCAAGCGGTTTTTGTGCTTAAACCTCACCCTTTGTGACAAGAGACAAGGTGGGGTGGCGGGTGGCGTCTGGACCCCCCCTGCCCTCATCTATGATTCCTGCTGATGAGTATGTAAGATTTAGGGGGATCGATCGGCAGAAACTGAATGTAATAGTCCTAATTATGAATAATCATTAGGGCCTTTTCACATTCACATCTGTAACCACACCGCTAGCTGCCATTAAATTCTTCACACTGGAGCGTTAAAAGAAACTTTGGTCATGTTCTACATAATCTTGTCTTGTTTTTCCATTAAATATTCATCGAACATTGTTTCACATTTAGTTAAACGATGCTTGTAACAAACGTGAAATCCAGTTATCACAAAACAACACATTAGAAGAAGCAATGTATATCTTTATTATGTGCTATGTACATATTTTACAGTATGATACAGCAACAATACACGGTAATGCTACACAGTCAAGATTGCACAGTTATAGAGTTAGGCCACAGCGGTCGGGTACCGTGGTTATGAGACATAACATTGAGTGTACAGTAAGTACAGCGTACATCTTTGGCTTCATGGGGAGAACAGAGCATGGACACAGTGAATGAAAAGGTTCAGTCAAGAGTGATTAAAAATAATACAGAGTTAGTTTGATGATTTGTCAATGATATCATTGATCAGGAATGGATCTTCAGCCCAGAAAGAAAGGACGTTTTGGATGTTTTCTTCATGTGTGAGTGACTGTTATGTTTCTGTTCAGCTCACTACAGAGATGTCCTCATGTTTTGGTTGAAGAAATTGTATCCTGTGACCCCTGCTGGGCTAAGACTTGCCCGGCCCTGAATCCTGTCAAAATACATTTTCGCACGTACAGTGTGTGTGCCTACGCATACAGACATAATCTGTGCACACACTGTATAGGAGGAGACGACAGTGGTGAGAGTGGTGAGAGACGATTCTAAATCATACTCTAATTATGGCGTCGTTCTCACAGTCTATTAATTTGTGGTAAAATTAAACCAGTCCTCATTTTGCTGGAGTTGTTTACAGAGAATCAGACCGCCTCTCTCCCTCCTCTCCTGATAATCCTGAATCTTCTGCTCGCCTCGCCGCCAACGTACAGCAGTTACAGCCTACAGAGTGACGGGCTGAGGGACAGAATACAGAGAGAAACCGAGAAAGACAGAGATTGGATGAAAGATAGATGGGGAAAGAGAGGGAGAGAAGTGACAAGGTGAGGTAGAGCGAGAGAGAGGGGAGCCGACAGAGAGATGGATGCAGCGGGGGTCGCCGAGGTGAGGAGATGGTGTAATGATTAGATCACAGATACCCTTGAGCCT
Organism: Pagrus major; assembly: GCF_040436345.1. NCBI lineage: Eukaryota > Metazoa > Chordata > Actinopteri > Spariformes > Sparidae > Pagrus > Pagrus major. The sequence continues at coordinate 11,101,483 of NC_133233.1, forward strand.
TCCTCCCATGCACAAAGAATCTGGGAGCGCACTCGCGAGGGGAGGAAGGCCTGCAGTTGTAAATGGCCCCGCTGTCAGAGTTCATCTGGGCGGAGGAGGAGTGCGGGAGTGGATTACCGGAGTCTGCGATTACAGGATGCCTACTCCTGCCTTCTCCACTTCTCCCGAGACGGGAGGAGAAGCTTGTGCTGGATCGCATTTGTGCCACTGTCGCACCGCAGATTTCCTAAAGATGTTATGAAATGTAATGTTTGGCTGTTGAGAGACTGCGGACATTTCAGGAAGGAGGAGGGGAGGAGAAATATCATTCTCACTGCTCCTACTGGACAAACTGTAAAGTTCCTTGAATGTCAGGAAATTTAGAAAGAGTCAGAAACTTTAAAACTTCTTTCACAAATACTCTCAAGTCTTTAGAAAAACAAAATCTTGTGTATTTTCATCATTTGATTCGGTTTTGAATGCGTCTTCTTTCCCTCTCACTCACGCACAGCAGCAAATCTGACGCTAATGGCTTCCTTAAATACTGTTCACCTCCTTATCAGATGATGTCATCTCAAAACTTGAGCGAGTTGAAGGTGACTGCTCGGAGAGGAAGAGATGTGTTTAGGATGCTTCCATCTAGTGGTCACTGGTGATAAAACTATGTTGAAAAAGGGGGGATGTCATGCAAAATTACATTAATACAACCATCTCTGACGAATTTCTTGAGTCCAGTGTTTAAACAAAAAGCTGTCGTCATATGGAGCATAATGGCGTGGAGTGGCAGGGCTGGCAGGGGGTTGTTAGTGGTTTTCAAACATAATGGCTCCATTAAGCGCATACAAAAGCATATTATTACAATAAATTACTACTTAGGTTCACAAAATAGATTTCTGACACAATACCCAAAGACATGGAGACAATGAAGACGTGACAGGGGAGGATGAATGCTGTTACCAGAGGCAGGATGCAGCAGTTGGCCACTCGACGGCTTTATTGATCCTACGACGCGCTTAAATTAGGATCAGCTCTGAAAGTTCAGACTTTATTCAATGTCGGATTCAGTATTCCACCATGTTTTTCCTACCAATTTTGCACATCAAAGTGTGTTTTACAGAAATATAAAGCCCTTTGTGGCTCCACTCAGTTGGATTGTGGGTAATGTAGGCACCAAGTTTTGATAAAGGAAGAAGTACGTGCGGAATAAAAAAGTCAGAATCTCTGGTTCTCATCATTTGTTTGAAAACGTTCCATAATGATGGACTGCTCTTTCAAAACCTGGCACCTACATTACCCACAATGCAACTTAGCCACTGAGTGACATCACTGGAGGCAATTTATCAGATTACAAACAGCTTTCTCTGCAGCCACAAAAGGCTTTATGCTGCTTTTTTCACAAATGCACAAACACTCCCCAACACCTGTAACCACACTTTGATGTGTAAAATATGTGGACTAACCCTTTAAATTGTCAACTACAGGATGCTGCCTCTTAGTAAACTGTCCCTCGTGTGTGTTTTATGTACATTGCAGGTTACATAAATAGTTTCCCTTAACAGAAAAGAGATGGATGGTTTTTAAAATGTCATGCGTGGGTGTGTGTAAGTGTGCGAAAAGTCTGTATTTAAGGAGAGAGAGAGGAGGAACATGGGAAATACAGCCAAAAATTAAAGGACTAGTTCAAAGTAATGTTCATCATAGAAATCCTTGTTTGACATTACAACAGTCGTGTGATTGGGTCAGAGGTTTTACCCCTTGTGTGAACAGACTGACCATGAATTAAATAAAAATGTCAATATGTACATATGTTCAACAAAGAAGCACGGTTTGTAGTTTGTTTAACTCGACGTTTAAAAGAGAGAATCAACCTCCTGGCTGAGATTAAAGCGTCGCTGCACAAAGCCAACTGCCGGGGAGTTTTTGGCCTCACCTGCAGACATAAGTTGATCGCTTTTGGATCTGTGTACACTGCCGTCTCCTTCTTGTCTGTGTCTACATTAGTGGTGTGTGTTACCATTACGAGTGTGTTGTGCAGCAAGTCTCGCTGTAAAGGTATTTATTCCCTCAAATGTGGGAAAATCCTCTTTCACTGTGGATTAAGGAGACGGTGTGTATAATGTATACAGGGGGGTGAGGGAGAGACACAGAAAGGGAGAGAGGGTGAGAGGAGGACATTTAGCGGGAAGGAATAAGCGGTGGAAAAAATGTTTCTGGGAGCTGATTTCAGTTTCTTTTGGATTGAAGTGTTAATGCATAAATAGCGTTTTAAATATGATGCTTTTCTTGCCAAAAACAAATCCCCTAAATGGGAATCGTTGGTGTTTCTGCACAAACTGCACCTCAAAAATGACGGTTCGAGTAGAAAACTGTGAGTCTCCACTAACACTAACATGTTACATGATTTTGATGCATAATCTGGGGAGAAAATACTATTCTGGGTAGATGGCATGCTGAAAAAAAAAAGAGTGAGATGGACAATTGGGGGGTAAAAAAGAGACAAAAAGAAAAACAAAGTTGGGCTGTGTTCCTGTTTCATCTCTTTCTTTATATTAAGGGGGCAGGAGTTGCTCGGAGTGGCTTGTTCCCCGACAAGCCGCTAATGCCTCCAATAAGATAAACCCTCGGCGAATGTGCTCCTGTCGACAGAGCTGCCACCGATAAGAGCAGAGGAATCGCTAACGGCCAAGACAACTAAAAACATGAGAGGCTGGGCTCGAGATAAAGAATGTAGGAGGCGGCAGGAAAATAGGAACAACAGCGATCAATTGCTGGCACTGTGCAGCGATGCTATCCGACGCCATCCCTCTCTTACATCTTCTGTAAGAGTGTGTGTGCGATCATAATCTGAAGGGGAGGAGAGGTGGGTGGTTTGTGTGAGTACGAGTGTGTTTCTGTGTGTGTGTGTGTGTGAATCTGGGTCATCAAGTCATCAATAACCACCTGCATTAGTAGAAGAAACACACAGGCAAGGTCAAGACTGAGTGAAATCCCTTCAGAGTGAAAAGGGGATGAAAGGAAAGAAAAAAACTTTACAGTGTGGGTCGTTTCCAGCTCAGATGACTCTTTTCCCACAGGGGTTGGGAGGTGGGGGGGTTGGATGCCTGGATGGATGCTTGGATGGATGAGTGCATGAATGGAAGAGTGGCATTTTAGTATCTACTTTTGACAGATTGGCGACGGCCGACTTGGCAAGCAGAAACAGGTGGGAGTCGGGGGCTGCGGCTGGCTGGGGCGGAGTGAGGAAAAGGAGCGAAGGGTGAATTATGGATGGGCCGACGGAGTTCGGGAGGAGGGGGGTGTCTGGCAAGGGCTTGTGCCCCGCTGACAGGCAAGCTGCTAGTTGGTAGAGTCACTTAGCCACACAGAGTCGACCAGAAATGATGGGGCCATCTTTTTGCATCTGCAATGTACTGTAGCTCTCGTTCCTCCCAAAGGCCTCTGGGATGGTTGTAGGCAACAGGACTCCATCGAGGAGGGTGAAGCCGTCTGCAAAAGCTCACTGTCTTTGTTACTGCTGTGTGCTCAGTTTGCTTACTCCACTGCTGCCTTTCTTACTTTTTCTCACTCTTCTTCCCGAGTGTGACCTTTCACTCCTCCACGTACGTGGATGGAAACCAGCCGACCTGAGGGGGGAGAAAGGGGAGTAAGTAACCACGCAGGAGTTGACTGACACAAGCAGTTTATTTACAGTAATTTATTATGTATGCACTTTCCCTCCCTTTGCCTTTTCCACTTCAAGATACTGATTTGCCAGAATGTCTTTCAGCAACCCAGTGATGAGCTGTGTGTGGGGAGAGCACTCGGGCATTTTCTAAGTAACAAAGACGTGTATTTTACATGCGAGTCCTCTAGAAAAAGGATAAGGTCATCCAAAAATGTAAACTCATTCATTAGCTACTCACCCCCATGCCGATGGAAAGTCGGGTGACGTTTCGTAGTCTACAAAACATTTCTGGAGCTTCACAGCAGAGCCGTGTTGCAGCATTCTCCTAAACAACTCAAGTAGATGGGGACTTGTTTCTAAATGTAAAGAAACCTCTTAATGAAAACATAAAATGGCTCCATACAGCTTGTCCTGCATAATCCAAGTCTCTGAAAGCCCCGAATTACCAAATTGATTTAAAAAGATGTCACTAAGTGGAAATCTTCTTTGTAGCTGCTAAGCTAAAAGAATTAATGTGGACTGAAGTGGTGCCGAGCTCGACTGCACATCGAGGGTGTAAATAACGTCTTTTCAAATCAATTTTGAATCTCGGGGCTTCCAGAGACGTAAACCGAACGAGCTGTATGGAGATATTTTATGATTTTTTCCAGCTGTTCTGTTGCGTTTTAGTCCCCATCTACTTCAGCTGTTTGGGAGAATACTGTAGCGCTGTGTTGCTGTGAAGCTCCAGAAATGTTTCGTGGACAAGACTTTCTATCGACAGGGGAGTGAGAAGATAATGACTGAGTTTTTATTTTTGGATGCACTCATCCTTTAAGCCATTTTTCTTTAGGCATGATATTTATCACTGATGTTTTACATTGTTGACATAAAAAAGCAGTATGATATTAATTGGGTTTACCACAAAATGTTCAGCACCAATTGGTGCTTTTTAAGCTCAAACATGGAGATTTATTTTTGGGGAACACATTACTAAATTCATATTTTAACCTCACGGTTAACAGCAATGAAGTTTTTTTGAATTTTCTTTTAATGACTTGCAATTTGTATTTTACTATTCAAACATCAATCATACAGACATGTGCAAACTTATAATTAAAAACCAACTCAAAACCAAACTCAGAAACATATTTTTAAAAGCTAAAAGCAACATCAAGACAGCTGATATCTGGCACCAGTATCTTTTTCTTTTGACCACCAGTCATGATAAACTAGACTATGAGAGCCTGATATTACACTGAACTGATTACTGATTAGGTTACTGTGATATAATCCTGTGGGTTTTTGACAGTTGACAGTTTCAGCCAGCTGTTTTCCAGCCAGCCGTACAGATTGTTGTTATTGGTTGAAAGCTCTAAAGAGAGCCTAACAGCTCTCCACAGACTCTACATACAGTGTTTAGTTTTCACCAGAGCAGCATCAACACACACATCAGGCTTAGAAAAAGAGAAGCGCTTCTTAATTCACCACAGCTGTTCACAAAACACACTCGCGGCACAGACACATTACTGACGGCTGCAGCGCAAACATACACAAACACACACGGGCTGAATTTGTCACTCAGTCTAACAGTCTCCGGCACGCTTAAGATGCAGTGCATGTGAGTGGGAGTCAGTGCATATATCTCCCTGCACTGAGACGCAGGATTCTCTCAGCGCTGCATGCCTCATTATATAGCACTCTTGTTATTGGATTGGAACAACATGCATTTAAGATGTACAAGAGCAACAAAGTCTTCCAAGTGATGATATTGGGAAATTGAAATGTTGGAAAGTTGTACTAACTGAGGATAAACACAGCCAGAATCTGAATAGTCCCTTCCAGGTACCTGTAGACAAGAATATTCGCCAAATTTTTTGTATCCAAAGAGCACATTTTTAGCGCTACCGACAACTGGATTGGGAATTTAACATCCAGATTGGAGAAAGAAAACTGGTTTCTTCAAGTCAATATGAGTCCTCTGAAAAGATGATTTCCCTATTTTTCGATTTGGTTTATCGGCATCTCGTGGCTGCCACTTACCCTGCCGTTGACCTCGCCCCTCCACCAGCCGTTGGCTCCTGACTTTGTGTAGATCTTCACCACGTCGCCCTCCTGCAGCGAGAGCTCCCGGGTGTCACGTGAGCTGAAGTCGTACCGCGCGATCGCCACACCGATCACTTTAGGAGTAAACACTAGAAAGAGAGAGAGAAAGAAAGGTGGGTGTTTGAAAAAAAAATATAGGAAATCAAATTCATCTGTGGCTCAAGAAGATGCATTTAAAAAAACATGTAAATACAACACACATCTACACACACATAAACACACAGATGGAGATGGGTGATGTTTTTTCATTTGGACAGAAAAACCAGGGTCTCACCATCTCTCTCCTTTCTGTCTTTATACTAAGAGCGATAACATTTAGGAAGAAACTGTTTACAATTTATCACTATTATTGGTGTAGCAGTAGTAGTTAGCAAATAGATTTTAAAAAACTGTTCGGAAAAAACTTCAGTGCTCACTATACAGAAGATTTACACATCTAAATTCCAACAGGTTGCACCACAAAAACTTCTTCTTATGCAAAGCTACAAAGATAGTTGTGGCTAAATGTTTACACCAATTAGTCCAGGTGTTGCTGTACGTGGGTGTCGCTAAATGAACAAACCTCTCCCAGCTTAGTTAGCTTGCTAACATATGAAATTTAAGAGTAAGGAGTAAAAGATAACATGGAATATGGTCTAACCTGACACTAGATGAAATGCTGTCTAATAATTATATATATATAAACTGGAATATTTTAGATTGCACAAAAATAACACAACAATGACAAAACTTCAGCTAGGCTAGCATCGTCTCATTCTAAGCTAGCCTACAAACTCTCAAAACACACATTTCTCAATGTACACATACTGTATATAAATAAGACCACGCCTTCGATACAGAAAATTGGCAGTTAAGTATAATATCTAGAGAGCCAAATCAAACTGGAACTGAGTAAAAGAAAAAACCTCACAAAATCACACTGACATTTGCAACAACCGCATGCTAATGTCAAAAAGGCGCAGTCCTGAAACAAAGCCCTTGTCCCATGACATGCTTCATATGAAAAACCACCTCTTGTGTATTAAATATTTGTGTTTTAGTGAACTTTTGATAGACTGCATTTCCCATAAGCCTTAGACATTCACAGACGAAACCTCACAGCTCAACACAAGAGGCAAGTAGAGCCAAGAGGCAGCGGCTAGTTAGTCTGAAAATGTCGGTCCTGTGCTTCTAGGTTCTGGGAGCTGTAGTTTTTTCTCTGCTTGTAAAATAATCATTGTCGAACTTTTAAAATGAAGAAGGTTTCAGTTTCTTATATCAACTGATGTAGCGGCTGTCTTTTTTTTAGAAAGACAATTAGAAGAAAGAAAATTAAATGACAGATTGCGGAGAAACAGAAGCTAGCTTTAACGGTGGTTAGCCCGCGCTGACACCAGGATTTCAGCTCACCTAAAACTTTTTTTTGTACAGGTTAGTCTTCACTACCGAAGACACTTTGTAAGTTTTAATGGTGTAACCAGATTTAGAAGTCACAGGTTTGACGTTAAGCTAGTAGCACTAAAAACTAAGGCACGATTTTACGCGCACAATAAGTAATGGATTCATGATGGTGCAACCCAATTTATCTGCTCTCAAATAAAGGTTGAGGGGAAAAAAACACTTATTAATGTCAAAGTCAATGCAGTTGCATGTAGTGCATCGCTTTAGTTGAGAGAGTCCAGCTGGAGTGTTCTGACAGGTGTGTGTGTGTGTTTGCGACTAGACATCCTGTCGAGCAGACAGTAGCATGAGAGACAGCTGTGGAGAAGGTTAGCTAGTTACCACTGCTCCATCCCACCCTGCTGACTTTCCTCCAGACACTGACTGGTGGGTCGGACTGGGCTAAGCTGACAGGTGGAAATGGAATGTCAGACCTCTTCAGCCTGGCCGTGGGGATAGAATATCTAATAAAGAGGAGCTCTGTGTCTTTGGACAACTCTACCTTTATTTTGACGGACAGACACACACAAGCAAACACACACCAAACTCACATACGTCCAACACCTCAAACACCTTCCTCAACAGTTTCTGCCTCACGCACACACTGGCATTTCCGTGCACAAACACACACACACAAACTCAAATACATAAAAATACATGCATTACGAAAACAAACAGTCCCTATGCTCCACACTGGATGACATGTATGTGCACACAACTATGGAAGAGGTGAAATGGTGCGATGGGAAGCGAGATGGCAGATGTTACGGCACAGATTCCAGCGATGATGTGAATGCACTGAGCTACAGCCGGCATGCTAAGCAGCCTTCGACATGAAGAGGAAAGAGAGAGAAAATGGAGCGTTAGAGTGACAGACAGAGAGAAGCGATACCTGTACCTGACCAGAAGGGAGCAGAGGAAGGAGGTACAAAGCTGTAGCCGGCAGGAGATACAAAAGAGAGGCCGCAGAGCAATGGGGCTATGGCAGGGCAGGCCAGGCAGGGAGCGGAGAGATGCGAGAGGGGAGAGGGCAGGGATGGGGGGTAGGATGGTAGAAGGAGAGAGAAGCAAAGGAGAAAAATAAAACATGTTTGTACAAACTCAATTCTGAGCTTTTTTTTTCAGAGCTTTAGGAACACAGTCGCAGTTCGATGAAAAAAATAAATGAGGGCAGGCACAGGAGGAGCGCACAGCCAACACAGCCACTGTTAGCACTTCTTTCACTGATGGTTGATTTAGGCACTTTAACTTGAAATAAAAAAAATTAACTGAAGCATGAGACCTCTAACTCCTGGTCTAGACTGAAATTTAAATGCTTGTGTTCGACAAAACTACTTTTGTCCTCCGGTGTTGGAAAATGAGTTTGAATGACCTCCTGATGGCATGAATCACAACACAAGTTATCCCATGACACGTTTCAATTAAAGCAGGTCTAGACTCTTTAGAGACATTCCCCATAAGCAAGCACCTGGTGAAATCGTTGAGGTGGTCTGGTCAAACATTTGACGAAACAAAGCAACAACACTGCTAAAATTTAGTTGAAATGGGCCAAATCAGAATCAAGATGCACCGTCGCTTCATAAGGATGTGCACATTTCTGGGGGACGATGTCTTCACTTGTTCATTTAATTGGGAGGAACATGCAGCGTACTCACAATTACAGCATAGGGAATAGATATCTATTTGCATATTTATAAAGACAATCATCCAGCTGTAACACAGCCACAACTGCAGATACACATCTCCTTCACAAATTTCCTCTGACAGACACGCTTGGCTTGATAACTCATCAGACAACGATATGCTTTATTTCATATTCTATTTTTATGCTACTTTCCTGTGGTCTCCTAATTGTATTTTTATGCTGTCTCTCTGAAGCTCACAGTGTCCTCAGTGCAGAAAGACTAACTGAGTCTTTATCTTGCAAACAACTTGAAAAATAACCCACCAGAGGCCCACTGCATTTGTATTTCTATCTCTCTTCCAGCATCCCTACTGGCAGAGAAAGAAGCTAATGGCATTGATCTGAGGCCAACAATGTCTTAGAGAGTTGGCAGTGTTAGTGAATTTCTTTGGGGAATAGAACCTTTTACCCTGAAAGTATTAGTACCTTAGTCTTTGTGGAAAAAATTCAATCCACTGGGCTATTTTGGAGTGTCAACAGAGCAAGTATGGCACAAGTACAGTCAGGAGAAAATGGTGATGCCACTAAGGTTTTGCTCAGTGGCAGCACTACAGAAACAGACTTAAGTCTAAATTTGATAAAAGGAGTTGGCTGAATGGAGGCCAACCAATGTTTTCTGTCCAGAAAAGTTTGACTGGGGTGAGAACAACAGCCCAATACTGATGTAGGAATCTGATCTGCACTAGCAAAGAAAGCAAGAAGCCAGTGTGTTAAATAGCTCATTAGTATAATGGATGGATTATTACGAAAGAACCTGCTGGGCACAGGCCCGGTGCCCCTGGGCCAGAGCCTTTCAATGAAGTGACTGTTAACATTTCTTGTGGGCATGTCAATCAAAGAACTACAAAACAACCACTAAGAGACGCTAAACAACCACAGAGGCAAAAACAACCGAACAGAACACAAAACAACCACAAATAAACTCCCAATAACCACAAAAAGAAACAACACAACCACAAAGAGACACACAATGATTTCAAATGACGTGACACATCTGAAGTCGGCGTGCTTTGTTCATGTGTAGGATGGACTGGAAGGCCTCGTAAATATCTGAGGCAGGAGCCCATTTTTCAGGATCTTTCTATTCCTGTAAACTACGTGGAGTTACAACTATTAATCAATATTATTTAGTATAAGAATATTTAAAGTTGTTTATTTGGCATTCACTTATTTCACTGAATAAACCCTGAATTTATTAATATTGCAGGGTTTATTATTGCCAAGAACCTTGGCTTTAAATTTGAGTAGTAACACATTTTTACAAATGTGGCGCACGTTTTTTAAAATGAGTAAAAATGTGTTACCTTGTTTCAAACTGCGCTCCGAGCCGGGCCCATTCAGACGCTTCTGAACTCAACCCTGCACATTTCTGCCTCCTGGAACAGATGATCTAATCCCCACAATGGCAGACGAATGCCCAAACTTTGTGAAAAATGTGCCGCTCCCAAACAATACTGCTGGCAAGTTAACTGGCCTGGGTTATTGATATGCTGTAAGGAGAGCAGAGCTCCAGTGGTTTTTAAAATGAATACTAATCAGCGCACTGAGAGACAGCTCAGCAACCCCTAATGGTGTCGAGGTACAAGCAATATGAAGAGGGATCGCCCTCCACTTCAAACAGCCACCAATACACCAGCTGCATTTTACATGCTTCATTTTTGCTAAATCTGATTTGTGGACCACACTGGAATACACAATGTGAGCCGGTTGACTAATAGAAGAGACGAACATCAAGAGTCAAACACACACACATGCATTGTATCATTTCACGAGAGATTGAAGATGAGCTAAAATCCAATCAAGAGCCAGGACTCCCACACATGCTGTCAGATGAGTTTGTTCCAGGGGCGCAAATTAATTTATATTTTGTGTTAACAGCCCTATTGTTGCTACTGCAGTTAGCATATTAGTTATAACTATAAATGAGAGAGTTTTGCCTTCTGCAAAAATGTCCAAAAAACATACAACAAAGCATGAACATTAATTAGCAGTCTTCCAGCAGTGCTCGAGGAAGACAGAAATCAAAACAAAAGAGTCATTTAAAAAGTGAAAGAGAGAAAATGAAGTGTGCACACCAGGAGGAGGCTGCCTACGAGACAGAGGACCACACCGGAACAAAACAAATTTGGACTGAAGCTGTCTCGACTTGTGATTTGAAGCGGCGTTTGAACAACAGGCCTCGTCTAGAACAACCAAACAGCTCTGTACAATCTGTTCACATCTCTCCCACATGGAACAAGATCGTCAGCGAGCCAGGACTTTTTTCTTTTCTTTTTTTTTTTTTTTTACCCTCCCATTGCACGCAGTGGCATACAGGGTTCAAATGAAATCTCATTTTCCCACTGAAGTCATACATTTTCCATTAACCAACTGATGGGCGATGATGCTTTGCCCAGCTCACACACTGTTTAATACCTTCTCCTCTGGCAGTGCTGGAAACATTCAGCTTGTGCGGAGTGAACACGGATGTTTTACAGAGCGAACAGCACTTCAGTTTTGGAGGTTGTAGCGTCGAGTCTTTCAACCTCCTCTTGACGGCTTTTCAAACTTATTCCCAGCTGACATCATCAGCCAAGCAAATAAAATAAAGCCTACAGAAACCTCTTGAACTTGTGAGCCTTTCTACTCTTTAAAAATGCATTTCAATATGAAATTACATTAGAAAAATACATTTCTTTTTCACAGAATTATCTATATTCACTCCTGAGTTGGCAGTTTGACAATGCTCTGCTCTTTTTGCTCTTTGTATCTGGTGCTTCGCGTCAAACTCAAACATCCTCTCATTAAAAACAAAGTTCAAAGTTGTACACCCCACATCTGTTAAATTCCAAGTCAGAAAGGGTAAAAAATCTCACTGGAACACCTGAGAGGAATCAGGTTAGTTAGTGTAATGACAGACAAAGTCACACAGTTAAGGGGGGACGGCAGCTGCATGCATAAGTAATAAGCAACGTGCTGCATTCCATCGTAGCTCCGCTCCTCTGAAAAGTGTGACAACAGCTGCTTTGTCTCAAGGTGTTGACAGGTTTGTTTATAAGAAAAGAAACAGCTGATTCTTACGCAGGTGAAAAATATCACACAGCTCGAATCTTCACCCCGGCAACTGCTAGACGGCACAACACAACATCAACCAGAACAAAGTTTGCTTGTGCTGCCATTGTGTTTTCACTTCCACATATTACACTGACTCCTGTGTAGTAAATTGACTCATGACTGATGGTTTAATAATACTGAAGTATTACATTAATCTTAGTTGAGGCTATGACTTATCTTTAAGTGATGGTTTAATAATGCAATATTAAGAAATGAATGTAATATCACAAGTTAAAACCTTCATATTATGTTTTATTTTTGTTGTTTTAAGCATCATTAAGATTAACAGTTAAATGTATAAAAGGAATTATATCATCCATTGAAGAAATATTACATCTCTTATAATGCAATAATGACTATTTCATTAAAAAATGTGAGTAACACAAAAAATTGTTAATCTTCAAACAATGACTCGCTGGAGTGCTTTTACATTACCCACACTAAAAACGCAGTATATCCATATATGATATCCATCATAGAGGATATTGTGTTATTTATGACTTTTAAGTGAAAATTAAATTAATAGTGTAAAAAAAGTCACAAAGTAAGACTTTAACTCAGATTATAAAAGCTCTTGACTTCGGATAACTCGTTGAGGGATCTATCAGGATATCTCCCTTCCCTGAAACTCAAATCGATTGATCTTCAGTAAACGTTCAGAGAGTTTATCAAATCTAATAACATGCTTAATGTATTCTCCAGCCACCGTTTGACGGTTCAGTCAACAACGATTAACGTCAGATGAGACCGGACTGTTTTTAACTACAAATAGCTCCCTTAACTCTTTAAAGGCTGTGAAGATGCTCCCATGTGAATTACAGCCGTGTGTGAGGGAGCTGGTGAGGATGATGGATAAGAAAACTGAAGAGGCAGCTGGAGCAGTGGTGGGAGAAATCAGCAGAGCCGGTAACAGCAGAATGTTGCAGGAAACAAACACTATTAGCAATGAAAGGAGTGAATGATCAGCAGAGTGTCAGATCACACAGACGGCTTCACTAAGAGCTGAGCTAAGTGTTGATCAGCTGACAGCATGTGAGACTGTCATATGCCTACGGTTTACAATGTCACGGATAGAGCTGAAAAGATGATGTAAGTAATTGATTGGTCAGTCAGTTAGCCTAATCAGGAACTATTTTGATCATCGATTAAACACACAGTATGTAATTTCTGCCGCTACACAAAAGACATAAGTAGTGTGGGATCATGGGAGTTGTTGTGTCCGAGGCAGAAATGTTCACGGACAAAGCAGTGTTTTAAGTTTTATTAACATTGCGTTTAATCTCGTTCGCTGACTTCCTTCCTCTGTCTCTGATTCTCCCTCAGAAGTTAAAGGTGATCAAATGAAACAAGATTTACCTTAAAGAAAGTTGTGGATTTCTCTGGGTTTAGGATAATGTATAAAAAACTGTTGGCCACACAGATAAATGATAAGAAGATGTCAACTTGGGTTTTGAGAAGAATTTTTTGAGATTGGGATAAAGATAATAAAAATAATCATTAGTTGCAGCCTTAGCCAAGATACAAGAAGCTTAAAGCTACCCTCTGATTTTAAAAATGATGTTATTTATTTACAGGTGAGATATACGTAACAGAGGGACCTGCTCATCAAAACGTGGTCAAAAACTCCACAGGGTGCCTTCAGTGACCCTGAGTCTGAACAGAAAGACTAACTGAGAGGCATTCAAGAACCATCTTTAATGATTATTTTATAAATAGCTGCCCTATTTGTGATTTAGCTCCTGTCCCACTGTGATATTTGCTTTATTCTAAAGGTCTGAAGTGTTCTGTATCATCAACATATACAGTATGGGACTGATTTCACTCATTATCTGCAGTACTGTTGTAGTATTTTAATTAGAAGGAATATATTATTCTAGAGACACATGTTCTTTGTCGATAGTTTTTACATTGTCCGGTTGCAACATAATCTGCACTTATTACTGTATAAAAGTGTTTTAGAGTTATAGTGATGGATTGTTTCCATCATAGTGACTCTTCAGCTCTACTCACTGTTGCTGCCCGACCGGTTGAGGCGGTGCATTGCAGCGTTCTCCGGTTCCCGGTAAGGAAACTGCAGCGTGGTGTCCATACTCCTAAAACCTTCTCTCAGGGAGTGGTGTTTGTAGTACTCAATCAGCTCCTGGACACACACACACACACACACACACAAAGTTAACACACATAAAAGTAAGCAAACTAATAGACATGCACTAATTTGTAGTTGTAGTCACTGCAAAATCAATCTAACCCTTACTATTACCATAGTACATATTGCTTTTAACATGCTGGAGATGTGAAAAAAGACACTTTCTGATCTGGTTTTTCTTACTCAATACAATGTGGTAACTTCTGTGTTATTAAAAAGGTTATTGTGACAAACACCAGTATTAAAATATTATACTCCAAAACCTGTTTTTAGCACATTAGAGATACAGAAAAAAAACAACTTGGTGAACCTTCTCCAATATGTGCTGCACTTATCTATAATGTGAAGCCCTCAGGCCAGTATAAACACGTCTCTAATCATGGCTATTTTTGTGCACACTGCTAAAATAAAATTCAGGTTCTGACACTTCATTAAGCGAACCCCAATGATTTATTTATGAATTGCAGTGGTGGAGTTTAAAACTGGACAATAAAACAGGGCTGAAAACACTCACTAATATGCTCCTGAACTTCTTGTTCTCTGCGATGTGGAAGCAGCCCTCCTTGGTCAGGATCTTTATGTGCTTCACGTCGTTGTTGTACCTGTGGGCCATTGAATAAGTTATGAGTGTAATTTCCCTCTCTGATCACCGCCATCGATCGGTGGCCGGCCCCTGGCCCCTGTGGAGAGCGCAGCCGTCGCTGTAATGCATAGGGTCCCAGAGGTTTGCGACACGTGAATGATGGGATGGTGGGGAGAAAATGTGCCCCCTCCCACCCACATCCTTGTGTTTGCATTAAGAGGGTGGCTAATGGGGCTCTGAGGCTGGAGAGGTAAGGGTTATGGATGTGCAGAAATCTAGGATGTCTATCACTCAGTGTTGAAATGTCTATATATTGCTTTCAGCCCTCCATTCTCAGAGTCCTGGTTCTGAAGAGGGGCTGCTGTGACACTACCACCAGAGGTCACTAAACTTAGAAGTTTTTTAATTCTACACAAAGTGGCTTTAATCTATAAACTTATTCTTTTTTTCTTTGACTTCTTTCAATAGAAGTCTTCTCAATTGAACCTGTGGAAAACTTACTCGAACCGACGTGCTGAAATTAGAGAGGGGACTTGATCCAAAAAGGGGTCTACCCAATTCTAAATTGCATCGACCCAAACAGACCCAAACAGACCCAAACAGAGAGAGAATTTAAACAGCACAGCAGCACAATGCCCTGCCAATTACCAGCACTGACGCCCGCAAAAAGCAGCAAAACATTTTTTCCTTCACTTCATAGTTCCCTCTCTCCCTCTCCAGGAACGCTCCCGCCACAAATTGAAATGTGGCACATTCTAGCGAAGAAAAGTTGCCAATCTCAAAATTGTTGCTTAAAAAAAAAAAATTCTAACGATGTGAAAATAGACTTCCACAAGCTTTCCGAAAGATTTTCAAATTTAAAAAATGTGAGATTTTTTTTTTAGAGATTTGAAGAGCCACTCTCCGCTGTGTGTGTGCCTTTCCATTTGTGAGTAATACTTTTTTAAATGTCGTCATTCCCACAACGTCGCTTCTCTTTTTTACCCTGCTTCTGTCTTTCATGGGGAGGTTTTAATAACCTTGAACAGTCTAGCAGTTGTTCTCTGCTCTGCTCAGAGCGCTTCGTCTGTGTGCACACAAGCAATTAAGACTTCGGCGCAGAAGGAACTTGAAGGCACTGAGAGCGGTTCATTCTGCGAGGGGGGAAAATCAGTCTAAAACAAGTTAAATGAACATTTTAGCGGAACGTTTCCGTTGCTCGCGGAGAAGCGTGCGGGCTCCTTGTGGAGGAAAGTGTTCCAGCTCAGAGATTCAACAGCAAGAGACGACGGGTCTCTTTTCACTGCCTGCGTGAGCACTGACGCCATTAATCTTACGCATACAGATAAGTTAGGAACAGTGGAAGGGTCTCTAGCACCCCCGAGCTTAACCAAGATTAAAATGGCTGCATCATTCTAATATAAATTAAACAGATTGTTTTTGTGGGTTGTTAGGTCAAACCATAATGAGTACTATTACATGTGTCTTAACGGAGACCCTGCTCCATGATTAGCATCTCGTACGGTGAGTTTCACACACATCACTGTGGTCGACCGCAGTCTCAGCCTCCAAGGAAATGCACATCATCTTGAAAAGGAACTACAAATCGGCCCGTCAAATTGTGTAGTACAGCCGGGAGTTACATCTCGTCGATACTGTGGTTTGGCTGAAGGCATCTGATGAAACAAGCAGACAGTTTTTCTCTCTTGTCTGCAGCTGCTCTGTCATGTTAAGGAGTAACGTTCAAATCTTATGATTCTCGAGAGCCGGCCCCATGAAAACCCCCAAATTCTTACTCAATAATGTATTATTAAACACAGATATTAACCTCTTAGATGTTAAAACAAGATTATGGAAATTAGCAGTGGTGGAAAAGGTATTCAAGGGGATCAATGTAACAATTTGTGGCAATTTACACATATCAATGACTTACTTATTGGCCATATGTGAGCAGATTGTAACATTACATGAAAATGAGACCCTTCCCTTCTCTCTTGGTTCCCTATAGAGGACTGTGGATGATTTGTTTAAGTTGTTTAATGCTGCTGGACCGTGGATTTCTTTGAGACGTTTCACAGAGCCCCTTTGAGTAAAAGTACCAATATAGCAATGTAAAAATACTCTATTACAGGTAAAAGTCCTGCATGTAAGTTAAGTTAAATAACATGAGTGAATGCAGCAAATTAGTAAAAGTATTGGCTAGGTGCTAGCTGGTTAGCATGCTAACTTCAATTGATATCTTTGCAACACAATACATTGTCTCTGACATCACGTCAAAACTGCACCTTTAAATCCAAGAATCTAGCTACAATCTTCCTTGAATGACTCCATAGACCTGTCAGACTTACTTTATACTGATGGCGTACTCCGTGTACTCCCTGCTGCGATGGCGGACCAGATAGGTGCTGTTGACCCTGTTGATGAGTTCTGCCTCTGCCTGGAGCCTCTCCATTGGCCCTGCAAACCTACAACACAACAGCAAAGGAAGACATTAAATTGACCAACCTTAAATTCATTGTGGAATACAGCATGAAGTTGCTGACTGTCTGCATGCCATCGATAACTGCGTATCTGTGTGATAACTACATTTATCTGCACTGGGTGAAGACCTTGACCTTCTTTGCTTAAACACATTCAGACTGAGATAGATGTTTTGTGAGCATACCAAGGTTGAGTGGAGTAATCGACGGGCTTCGGGACCTGGAGCAAAGAGCAAACATGTGTTTTTGTTATTTTCACCAAGCCTTCCTTCGTCCAACCTCGATACAACCTTACAGTAAACTCGTGTGCTTGGCAGCAGTTCCACCGTTCTGTTTTCGAGATGATGTTTTGCTCGTCTATAAAACAGGTGCTTTTACACTGTACAACCCCAATAAAACAGCTTAATGCTCCTCTTATCTTTACAACAGTGTAGACACGGTGATAACAGTTTGTTATCTACGGAGAGGCTCGTTTTCCTGAGGCAGCTGGACGTAGTGTATGAATTTCATTTTATGGAATGGGACATGACAATTCAGCGGTGGAGAGATTTCAACAAATGGAGAACAACAAAAAAAACCACACCATTTCTCCACCCTCTCAATTGAGTCTGCACAAACTATTCCTTGTTCCTCATTAGGCA
Source organism: Pagrus major (assembly GCF_040436345.1). NCBI lineage: Eukaryota > Metazoa > Chordata > Actinopteri > Spariformes > Sparidae > Pagrus > Pagrus major. The sequence continues at coordinate 11,119,236 of NC_133233.1, forward strand.
TCTTTTCCTCTTGTTGATAAAGTTAGTTAGAATGTTTTCTCACAAGACAAGTTCCTTGTTCCTTTACATAAAAACCACATGGGCTGGTTTTTTGCTCCAATGCCAGGTAAACTAAGTTAGCCCAACCTTCCTCGCATCACTGAACTGCTAGTAAACACCTGTAGTCAAATTTGAGCTGCAGCAACAGGCCCTAAAGTGGCGAAGGGACCTGAAGTGAAAGGAAACGCTACTTACACATGGGCAAGGCTTCACAGCGTCGCTTGGAAAGAAGCCAACCTCTTTTGTCGACAGAATTTTGCCCTGAAACCACAGAGAGATAATTGTGTTATGTACATCTGGCTGGCTCTGTCTCCATAATTCAGGAACAATTAGCTTGCAACACAGAGTGGTGTAAATTTACAGCCCTAGTTAACTATTGTTGAAATAATGGCTGGCAGGAAGAGGGAAAGAGGATGAGTTCCTTATTCCTCCCGTGGTGATGAGTCTTTAAGCTCAGCGCCTTGATTTATCAACACAGGAGAGACTCAGTCCATATAAATAGGGGTTTTCTGGAGGCCATAGTGTGGTTATCTTCCTCTCACTGACTCATTCGCTGTGGGTTGATGATGCTGTTTTTGTTCTGTGCGCTGACAAAATATTTGATTTATACGGGACAATAACTCAGGCACGGATTCCAGAGCTGGAAAGAAAACTGAGGCTCAGAAATGAAAAACATTTAGAGTTTTGTGCTTTTACATTCAGAAATGTTGAAACTTCAATGTGAAATTATTGTTGTTGGTAGGTGTAATATCTTAAGGGGTGAATAAAAAATAAAGTCTCTTAAATGAACACAGTGCTACGTGTGGAAATACAATGCTGCTATATTGCCTTTAAAAGTTCTTCAAATCACTTTTGCTGTTTTCGGTTTTGACCTTACTTTGCAAATCCCAAACTGTCTAAGCTCAACTTTACTATGATTGAGCAAAGCCTAAATCATGTCTGATGTTTCGGTTTAACCATCTTCTCAATTATTACTCTTTATCGTGACATTTTTAACACTTTCTAATATTTGTACAAGAAAGCTTTTTCTATTTGCATTCCAAAGTCCATGGATAGAGTGGGAAAGCATTGATATGGCCACCAGGAGAAGCAGTAATACTCCCACTGGAGAAATTACAATGGAGTGCGACTCAAAGTCAGAATTCACACTGGTACACCCAGTTTCATCTGTTGTCTGATGTCACACAACAATGGCAGCACCCATGGGGAGGGGTATGATGTATTTATAGATGACGGTATTTGTATTAGACCTGTAAATGAAATATTTAGATATGTTTCCAAGAAAGTAAGCCAAGTTTTTTGTGCTACTTTTGGTATCATACACCTGGAACGCTTGGAGGTTGGACATGAAATGAGTTTGAAACTTTGACCAGAATGCAGTGTAAGTCACACGTGCAGTGGGCAGCACAACAGGAGGCTAGAAAACTTTTTTGGTTTTGCACTTTTGTTCAAGTGAATGGGCGCCATCTTTGAGTCCAGTATTCAGATCAGATTCAGAGTTTACAAAGTTTAAAGTTTTAGTTTGCAGAGCTTCAACCATGCCAGCAGCTGTAGCACCAATAGATTATACATGATTATACAGATATATATATGTGCTGTATAAGCCAGACTGGGTTGGTTTGATTTGAAAAATATTTTTTGAGGATTCTGGGGTTTAATTGAGGGTCCAAGACCACCCATATGTTGCACTCTGGCATTTGAGGGGTGTGTTTTCCATTGCAGCCGTAATCTCAAAAGGCACAGGTAGCACACTAGCAGCTAAGCCCATTTTGATGGTTTTGTGGCCATCAGCCGTCACATCCCTGCAACATCAGGACATTTTATATATGCCCTCGTGGAACGCCCTGCTCTCTGCCGCATCCTTGCTAAGAGTGTGATAATGATTACAGCTGGTAACATTGACAGAGTAAACAGATGGTTGCTGTTGAATGAAATGAAATTACAGCAATCGATTCTATTTGTCACACAACCCCCAGAACAGAAATGATTACGGTCTGCTGGCTACAAAGGTGATGGATATTGAATGTTTGCTGAGTGTGGGGCTGGTTAAGCTGTTACACAGAGTTAATTGAATTCGGTGTCTATTTTATCTGTTTTGTATCAAGTATGGTGAGATTTGTTTGTTTCCTCATTCCATGTCTGATCTTACAACTGTGTGTAAATACAACGCCCCATTCAGGCCTCCAGTAACATCTCATTTTAATTAATATGATGACTTTGATTCAGCCTCTCTAAGTGACTGCTACAACACAATGAATCACATTTGCAGGAAACAGCTCATATTTTTTCTTCCTCTGCTGAGGTTTTAAATCACGTGTTGTCACATAACAGTAATTGCTTGCATAAAGCAAACAAACATTTCCAGTGTGTGGGAGTTTCCTTATGAGACATGCTGTGCTGCGTGTATAATTGTCAGTGGGTGTATACATGTTACTAAGAATTCTATTTTCAGCTGCAGCTCCTAAATACACAACTGGATATATTTTGACACAGTCACCTGCATGAAATGTCCATCATATATTTAACGCAAAGACAGGACATTAGTGCAAAATCCATTAAGTAAAAAAATGGACCACACAGTCTAAACCAGATCCTACTTGTAATAAAAATACAGACCTGACTAACTGATAAATCATCCTCAGCCTATTACAGAATATGAGGTCAGGATAGAGGTTAGATGGACTGACAGTGCAGGAAATAAAGAGATTTAAATACAGTAGACCCATTTTTCTTGTGATTAAGAGATAGTGTGACCTCTGACCTGCCACCAGGGGCTGTGAAGGTCAGCGCAGATTAATTCGATGATGTCACCCGTCTGGATGCTGAGCGCCGGACCAGACGCAGGGCTCGGCACGCCAAAGTAGTTCCTGGTTACCAGCATCTTGGGCAGACCTGCAGGAGACGTACAGTTAGCTTCTGTTTGCTGTTTGCAAAAAGGGGCTTTTTTTGTAGTGTGAACACGACTAAATGAGGAGTATACTGAGAGTGTGAAATGAGAAGTGCCACACAGAAGTCAGAACTCATTATCCTGCTATCAAAAAGACTGGGAAACAAATCTGCTTCATCAATATTCACTGTAAATAACACCACACACAAAAACGGTATTTTCCCTCATTGAGTCCTGTAGGAAGGAATTCTAAATCCTGGACATGAGTTAGCATTTTAGCATGAATTCAAAAAATGAAGAGACATGTATATTTTGTTCTATGGCATCAAGTTCATCAGACATTTCTTGCTTGTAAATTTTAAAGCTTTTATTTGTCTTAAAAAAGGTGGCTGCTAACAAGTGACTAAATGACTGCAGAGGTAGTTGGGGACATGAAACTTCATCAGCCGAAAAACGGAAACTCATTTACTCTGTCGGTCTTTACAGGCAGACTTTACTTGCAAAGTGTTCTTACTATAACTTTACTAAGCCTAACGTTAGCTTGTTACTTCTGCTGATGGCATTTAGGCTTCAAGAACTATGAAAAGGGTGTCCACTTGTTACATTTATCTTGCTTAACAAAACAAAAAGTATCACAAATTTCTGATTTCCTCAAACGTATCTTATTTTCTGGAATAATCCACGCTAATCCGATTGGCAAAGACACTCGTCTGTTTAAAAGTAGACTTGAGTAGATATATGAGTCGAAGAGGACAAATGTAAAAGAAGTCTAAACCTATTAGACTTCTTTGAGCCTGGCTCCATATGAGTCCATCTACGCGTCTTTGTGTATGCGATTGCATGTACTGTGTGACCTCAGGTCAAAATGTTTGCCATTCTACAGGTGTGTCTTTGCTCTACTAAACTATTCATGGCCCCCATTATAGGTGCTAATGAGAGGGAGTATACATGTGTACACACACACACACACACACACACACACACAGACAAACACACCCTTTGTCACAGGTGTGCTGCCCTTGCAAATCAATTGGACCTATTATCATATCACAGATAAGCAGCAGTGCAGTCTAGTGCGAGGCTGGTTTTCAGGCACGTAGATAAAAGATATGTGTGTTTCGGTGTGGACGCTGTTGCTCCTGCAGGGACGTGTGAGGAAAATTCAATCAAAGTCATAACTTCCTTTTATTTATCATTGAGAGTCGATTAAAACTGGTTCCCCAGTCACATTTACCATATAGATATGTTGGAAAAAAATGGTGTTGTTTTCAGTACAATATTCTTGGTAGTGTTAGTGGCTCTGTCATCATTTCCCTCCTTTTTTCTTTCTATGCATACCTTTTTCCACAACTGCTACATGTACAATGGAAGACCTGATTAAAGAAAAGCACTCCCCTGGTAATATCTAACATATTAAGGCACTACATGAAGTGTATTTTAATCAAGCTAAACTTGTTTGTTTGAATGACCTCAGTCAGCGCCTTTTGATTTTGCACAATGGCCATCGTTGATCCCATTATTGACCAAGAAAACAGTGAAATTGAATTATAATATGACTATTAAGAACCATCCACCCATGCCAAACAAATCCCAAGTTCATATCTCATATGCCCGACACAATGAAACAAAATGTGCATATCTCTCTCTGCATTGTGCGGCGATAGTGTTCTTCGGCGACACAATATGAGAAAAAGAAATTCAAGTGTGAGCATGAAGAAAGGCTGAAGCTTAAGGCAAATAATAGAGAAGTCAACAACACTGTATTGAAAGCTAATACATCTATATCTGCCTTGCTTCTCTTTCACGCTCTGTTCCAGCGCTGCGGCACTGAGGCAGGCAGCCTGACATGTGCTAGCCCGCCTGAATAGGACTTCTAAAGACACAGGGCCATGGAGAATTGAGTCTTGGGGGCATGAATTGCATTCCTATCCTCACAAGGACAAGCCAAGTGTTAGTGCACCTTTGAAAACAGACAAAGAGAGCAGCGTCGAAATATTATGAAACGCCAAGGGCCGGGGCAATCAAATGCCTATTGATTTTAATGCGTCTTCAGTCAGAAATGATTTTCTGCAGCATAATGGATGGAGGGTGGAAAAAATGAGTGTTGAAGCCAGGTTTATGAGAGATTAAAGGGCCTCGGTGTGGTGTAGGCGCACACATACACACACACCAAATTTGAGGGCTGCTGTGTGTTATTCATATTCTGCTGCAGAAAGATTGAGAGACGGGAAGCCACAGAGACGAGGAAGGCAGAAATACAATGGCTATATTTACTGTTTTTACTGTAAACACATCTGTAACGTGCTATTTAATCTGCTCTGGTTTAGATTTTAATCAACTTAACCATCTTTATGAGCTGTCATAATCATATATTGATAAAGTCTGGGCTGTTGCAATAGCTACCAGGTGCACTTTCCTCTCTGACTGAGCCAGGTTACCTCTGACACCAGAAAGAAAAAAAGGAAATAATGATGCCGTGCCAGCAGCGGTTCATGCAAACCTATTGCCAATCTTGATAAGCAACCTGATAGATGACGTATAGCAAGCAGAGCAGTACCTCCTGGTTGATCCCGTTAGGTTAGTCGATCAGCAGAAAATATATTGCAAACATTTTGACAATTAATTCATTGTTACTGTCACTGTTTCCTGTTCTTCAACTCAGAGGATTTACTTCTCTTCTTTTCTCTGCTTTATATTATTATAAAGAGGGCGTCAACTAACAATTACTTTAATAAGACTATTGAATGTTCACGATTAATCAATTCATTGTTTAGTCACCACAAACACCCAGAGAACAAAAGCCACATCTCTGAATTGCTTCTTCTGTCCAACCAACGGTCCAAAACCCAAAGACTCTCAATTTACTATCATAAATGACAAAATAAAGCAGAAAATCCTGACATTTAAGAAGCTGGAACCAGCAAATGTTTGATATTTTTGCTCGAAAAATGACTGAATCGATTAATCAGTTAACAAAATAGTGGGTGATTTTTTTTACAATTTTATACCTTTTCTTTAGACCAGTGTCCTCCGGGGGCCCTGCCCTGCATGTTTGAGATGTTTCCCTGCCCCAATACATCTGATTCAAATGAAAAGAGGCTTCAGCAGAGCTCGATGACGGGCTGATCATTTGAATCAAGTGTGTTGGAGCCGGAAACATCTAAAACCTGTCCCCAGGGGTCCCCAGATGATTAAAGAACACTGCTTTAGACTATTAGATTAATCAATCAATTGGAAATATAGTCATCGGATTAATCAGTAATGATTGATAAAAAATAAGTGCTTCTTGCAAATCCCCCCCAAAAAAGGTGTGACGTTTCTTTAAGATAATCATTATTATAACATGAAGCTAATTTAAATAAAAAATAACAAACAGTTCTTGGCCAGGTCAGTTTTGTGAGGAAAAAGCAACGTTTTTTAAACTGATATCAGCTGAACCTTGCAGCAAGCTGATATAGAGTGTTTGCACATCTCAACAGTTGCCTGGATTACCAAAATACCAAAATCTGGTCATTTGTCTTTGAGGCAGCAGTGTCTATGCATATAAACACCACCAGCGAGGAAAGAACAAACTGCACTGCAGGGAGAGGAGGATGTGTGCGAGGCGGGAGGAAGTCTGGTGTTGTGTTCTGAATTTCTCACCTGGATCTCGATCTTTGCCCTGTAAACACAGAGAGAGAAAGTTACACACCGAAACGGGCGCGTGCAGACACACATACAAACACACTCTTGTATGAATAGGAATGTTTCATCAACTGCTCCGTCACCAGCACACACAAACATCACCGCTATGGCCTAAGTGTAACCTACATCCCCTTCTGTTACCTTATAGCTCACTGAATCAATTATTAGTTATACTCTTATAGAAGTGAGGTATGTTCGGACACACGGCCTGATGCTATACGAATACACCCTCCTACTGCTGCACACACTGTTAATATTCCAGCCCAGCCCTCTATCTCTTCTATACAGACCTCATGCGGCGGGCCTAACGTGGACAGCACTACATTAACATCACATGCACAGACACCACAGGCAGACTACTGTGTGTCCCGCTGCAGGAGAAATATTTCCAAGTTGCATAGAGAAGTTAAACTGGTGTGATTTTAAAGGGCAAGTACGGATATTTTTTGCACATTATGACTTTGATTTCGGTAAGGGTGGAAAAATACATGTAGACAACTCACAGTGACATTCAGTATTGACATCCAAACTAGTAGACCTCTAATGATTAATCCATTAGTTGCCAACTATTAAATCAATCACCGGCTATTTTGATAATCAATGAATCGGTTTGAGGAAGAGAAAAAAAGTTCAAAGTGCAGCAGTCTTCAAAGTGCAGCAAAGCTTTGGAGAGGAGGTGAACGGCAGACACAGACGGTATACACATCAACACAGACACACACACAGACACACACACAGACACACACACGCACAGCAGCAGCTCACCTGAGTTCTGACGGAGCCAGGATCTGAAAGAAGTTTGAGAACAGGCATAGTGAATGACGGGTTAGCCGGTGCACGCAAACACTTGCACACACTCGTTGGTACAAGGCAACACTCCCTCATTAGTGGAGAAGGCGGACGCTCGTGTCTGACCGTGGTTCGCTTTGTTTTGCTGTGCTGCCACTACCTGACAGCCGGGATAGAGGAGGTAACGAGGCTGGGGGAGGTGGAGAGGGATGGTGGGGGGGGGGGGGGGAAGGCAGACCTGAGGTTTTTGCTCCACCAGTTTCTTTCATTGGCTCCCTGAGGGACAGGTTACACCCCCTAGACACACACTAGCGCACACCTTTGCGTACACACACACTCATAGTCCTGTACCTGTACAAACAGAGCAATTGCATAAGCATACCTCCACACTCACGCACACGCTAGCTGTCAGAGAGCCACAAATATATGTGCTGTACCTACAGTACCTACACACACACACACACACACACACACATACACACTCTTCTCTCAGTGGGCCTGTTGTTCCTCAAGTGAACTTTGACCCGTTACGCAAACATCTGTCGAGGGAGCTGATAACAGAGACAAATGCAGGTAAACAACGTCTTATCTCTGACACACACACACACACACACACACACACACACACACACACACACACACATACGTACATAACCCTCTTCTATGGCTGTGTGTTTGTGCAGCCCTGCAGGTCTATTGGCAAAATCTGTTGATGCAGACATTGTGGTGGCTTTGTGAGCGTTAGAGTAAATAAAGTTCAATGTTGATCGGTGGTGAAAGTAGTAAAACTATATAGGAACTAACAAATTAAAATGTCTCCCATCCCTGTTCCTGAAATTTAAGACTTCTAGAAAATACTGGTACATGTTCGTGTGCCAGCAGAGGGTGAATACTGTGCAGAGTAATGACAGTGGGAATGCAAACCGACATCTCAGTCTTCAGCAGCTCTGAAGCCGCCGGTGTCGCCCAAATCTACTCAGGTACACATTGTGCCCAGGTGGGCCTGGCAGTGGCGTTATTGCCTCTGCGACCTGATAGCACCATGACAGATGCCAGGTCCAACAGGAGCTGGCAGCTTGCCACAGGGAATAGAACACACACACATGCAATTGTGACACGCTGTGTTACGGGTGCAGGCTGTGCTCGCCTGGTTTTAAAAAAAAAACAGCGTGCAGAGTTTTAGTGCTCTGAGAACACAAGCATGCACTTTCAAGACCTAAAAGAACTTCCCCACAAACAAAAAGTGTTTTTTTCACCTCTTTGCGCTCTCTATCTCTCACACTCTCACACGCATGCAGAGGACATGCTAAGCTAGTTTCTGAAGACCTTCCTTTCATTCCACACGTCTGAAGTTTTCCCTCCGTTTCTTTCAGAGCTGTCAGCGCTCCTGCACAGGGAGCTGAGTGACAGATACACAACAGGGGCATAATAAAAAAGTCAGGAGTTTCTTAAAACTCCTCAGTAAAACTACTATTAAGCTTTGGGGATCGGTGCAATGATACACAGTGACAGTTGCCTTTAAGGTTCTCTGAAGTGTCAAACCCACCCAGGGAAGCGGGGGAGCGTTTGAATGAATATCTGCAATACTGATCCAATATTTGGATGACCTTGTTTGGGAGAAATAAGGGCACGTTTTTGAAAGTTTTTTATTTATTTGTGCCAAACTCTCCAGTTTCCTCAATTCCACTCGATCCTTTTCAGAATGTCCCTGTGTAGCGTCTTTTCACCACAGTGCAACAAATCTCCCTCGAACACATAATTAGTCACATCAGACACTCATGCATCAGGGTTATGCACCATTGTGTGTCATCTGTCATCATGCTCACACTGCTATAAAAGTGCTTTTGTGTTCATACAATTAGATTTCATATGTCCCTTGAAAACATTTTGTTCAGTGACAAATCGTTAACAGGAGACTTGTTGCAGACTAGACTGATATGAGGCAATAAAGTGAGAGACTTTGGTCGTGTTTGTGTGTGTAAAGCAGCGGTGTGTTACCTGTTTTTCCACAGCAGCCAAAGCGGCCAAGGCATTCTTTATGGGCACCTAAACCGCACTTGGAGCAAAGGTAGCCCTGGTAAAAGACGCCCCTGCAGACAGAGAAATGGGAAAAGTCAATACATGGTTTGCTTGATTGCATACATAGAAGTAGGAGTTCATCAATATCACAAACAAAATACTGTAATGCTTAGATCCAAGTTGCAGTCAACAGGTTGCCACATTTTCTGAAATCATAGGAGGGAAACCTACTGAACATTTCTCTTGTTTTCCTAAGTGCCAAAATGGTGTATCCTAAAGACTTTGATAATCCCCTGACTTCCCTCTTGTTCTACCAAAGGTCTGGCTCTGGCTTGTTTGTATTTCTTTAAACCAATCACAACCCGGGCTGGCTCTAAGCCCATGATGCATTGATGGTGCCCCTGCAAAAAAGTGTTGGGGTGAACTCATTTTGAACGTGGGGAGGGGAGCCCTGGCTAAATCTCCTTTTTCAGAGTGTAGGTTGCTAGCCTCAAGGACACAATGGTGACTTTGATACGGTAACACACAGATAGTGGAAGGGAGTATAATACCAACTGAAAAGGTCAGGCTTTATACCAACAGTCTACATCCAGTGGGTCATACTATGAGGCTGACATACCAACTATTGGACAGATCGCTGTGAAAAATGGACAGACTTGTCCCCCTCTGGATGAGTTGTACTGACTTCGGTGACTTAACATTCCTCCTACCTAGCTGTCATTAGGGGTTTATATTACAACTTAAAACATTAATATTGTGTTAATAATACACATGTGATAATATCGTGTGAATAATCCAGCGAAGACATTCAGCCCTGGTTGCTTTTTCATTGGTAATTGAGCATAGTTATTTTTTCTGTACACTTTTTTTTTAAAGTTATGGCTACAGACTCTCCACACCTCCCTACACTTGTGTTTGGAGGGTCATGTATTAGCAAAAAAAGAGACAAAACACAGTAAACAAAATTAAAGATAGATTTGATGTTTTGGGGTCAAATTTCTACGGCTATGGTGATAATATTGTCTCAATTGGCCTCAATAATGGTGTAGTGAAAATAGGATTTCGTGACAGCCCTAGTTGGAATGCTAACATGCTTTACTGATGGTGAACACATCATACCTCCTAAACAACAGTATTTATTGCTATTACTAGACCACTATCCATGCAAGAAAGCTGTGGTCCAACCAGATTGCAGCTCATTTTGTAAGGTTGATCCCATCTACATTTGTTAATCTTTAAGTGGTTATATTTGAACCTTTCAGACAAGGTTTGATCGCTCTTATTGGGTAAAAAAATTAATCCACTATTGGAATACGCAGTACTTTCTCAGTTCAGATACGGGTCAGTCTTAGAGGTCTTCAAAGTTGAAGGCTGAATTCCAAATCCGGGCTGTTCCACCTCAGCCAGCTCAGCAGCACTAGGCCACCAGCCAGAATTGAAAATTTTCTACTAAGTCCAAAACAGATGTGGCAGGTAGTTAACCCAAAAAACTGTATCAGCTCATATCTAATAAAGACTGAAAAGAAGACACTGACTTTCTGGTGTAAATGATGTGCGCACAGACACGTGCACGCAGAGATGGAAGCAGCAGTGTGTCGTTCTGTTTCCATTTGCATAACCATCTCAGAGGCCCTAATTAAAATGACATGAAAGTAAAGACTGCTTTGCTCCGCTCTCCAGCTAATTGTCTGTTTAACCTCTTTGAGAAACCTAGCGTGGAGTTAAAGTGCAGGTACACTGTTATTTTTTTTGCTCACTTCAGAACCGCAGGGTGTGTGTTGCACTGGGAGACGTGTGTCTGAACATGATTTGAACCAACAGGACACCGCTCTTATGAAACCTTCAGGATTCTCATGAAATCACATGAAAGGAAATATTTTTGGTATTCAAACTTCTCCGAGACACTTTACTGAATATTTGTATGCTGCACGATTCCTGATTAATCATATAATGTCTCAGCAAGCCTGTGCTCTTGTTAATATTATCATAAAGCATAATAAGTGTTTTCAATTATAAAGCACACTAGAGATCAGATTAGATATATAAGATCTGGTGTTTTCATGTTGTTCCTCCAAGAAACACACAAAGAAGAATGGTGTTTGGAAGTTTCTTTTTGCTGTAGGTTTTATAAAATAGTGTCATATACATCTTAAAGTCCCAAAATAAAATATCAATATCAATATCAGTCGTCACAATGACACCGCCCAAAGGAACAATCATTATTTACAGAAAAGCCTGACAAAATAACCGAGCAACATCCGAAAAAAATAATGAAACACTGCATTTCAGAGGCTTCTTGATACCTTCCCTGCATTATTCTTGTTTTTCTTATATCTTATCCTGAGAAAAACGTTGGTGAATTCAGCGCCCGGCTCTGTATATTCACAGTGCAATAACCTTGTCCCCTTTCCCCATCCATCGCCTTGAAGAAGTGCTGAAGTGTGACAGACATTTTTCTTTGCCGTCCTCGGTAGGTAAAACCACTCAGTCGTTCCCGATGTGAGAAAGACCATGAGGCGCAGTCCTCCTCGGGGATACCATTCAGCAAATTCAAAAGAAACTTTGTGTTGGGAGAGGCACATGTGCAGAGGAAGAGAGGAGTAAAAGGAAAGTGACGAATAGATTGTTAGGGTACACTGGAGAGGAGAAGGAGGAACGGAGGTCTTTCAAAGGAGTCCCGATAGTTGTTTGAAGGGATCGTCCTCAGTCTTTATATTTGACGATAGCCTTGAAGAGATTTGTGTGCTGCTTCCAGTGTGTGTGTGTGTGTGTGTGAGTGAGAGAGAGAGAATAATAACTGGCCTCTCACCTCAGCAGCATGTGGCAAGAGTTGCAAGAGGTGATCCTTTCAAAGGTGTGCATATTAAACTCATGGAAGTTGTTGGCGGCGTTCTCAGGATGAATGTTGGATCTAAAACAGACAAACAACAAACATTAGATCCATAAAAACATACTTAAAAGAAGGATGTGAAATGGTGAGTCTACTGTAAGGACTGTCGTGTCTCTGAAATGTCACTAGAATGGGAACATCTGACCAAATAATCGAACCTTCCCTCTAATATTTTGCATATTTTTTAAGTAAGCGTGCCATTCGTGCAAATGTTAGTGCTGTTAATTTTCTTAAATGATTCTGTTTCTTCATTTATGGTCATTTATACGTCTCTTAAAAGTATACATATGCATTAAGAGAAATGATGGCATTTTGTGGAGAGTATTATATAAAAGATGATGAGGTTGTTGTCAGACTTATTGCATGGGGCTGGTATTATCAGGACACCTCATGTGATATAGAAATTAACCCCCGTCATCAGTGTTTCGTGTGGCGCATTTGCACGGGACAAACCTGTATTTTACTCGTATTTACTGGCATTATCTCCTGAATATGACGTCAAGGCTCAGTGTAACATCGGTCTGTTCTGCAGCAGCCACATTACTAACATAGCTTAGAGTTGATCTGCCCTCTTTCTCCATGTGTTACGAGCATAAACACACATTTGCAGCTCATTTAGATCAAGTAAAAGGATGCTTCGTGGCTGTACTTGAATATGACAACCTTGTGTTGCTCCTAACCTTCTCTGTCATTACTGTTAAACAACAATTTAGCAGATATCACAGCACAGCTGTTGGCTGCTGTTAAACATATTATGAGCCACGATTAAATGTCTTGCTTGTTCAGTTGTCCGACAACAGAAAATAGATGTTTAAAGAGAAATGCAACCCTTTATTTGAACGATACTAATATTATCACATGACATCAAGATGGTAGGTTATATGTGGTGGAATTTTACTTTACAAATTCTGGACATGGCAGATTCACATGGGACTAAAATCACAGACATCTTATGCGATTATTACAAATTACTAGAGTTCCCCAGGAAACACTATTCCCAATGCGAATAGGGCTCAAGACTGTAGATCAATATGCTCAGTGAGGTGAGTACAGCATGTTGAATGAGAGAAGATGTGTTTTTTTTATTTTCATGGTCTGCACATCCCTCTGTTTGCATTTTCAAGGTTAAAAACATTGTTTTAAACATTGCATTGCTTTTTACACTGATTCCTTACCTAAAATCATGACAGTATTACATGCCAATGCGGTTCAAGAGGGGACTTCTTCAAAACACCATCTTATTTATGAACTAACGGTGCCAGAACGAACTGCATTCATCAACTATTAAGTCAGAAAATCAAATCCAGAGGACAAGAAATAATCAAAGCCTTCAAAGGAAGGATGCAAAACTGCTCTTTTCTTGCATTCAAAGTGCAGCGTCAGCTCGATTTCAAGTGTCGGAGTGTCCTTGAATGCACCACAGAGTTTTCAATATAGTCTCTGCTCCTGCACCTGATTTACTACATGTCAATACTATGACGTGTGGTACTCAATAAAAACTCATTAGATGATGGTCTTGATGTCCAGGGTCAGCATTTAAAGCTCCCTTTAACACGTACAGGTAAACGCTGACAATATTGTGTTGTGTGCACTCAGTACATAGGAGCAGTTAGACCAAGCTGTACATTAAACACTGACCACTATAGTAAGTTGTAGCAGAAGTTAAAGATGAGCCTGAATCACGTCAATTTAAAGGGCAAAATAAAAAATAAAAAGTGTTCTTCACTTATAATTGCAGCCAACAAACTCAGTAACATTTCACTGATACAGTTCTTTGAAGTGGGAAGGACAGAATTGCAAGTAGACAGGCTGAGGTCTGCTTGAAATGAACACAGGAGGGTTCTCGGCCCCCTGGGACACGGATGCCTGTGTGTGTGTGCGATTGATGTGTGTGCGTACAGTATGTGTGTGAGGGAGAAAGAGAAAGAGAGGATTTGCCCAAGTTTGCCTGCAGCGCAAATGTTTATTTCAAAATTTAACAGGTCTTCCTTTGTTTTTCACCGTTTCAACAGCTCCACATGATGACATCGTTCCGTAAGCTGTTTGCTTAATATGCACAGGTGCTCCTTTTTAAATAATTAGTTCAACTGAAGCGCTACGACGTGTTTTCTCGAATATAGGACGCACAGCGCTGAGATGGAAGAAACAGAGACGGAGAACTTCAGTGGTGTCCTCTCCTCTGTACTGGGGTCAACCAATATATCGGCTTTGTACTGAAGATTGTTATTATCTAGAAATGGCATACTTCTGACAAGAAAGAGGGTCCACTTCATAATAAAAATAATATATATGTGTTGCTATGGTGTGTTTATAACTTATCTTATTGTATTTCTGAGTCTGTGGAAGGATGAAGTGCTCACTCACTGCAGTTCAAGTAACAGTTTGTCTTTTCTTTCCTGCTTCCTGTTCGTGGAGCGGTGTGTCGACGCACCCCTCGGGGCGGCTAAATCTCAGTCAGGCAGCATGTGAGAAAACAACTTTTCAGTTATAAGTCATCACGCATTACTGCAGGAGCCTGTGACTATCGAGCAACGCCTCTCTATTCTCGATGCTCGTTAATTCCGCCCCAAAAGCCATCGTTTTTCTCACATCACAGATCGCCTCATCGTCCTAATCCCCTTCTTCACACTTAAGGTATGTTGCTTTCCTTTGGAGGTAGCAAATGATATTTCACAGATTCTTTTCTTTTTCTTTTCATTATTCATTTTTTTCTCGGCTCTTGTTTATAACAGGTTCATCATGCCCTTAACCAATTGTCACTGTCGTCTAAGAATAACCGAATCTGTTAACAGGTGTCTCAGCTCGAACTCCAGGAGGTACAGGAAGGAGGATGTTGTTTTTCTAATCATATAATTAGTGAGGAAATCATCAATTCTACATGGATTGTCTATAACTACAGAAGATTTAAGTCTATTTAGACAATTGACGCAAGCTGAACAGGTTCAATAAATTGATTAATGTCACATTCTGGGTTTCTCTGTAGTGTTTGGTGTTTCATGATGTTGTAAATGTTGTTTTTTGACTTAGAAATATTTGGGTATTGACATTAAAGAGGCAATATGTACGGAAGCCCTAAAGGGCCATGCATTCATACATTTTATTTCCTCCGTTTTCCCGTGATAACGAGTTAATTTCATTTGTTTTCTCGAGATCTCGAGTTATTATCTCGAAATAACAACTGCCGTTTTCCCGAGATAACGGGATTATTTTCTCGAGATCTCAAGATAACGAAACTTTGTTTTCCCGAGATAATGATATAATTAATTTGAGATGTGTATATTATCTGTAATAGCAAGGCATGATGCTATTTCAGCCTGTGTCAGGCCTTGATTGAAAAGATATGTGACGCGGTGATCGATATGCTCCTGCTCCTCTGACATTGCTACAGTGAATGATGTTTCCTGCAATGATTTAATATCTACATTATCGTCTTGTTTTCTCAAGATCTCAAATTAATTATATCGTTATCTCGGGAAAACAAAGTTTCGTTATCTCGAGATCTCGAGAAAACAAATGAAATTAACTCGTTATCGCGGGAAAACGGAGGAATTAAACTGTATGAATGCATGGCCCTTTAGGGCTTCCGTAAATATGTAAGAAAAACAACTGAAATTATCACCAGAATGTGAATAATAACAGTTTTGACATTATGATGTCTATGTTTTGTGTTGCAGCTGTATATCAACTGGTGTTAGCTGTTAGCTGTCCTGGTCCAAGCTCTTGGGCTGTTGGTGTAAACGCTTTCCTGGTCCTGAGCTCCCAGACCGAACCGCTAGCTTCACTGCTCACTGAGCTGACAAGCTAAGGGCAGCTACAGTTAGCAGCAGTTAGTGGTTACTCTGGTGATATGCTGCAGCCTGTTTATTTTGAGTATCTGACAGGTGGTTATTTCTTCCATGTTGCACCTTTAAAGGTTTACTTCATCAGTTTAGTATTGTGCTTGGATAAAGTTCGGAGACCTCATAGATAGATATGTATAAAAGAATTGAAGCAACAGAAGGCAAGATATCCTGACCTTTACATTAGTGTGATGCATACGATGATACTCCAAGAAATGACATCACAACAAGCACAAAATACCAATGTAGGCGCTGGCGAATCATTTCTATTGCAGAGTTCAAAGGGTTACAAAGCCACACAGGTGATAAACCCCTGTCCTAATCAGTCTACTGCTGCACCTGATGTACTATTAGTAAACGCGTACTACTCTGCTTTACTGTGCACGCTGTCAATATCTTTCTGGTGCCGATTTGATGAGACAAATTCCTGCACACCTCTTGGTTGTGATGAATCAAGCGATTCTAATTTCATTGAATTTCATGGTTTGAAATGAGGGAATTGAGTCCTGGCCCCCCGACTGCTGATCAAACCCCCGGCTTTAAAATAATTCACTCTAACAAGTCAAACCTTCATGTACCAGAAGATCTGAACTTTTCGTTTTTTTTAAACTCATAAAAACCATATCAATTTGACACACTTTTGTCCAGCGTTGAATGAACTGTTCTTCAGACCGCAGCGTCTACAGTAATTTTAATATCTAGATATATCTACCACAGTTACTGTTACATTTTACCCAGTGAAATATGTCTGGCCTGTTTTTTTTCAAAACCATCAAAGACAGCGGAAGACAATTAGTCAGTTATTCATCTTTCTTGGCTCTGTGAGTGAAATGTTATCTTTCCGTTGTCACTCTTGGCATCAGTTTGTCAGCTTAAATGAATTTGGATCCCGTTCAGGACGTGGACCGGTTGATGCAGTTTAACTACATACATCTGACACTGACACTAAACTGAACTGTATAAAAAAGGTTTTTTTTTAAAGGGTTTTTTTCTGCATTTTTGTGCTTTTTCAGACAAGATTTTTAAAAGTGTACAACCTGCTCAATCTGTACGATCTGCTCATCCTTTTGTCTCTTGTCCCTCACAAATCTTCGAGCAGCCTAACTTGAATAACTGGACGGGCAAATTGTGCTCTTTGATGCTGTGACAAAATACAGCTGAGGCAAAAAGACACACTCTTATCACACTGTCACGCATCAACTCACACAGTCACAGACAAAACACACTCACATGGCCATGCCAAACTGCTCCAGCCACTTCTTTTTCAGCTCTTTGGTCTTGAAGAAGAATTCAAAGCCGCTCTGGCCCTGGTTATGAGTGAGGTAGAATCCGTAGGACCACTGCAACGAGAGAGAAACACACACACACTTTGAGACAGGAAATAAAACAGAGGCGAATAAATAAATCGAGGGTTTGAGTGAGGGACAAATGGAGCGGGAGGAGGGCTGGAGCTGAAGGAGACAGGATGCAGGGAGACAGATGGAGACAAAGAGATGCAAAATGAAAGAGGGATGCCTCGGGGAGAGCAAACACAAAGGCTGAAGGGTTGGAGGGCGGCAGAACTGACAGACAGAGACAAAACAGAGAGGAAGAGCATGAAGGAGAAGAGGAAATGAGCGTGAGGTAGCTGTGCCATATAACTGCTGGGCATCAGACAGCATGCACAGACCCAAGAAGTGAGTGGGCCTGTAATCATCCACCATTATCCACTTCAAAGGCTAAATATTTGTCTATTAGCCTTTGTGTCAACACATGCCTCTGTTTTTTCAAGACAGCATCACTAAACAGATGCTTGAGAGATGCACTTTTTATGGCTCCTGGTTGTGATTTTGAACTTCTAGCGCTCAGCTCCGAAGGCTTAAAAAACATGCCAAGCTGTCAGGGAAGCTCATCTCTTCTATCGAAAGAAAAGAGAATAGGAAAGCGGTGCTCTACAGAGGCATTCCCAGTGGACACCGAGACTTAGGCTCAGCAAAGATATCTCCAGCTACCAATTTGTTAGGAGACGGAAGAGTTGTTTGTCTGTCTTTCTGTCAGTTTCGATCTTTTCTTGCTTGGTTCACCTTTGGCATTTAAAAGGATCACCCGCCCAGGTGTTTCTTTATTGATCTTACTAAAATACAATTAGGCTGACCATTAATAAAGGGGGTTCACCGTGTAAGTCATTGTGAGAGTTATTTGAGAAACATTAGTGATATTTAACCTGGAATTCTTAAACTTGAATATGACTTATATCTGCTTCACAGGTCAGACACAGGGAGTGTAAAGTCCGGCCTCTTGGCACTTAACCTTATTTCAAACCTGGCCCTTCTGATAAAGTCGTTCAATAGGCCTGGAAACAAAGTTACACAACGTCTTAATGAATCTGATCTTTTGTTGTTATAGAAATATAGATTGTTGAAGCTTTGATTCATCACTTCCTGCTGCAAAGACTCAAACTATCGTCTTTAGCGTGAAAAATGAGTTCACTTCAACTGTTGCTCTGAAGTTTCCTGCTGCTGTGTACATCACTTCTGAACCGATTAGACTTTAAGGTTATTTGGCTTTACCTCCATCTGACTCGCATGTAAATGTGGTTATTCTGCTTCTGTGATGAAGCTTCTCGTTGCTGCTTCCCTCAGCCAGCCACTGTCATCTTTAGCATTTCCATAATAAATATGTAATCAAACAAACTGCATCATATCCATCATGTCGGAGGTGAATGACACTGAGGTGGCTGAAAGTTTCATAAAAAAAAAAAACTATATAAGCCCATATGTGTCTGAGCCTCCTAATGTCTGCTATTTACAACATCATTATTGCCCAAATCATTGTTTCCTGGCACGCAGTAGATATCATTCCTCATTATGATTGGCAATATTTTTCACCATTTGGCACTTAGTATTCACCGTGTGTGTGTGTGTGTGTGTGTGTGTGTGTGTGTGTGTGTGTGTGTGTGTGTGTGTGTAGGGAGGCCCAAAGCGAGGTTTAATGATAACACCATCTGGGAGGAGGCAGACTGTTCTAGTCTGACACTGTTTCAGTATTATGCTGGTAAATGAACAAGACAATGTAAAACATGTGCCGGAACAAGCTTGTACCAAATTATTTAAGACTCTTTTCTGTCGATTACTGTGTTTGTCTGCGTTATGAGCCGGAAAGATGTTTCCGTGTAGTTCATTTCAGCGGCACATCAGGGGATTCGGAGCAACAAAAGGCGGCCGTGGGATGCAGAGGTTGGTACAGGTGCGCTTATAAAAAACACCGTCGAGAAGCGAGTAAACTCAATTTTGACTCTTTTTTATGAACCTGCGTTTATCTGATAAATTGTTATGGGTGCTCATTATGCTGAAGTAGCGCTGTTAATTGGTTTGTCAGGAGTCCAACATGGTGTCTGAGCTTTGCTGACTCAGTCATAAAGAGGCAATAATGGACTCAACGGTGCAAGACCTCCCTCCATTATAGCTGATTGGTTGTTATATGAGATGCTTGTTTTGTTCTTTTTTTTTTATGTTACAGGACGTACAGACGTTCACTCTGCTGTGGTGTTTTTTCACTGTATATTACTGCAACAGAGAAAGAGTCAAAGTAGAAATGCTCGCTGCATTGTGTATGAAGCCCTGTTTTACAGTAGCTGTTATAAAATGGCTGTAAATCACTTCTTAAAGTGGGTTATTATGTCTTGAAATGTGTGATAACCCGACATAAAAATTAAAAATTGCTTGTGATGTATTTTCTTCTTCAGTCAGTGTAAATCTGTGTGGATTCGAAGTGACGCCACCGATCGACACAAGACAATAAAGCTTCTGTATTAATGTGAAAACAATTAAATTAAGACGTGTGATGCACACTTTATTCTCAGCTGTGATTCGAAGTAATCACTGTAGAAATAAACTTTCTAATTTGGCTGTCAGGGACATTTTCTCATTGGAGAATAGAAAACCTGTTTAATATTTCAAGAGCAACACATGTGTTCTGCAAGTCTGGCAGATAAACCAGCTACCTGTTTAGCTTCTTTCTGACTTGAGCTTGATTTAATTGAGGCTCATATTTCTGCATGTCTGAAGTGAAACACGCCAAGAGTGGAACTGAGTTATTCACTTGAAAACTGAATGGGAGATGTTCACAAATAGATGTGTTGCTGCCAAAAAAACAGAAGAGAGAAAAAAAACCTTAAACTGACTGAAAAATGAGCCAATGTCTTTTCCAAGGTGACAGCCTGATCTGAAACTTCCAAAAATGTGAGCCGAGGAAACAGTCCTGGTCAGATGTTTACATACTGTTGTAAAGGACATGTATATAGTGGCAGTCTTCAGTTCCAATGAAGTAATTGTAATATTTGGTTCAATGTCCCTTGGCCTTTTTCTGTTGATGGTTTTAGGTTTTCCTGAAGAATCTGGATAATCCTCCTTCTTCATTATTACATTTACTTTCTTTAGAGCAGCAGATCCACTGGCAGCAAAACAGCCCCACAGCATAATACAACCAGCACCATGCTTGACAGTAGGTTTGGTGTAGCTTGGGGTTAAAGGCCTCACCTTCTCACCTCCAAACATATTGCTGCTCACTGTGGCCAAACAACTCAGTTTTGTTTCATGTGACCTCAGAGTTTTCCACAGAAGGTTTTTTTCTTTGTCCATGTGATCAGCAGCAAACTTCAGGTGCCACGTCTGGAGCGAGGGCTTCTTTTCTTGCACAACAGCCTCTCAGCTCATGTTGATGCAAAACACACTTGACTGTGGACACTGAGTCTAATGGGTGTATCAAACAAGCCCTATTAAAATGGGCCCAGAAAAGTCACCAGCTGTTATAAATCCTAATCAATCAGAAGAAATTAAGAGGCTATGCTACAAAGAACACTTTCTATAATCACCAAAATTGATCATTCAAGTTAATGTATGTATATTTTTGACCCAGCAGATTTAGTCACATTTTCAGAAGACCTACAATAAATTCATTATTGAACCATACAAATGTTTATTGACAAAGCAGTTTGTGTTCGACTCATTCCATCACAGAAAAATGAGAGCTGTAGAAATCATCAGAGCTCAAGGCTGCCATGATAAACATGTCTTTTACAAGTGTATGTGCACGTTTGACCACAACTGTATGTGGTCTGCCAGTCTGTCAGACAAAACAGCTATAAGTGTTGTTTCTATCTGACTTCAGCTTGATTTAATTGAGGCTAATATTTCTGGATGTCTGAATTGAAACATCATCACTGTGGCCTTGCCAAGAGTGGAACTGAGTTATTCACTTGGAACCGAAGGGGAGATGTTCACAAAGAGATGTGTTGCTGCCAAAAAAACAGAAGAGAAAAAAAACCCTGAGACTGACTGAAAAATGTGCCAATATCTTTTCCAAGGTGACAGCCTGATCTGAAACTTCAAAAATGTCTACCAGCCAAGGAAAATGCCGAGTGGGAGGGGGAGAATTCACCTGGGAGACCAATTCATGTGCAGTCTGGAGGGATCAAAACCCGTCCATGTTGACTACTGTGCTGTAATCTATTTCTGTGAAGTTATACATCAGTCAAACTTATTGATACAGGTGTAAAATTATCCGCTCACTTTCACAAAAGCCTGATTTAATTCAGTGACTGTCGGGAATACACCCCTCTGTACACCATGACATGCTGATAATCACTCAAACATTAGGGTGGGAGGCTCCGATGCTGTTATGCTGCTTTGTTCAAAGTCTTATAAACATAAAGGAATCTGACAGATCATTATATTATAATCATTTAACTGCTTCCTGATTGATCAGCAACTGAAAAGATAGCAGACAGTGTATATATCTGAATGGACATCGGGCTACATTTCAAGGTAAAACAACACATTTGATAATTGTTCAGTTAGCATTAGCATTCAACCACTTCCTAGCTGACATTTCCATTTCATTACATCCTGTGTGCTTTACTTCCAGGCTTGAATATATGCGTCCAATTTGTGCGTTAATATTATAGAATAACACTATCGAGTAACACTATCAAACAGCAATGTTAGCTAGTTAGTGGTTGGATGCTAGCGTTAGCTGTTGACTTACAGAAGCATTTATCAATTGTGTTGTTTTACCTTGAAACACGGGCAGGTGTTCCTGCTAGGTTTTCACTATACATCATCTTTTTAGTTACTGATCAATCAACAAAATGGGAAATGATAACAAATTTATCAGATTCCCTCTGCTTCTTAGCTAACATTAGCATTCAGCCACTTCCTAGCTATAATTACAGTTTGATTACATACTGTATGTTTCAAAATAAATGTGTTCAAGATGTGCGTTGACATTTCAGAATAGATGTACTGTCCTTCCTATCGTATTGTGTATCACAATCATACATTAATGTTAGCTAGGAAGTGGTTACTCTGTAAACTTGTCAGTAGAAACCGTATCAGTGTGTGTGCAGACCTTTCGGTTCTCCTTGTCTGACGTGGGGTTGTTGGTGATCTTGAAGAGGTGCAGGTCGATCACTTCTTTCATCTCGTAGACGTCTCCTCGACGCTTGCACACGATCACCGCTGCATCGAACAGGAAGATGTGCCTGCGGTCCAGTTAACATCATGTCAAAGCTATTATCTCGTAAGTATTGCATTCTAGTTATTATATTATCACCCAGTGTTTGTCTGGAGCTCTGTTTGTTCATAACTTAACACCCTTGTCACGCGAAATTAGAACATTTTTGGGAGTATTCTGTGTGTCAGAGAAGCCTGTGACCTGCACCATGTACTTACAGCTGTGGTGTCATAAACCAGCAATTACTTCACTTGATTTGTTCTTCACTTACAAGACACACAGGTTTAGTTCCTATCAGCACTTTGGCTTAAAGTAGTTTACAGTCTGGCAGGTTTCCAACCACTGCACCTGACTCTGCTGCCATCAGTCAGTCAGCGTCGCAGCCAACCGACATGTCAACCTGACATCTCACCTGTCCTGTTTAGCTCGTTTGTCCACCGAGGCCACCCGTACCTCCCCGTCACCTTTGGGTCTCCCGTAGTTTCTCAGACACTGATTCTACAGAAAAAGAGAAACACAGGAGTCGAGCGTTTCCAAAGTACTGCAGGGTTTGGATAAGCTTCTTGGAATAAACAGGTGGCTTACCAGGTTCTCGATAGATCTCTGATACTGATCTATTTCTCGCAACGTCTCATTGTCCCTCTTGACTTCGTTAACGTACTGAGCCAGGTCCTGCACACAGAACACAACAAATTATTACGTATTGGATTTTGTTCCATTTAAGGTTTTTTTACCTACATGTTTCAAAGATGTCAGCCCTGGTATATTTTTATCTATAAAGCAATACTAGGTATACTAAGTAAAATTCCAAATTACCTCTGTACGCTAAGTATTCAAGAGCTTTTAGGGGAAAAACTGAGAATTACGCACTCTGAATAGTTCATACTGTAAGAGTGACTGTGTATGTGTGTATGTTTGTGCGTGTAGCTCTGGGATGGACCTTCCACTCTGTGCATGGTGCAATAAAAGGGTGTAAATAAAAGAAAGTGGATAAATGAACTCCGTACCTTCATGGCATCCAGTGCCATCCGCAGATTAGTCTTCTCGGTGGCATCATTAGTGTGTTTCAACAGCTCCTGTTGGACAGAAACAAACACACACGCAACATAAATGTGAGCACGTGTCTCATGACAAGATCTCTTTCAAAAAAATCTGTCAATTGTTAAACAAAAAGAAACATGTTATTTGTTATATACATGAAAGACTGTTGCCAACATTCACTCCAGCCACATCCCACACATGAGAACACAATGCTTCAGCTCTTGATATGAAATAAAAAAGGTTACTGCGAAAAGAGTCCTGTCCTGAAATAAATCAGATTTTGTGTGCGTGTGTGTGCACTCATCTATAGCAGGCGTGGTGTGTGTGTGTGTGTGTGTGTGTGTGTGTGTGTGTGTGTGTGTGTGTGTGCAAGTGTGTATCTGAAATTGCTTGCCAGTGCCTGGCTGCAGTGTAAACAAGACATCTAGACCTCAGCAGTGGAGGATAAGGAAGGATGCCATGCATGTCCTTCATACAAACTGTGTCCACACACACATATATACACATACACACACACACACACTGAGCCGCTAAGGGAGATATATATGTCCGCATGGCACTGCTCAAATCCCTGGTGTCACTCAAGCTCAACCTGGGCATTATTATCAGTAGCGAGCCGGCAGAGTCCCATTTATCAAGCCTTGCTTCAGCCTCCACACCTCCACAGAGATACAGAGGAAGGGAGTGGTCGCATTGATAGCCGGGACCATACATGATGGACTCATTGAGCGAATCGTGTCGCGGTGTGTTCAGGGGAGGGAGAGAAATGATGGGCAGAGGCAGTGAGGAAGAATGAGAGAAAGATTGATGACAAAAAAAGGGAGAAAGAAAGAAACCAGCAAAGGAGAGGAACTCAGGGAGTGAGAGGAAGTGACAAGACATTAGTTGTACAGATTCTGGATGTCACCATGTGGGGAAGCAACCCGGAGGACGCCTCGTTCCATGCAGCTCGCTATTACCCCGTTTGTTCCACTGGGAGCTCGTCCCCACGCTGACACAATGCTATCACTTTGTTCCTACAGGTTGTTATCTGTTGGTCATCACTATTATAGTGATTTAAATTTGAATGATTAACTGACCTACACAGTATTTATTAACCATTTATAAAGTATTATAAACATCCGTTGCAACTTTACAATCAACGATTGCTTGCTCGACTATAAATTTACCCTTTATTAATGAAGGTGATTATAAACATTGGTAATACTTTATATACTTTGCATGAATAAACAATTTATTTATAGTTGATTGAACTTTTTTTGCACATTTAACTGTAAAGACACTGTTTATTGTAAAGTTTAAAATGACCTAACCTTTACAAGGGCTTAATAAATGGTTTATGAAGCACTTATTGTTTGTTAACAGTCAAATAACTATGAACTAAAGTTTAACTAACTATAAATTTACTATTTATTGATGATGGTGATTGTAAAGTGCGGCCAAACATTTCAATATGAAAAAATCCAACACTCATTGGCCTGATATCGTTCTGTTCAGTAGTTCTGGATTCATTTAAGAGTGGAGATGAATCGTTGATCTGTCTTTCATTAGAGAAGAAAATATGCCCTTTGGTTTGCAGTATGTATTGTATATTTTATCTATCAAACATGTCAAAGTTGAGCCACACAAACAGATATACAGCTATCGAAGCACAGAAAGGCCATAAAGATTCAAATGTTGCAAGCAATCAAATAGCTAATTGTAAAATGTTACCTCTATTGAATACTCATTGGTTAGGCTAACTTTAACTTACAGAGTTTAAATGTATTTTGAAATCCACTCATAAATTCCCGGAAGCTAGTTTCAGTTCTTTTCTTTTTTCTTTTTTTTTCACAAATTCTGGTCAAAAAGTCAAGTCTGCAGGGTTCCCAGTCTCTCATCTGGAGTTACTGATCCTTGGCAGCTCAAATGTTAAGTGGAAATTGTTCTTCTTGAATTTTTAGGGGCTGGAAATGACCAGTTCACTCTCATATTGTTGGCCTCAAACAAAATACTCCCAAAAAAAGTATTTAATATTGCACAATGTGACATCACCTACTGGAAACCATGTATATTCAGACAGCTGGATTTACAAAGTCAAATATCACAATTGTTAACATTTCCAAACACACTTAACAAAATAACAGTTAAACAACACACTGAGACCACCAGCTCTCCCTGCAGTGTGGCTGACCGGTCCAAATGAACCTCCACACCTATGCAGACACACATTTTTCTTTTCACCAGGAGGAATGCTGCTGCTTTTCTTTTCATCAATGCAGATCACAGCAACCCCACATGTACTGCACATTAAACATAAGACACCTTCAACCTCTTTGACTTCTCCTGTGCAGGTAGTGTGTTAGACTCAAAGGATCGGCCATGCTAGAATCACAGACTATTACATGCAATCTCTTGAAATGGATCATAAAGAAGTGCTCCGAGGCATTTTGGATCAAAAATATCTAAATGTTTCCATCTTTCAGTCACATGTTTGTAATTTCTCACTGACTTTGTCCCAAGTTTCCACAGCCTCACTGGTGCTTCACAGTTTAGATTCTCACTTCTCTGCCTGCTGCTCTCTCTTTCAGTCCTCACTTCACTCTATCTATTTTCTCTCTCCTCGTTCTGCATTGTCTCGATCAGATGACAATAATTTGCGGGTCATCTCAGACTGACTGTCACAAGGAAGCTACAGAAATAGAAGAAGGGAGTCTCGGAGGCTGAAGGACGAAGGGAAGGGGAGGAGAAGGAAACGTGATCAACAGCACCACCCAGTGACAGCGAGCCCCCCCTGCTCGTACAGTCTGATTGGCAATGATGGAGGCTTTGATGAATCTAACCCTCCCTGATGGGGCTCTGTCACTCACTGACAGTCATCTATAAAGTGAGTGAAGACTTTTAACTTCTAGTTTCTGTCCAGCTTTGATCATTTACAATGACAGTGATGGACATTATATACAGCTGGGAAGAGGAAGTCAAAGTCCTGCTCTTCAGATTTTAAAGAAGTGGATAGGACGGATCAGCAAAATAGTAACAAGTAACCGTATAAGTAAAAGTATTCATGATGCTGAAACAACCTTTTCAAATATGTTATTATTATTTATGTGTTGACATGTAACGTTGCAGCTGGTTGTGTCTCGAAACTTAACATTACTGCAGTAGATGTGCTGAGTAACCTCTCACTGATCATCCACTGTGTTGCACTGGTGCTTCATTAATACAAATACTGTGCACACATTTGTCTTTGGCAAACTAAAGGAGACACTGAGGTCATTTTTTTGTTTTCTAATGCTATTAAGAAGGTAAGAGGACATAACAGGAGGGACACTGGCTCATGGTCATACTTTCATCAAGGACAGACAGCAGATGTGTATGTAGCAAGTATGAAATAATAGTCTTAATAGATTTTTTAAAGATAACATGATGTAGTTACTGTTATTGTAATTAGTGTAATAACAGTTACAGGAAACATCTGTTCAATATGACATACAAATAAAATATGATAATAATAGTACATGCATTTATATGGTCAGGAATAAATAAATAACTTAATAAATAGATGGTAATTGCAATTTTAGTGTACGGACGCTGTGAGGGACTGAAAGCAGGTGAAGTATGTGGAGGTGGGGGACTGATGTCACCTGCAGGAGGGGGAGGTTGTTACCTGGGTGAGGATTTGTCTCTGTATGTATGTAAGACCGCTGTCATACTGGTGTGTAGAAACTTGAAGCTGTCTTCAATGTGAATGTGTGAGTGGTATACGTTGGTTTGTGTTACAAGAAGGTGTCAATGGGTTGTTAACAGGTTATTTCTTTTGTTTTATCTGAGTAGGATTGTCTCTTCAGTGAATGTTAAGGTGACGGGTTGTTCATATATTCTGTCGGTGGCATTTGCAGACTTTTTATGCATTCATTTCTGTTTGGAAACTATGTTTGTATGGTTTCCTTTGTTATGCACAAACAAATAAGCAGCTACAGTTCTGACTTTTCATTTTGTCATTTTAACTATACGTCAAAATGCAGGAAAAAATACCAAGAAACACTCGCCTGATAATCAATCAACATATTACTGCAGTTCTAACTAACTAGTCAAGGTTGAAAAAAATATTTTTTCACTAATTATACACAGAAACACACACAAAATAGTAATAAATCTATAGTACATCCTATTTACATGTAACGCAATTTTGTAACTTGTTTTTATACTGTTTTTCATTGAAAGCATGACATTTAAACCACTAAAGATACTGATGGTTCAAAGTTTTAAAGAAATCATTAAGCGGTCCCCAGATATAAATGTAATATTGTGTGAAAGCCCCACATACATGTTGAAAAGGTGGACTCCAGATGGTTTCAAACATCTGTGCCATACCTTTCCAACATTCACAGCACTAATTGGAGGCTATGGCTTTACACTGTTATGACGTGCCGGCTTTATGACTGCAGTGGAACAGAAATAGCAGAGCACAGTATATGCAGGAGTACTGCACCTGCAGGAGGAGGTGATACTTCAAGACTCGCTGCATAGGAACCACGAGCAGATCCCTCAGTGTGAACCTGCCGTAGTTGGCTCTCTTTGAACATTCCTGTAGGGAGACAACAAAGAAAGATGACATATAGATCTTCTTATAAATCATATATATATAGACGCTATCAACAAAGCAGCCAGAGTGTGTACAGGGCTTTATCTAACATTTTCAGCGGGTTTCAATTTAAAAAACAAGGGCTTGGTTCAACTGATGTGTCATCACCTGCAATGCCTCAGGTACACACTTGAGGGCATGCTCTGACCATTCTGAGACTGTTGAGAAATGACCATACAAAACTACCATTTCCAGACACCAAAACCATTTTACCTCCAGCTTCATGCGTACGTCCTCTCTTTCTTTGCAGATGTTATCCAGAATGGCGATGGCTGATTCCACATGGCTGCAGTATTTCCCATAGATCAACAACCTGAGACATGAAGACACAGTAAGAGGACTGGAGACAAGGCCAAGGTACCTACACTTACAGTATGTCTGTATAATCTCAGATGTAATTGGAGTTCAAACCTACTACCTGACTGAATTGGACGTAACTGGTCAGAAACAATATTAATGTGAATGCGAACAAAGACGCCTGACATTACAGCACCCCACATATTAAAGCTACAGAGCACTTTATAGGAGCTTTACACAAATTTTTAGAGAAGAAGATGTTATAAAGTTGATTGTGTACTTCTCTTTGGAAGTGATGAAGATCTGGTAAAGGTTTTGGGCACTTCTGTGGTGGACTGAGTCTTGGATTTCCAGCAGTAAACATTTGTGGACTTTAACCAGTTCCTGAAACACAACAGCAAAGATCCTTTAGTGTCAATGAAAGTTTATTTTATGATCAATCCATGAAGTTTTTAATGACAAGAAAATAATGACAAATGCTCATTGCGATTTTCAAAAGCCCAGGATGATGCCATCAAATTGTTTTGTTCACCAAATAGTCGAAAACCCCAAACATATTCTGTTTATTATCTAATTAAACAAAGAAAAGCAGCGAATCCTCACAACTGGGAAGCTGGAAATTTGGAAATATTTGATTAGCAGAATGGCAAAGTTATTTTAAAGTTTGTTCAGTTATGCCAACGGCACCATCTTAGTTAAAACGGTTTTAGTTAAAATGTTTTTTATAATTTATGTCCCCCTTAGGATGTATTGCAATTATTGCAATGTATTAGCATTTAGGTCGAAGCACCTAGAAGTGGTAAATATAGGATTAAACCACCATTGCTGATGAAAATCCTCCATGAATCAGGCATTAATGTACACAGACAAGGTCATGTTATATTCTCACAGTTACCTTCAGTAAACTTGTAGATTTCTCTGTGTTTGAACATTGTTGGAAACATTTGGGGAAATATAAGTAAACAACTCAACAAAATATATAATGAAGATCTAGTCGTTTTCTTCAATGCAGAAAAAATCCCTGTTTCAAATGAAAATATTCATATTGAAAGTAACGAAACTGAGAGTGTGGATCAATAATAACATCTATATTTCATCTATTATTTACACCTGTGCTTTTCCTACCTGACAAGTTAAACTGTCCTCATTGAAAAAGGCCCTTCAATAAAGAACTTTGTGACCCCATGTTGACCACCCAGTTGGATTATTACAGGTGTAAAGTCGAGACGATGACTTACCGGGATATTCACAAACAGCTTTTCCATCTCGGCCATGGATAAAAACATATTGAGGGGCGTCATAAAGTGCTGCAGAGAGGGAGAGAGAGAGAGAGAACACAAGAGAATGAAGCTCGTCCCCTCCAGAGTAAGAGTGGGAAAGTCATTTTGCGAGGAGCTATTATATTATAGGGCCAAGTTGCAAAGAGCTGCAGTCAGCGAAAACAAGGAGGACTGTCTGGGTCACGACAATAATCTCATTTTCAGAGTTTGCAATTTAATGATTTCCTCTCCGAAAAAAACTCCCCCCACATAGTCACCTCTACATCTCAAAGGAGCGGGCGAGCACAAACTAAACTCCGCCATCCACTTCATATCGAAAGTCATCTACTGAGATACTCCGCTGGGAAATCTGGCAAGGTCTTTTTCCAGACGTGAACGTACACAAGAGGGAGAAGACAAGTGGCTGTGGCTGGGGGGTAAGAGACGGCGGGGCCTCCCACAGTCCTGCAAAAGTGCAGGGTAAGGTGGAAAACATCCACGACAAAAGGGTTTTCTCATAGTTTTTGGTCTTTTGGTGCAGTTTGTTGTAAGTAGTGTTGGGATTACTTATTACCCACTACTAATTTCAAAAATAAAAATGTTTTCTTTCGCTCATTCCTCTCTGGGGCTACGTATTTGTTACAAAACTCATTATTTTTTTCCATTATACCCCAAAACAGGTCATTACAGTCAGTCAGCTTCACATATTGCAAGTGATAAGGAGGCTAAATTGATTTCTAGCACTCTTGTCATACTTTTACTGCATAAAATCTACGTAGTGGGACTTTTTCCACACGAAGAAATGCAACTTTTTCTTCATTCAAGCTGATGTATGAGCTCAAATCAACTTGAATTAAGAACAATTCATTTTATTTTACCTACTCAGGAGAAAATGCAATTTTGATTGGTAATTTGTAATTTGAATTACCTGTGTAGTTGTTATTATGATAAGTAACATTACTGATTGCCATTCAAAACAACTCTGCCCTCGGGGTTGGACATAATTCAGTCTGTCAAGAAAGCTGGGAAATCAAATAATTCATCACACATTGTTATTAACTTTAAATGTTAGTACTTGTTACTTACGGAGTTTACAAATGTGAGGAGATGTGTGATTATTAAAGTGATATATATCGTTCAGCTACACTAATTTAGATTAAATTTTTTCTTTTAGGTCTTTCCTCTTTTTGTACTTTTTCCATGTGAAATACTAAATAGTTTTGCCTCTTTGACCTCCATACTTACAATATGTCAAGTTTAGAGAAGAAAATCACTCTTTAGTTGAAGACACTGCTTTATTTTGAAGGAGTCATCACCCAAAAAGTTTGGGAACCAATGATCTAGGTAACATCATTTGTAAGATTTAACAACAAATCTATAAACATACTTGGCTACAGTGACTTGTGTTTAAAATCTTAACTCTTGTACATGTTTCCATGCACCGTCAGCACACAGAGGTTTGCATTCTCTACATTTAATATGTATAATATAGAAGAAGAATTATTTGCGTCAATTCAACAAATATATTCAGCACAAAGATTTGTACTTTGCGCCATTTGTGACATGATGAAGTGATAAGATGAATGACTCGACCCTGTTAGTCAGTAAGTCAGTACCTTCTCTATAGACTCCAGGGTCTCAGTGTATTTCTCCTCTGTCTGCTGGATCTCTGTTAGACAGCAGCTCCTGATGTCGGTCTCTGCCTGCTTCTGGAACGCCTACACACATACACACACACACACACACACACACACAAACAAACACACACAGGGCTGTTACTATGTGTCAACGCTGTGGGCTGACAAAGTGTTGAGTCTTTGACCAGATGTAGTCTGTACAACCCTTTGAGCAAGGTCAGAGATTCACACATGCTCGCTGGAGCGTATGCCAATTCTGACAGATTATGAGGGACCATTAGAAATTATAAGGAGGGTTAAATTACAGTTAACTTCATACATGGCAAAGTGACACAATTCCAAGCATTTGCAGTTTGAATGGTGCTAAAAACAGATCAGAAAATATCAAGAGAGTAATATAGTAAGTAATATTAAAAAAATAATAATAATAATAACTGATATTGACAAGTTTAAGCTTAAATATATAGAATTTTAAGAGTCAATTAGCATTTGAAACATACACAGATACTTTGAAACTCAAGGTTGATAATGCTTTCTTCATTTCTGTTTAGTTTCACTAACCAGAATTATAATAAACGTAATATAACCATATTAAAAGTTCATTAAGGTTGTACCTTAAAGCTCCACAAAGCAATTTTACACAGTAGCAGCCCATAAAAGGCAACAAGACATCATTTTCCGGACTTCAGTTCCTAGATTTAGCGCTAATTATGAACCTAAAGCTAGCAGCCGATTAGCCATTTCAGCACAAAACTCTGTCCAAAGATGTCAGCCTACCTGCACCTCTAAAGGCTGAGAAATTAACGTGTTATTTCTTGTTTGTTTGAAACCATACAACAACTGAAGATGAAAAACAACATGTAGACGTTTTATTTTAGTTTTACAATAGTGTTTGCCTGCAACTTCACAGGAACATGACTCCAGGAAGTCACCGTGCTAGTCCAGTATAACCCCATGTAAAAAAAGACAACTTGTCTTTTTCAGACTTCAGTTTGGTATAGATTAAATAAACGAGATATAGACTACTGTATTGTGTTACTGAGGGTGCGTTTAAAAATGCTGGTAGGCAGATTTTGTTACTTTTGCGCAGAGTCGTGCTAGCATCCAGCATTTATGCTAGGCTAAATGAATCTGCTCGATGTAGCTTCATTTTTTGTTAACATACAGACGTGAGAGTGGTATTAATCTTCTTTTCTCCCACTCAGCAAGAAAGTAAACACTTATTTCACAAAATGTCAAACTATTCCTTTAATAAAGATGGTGACCGAGCATGAGCCAAACTGAGTCAACCTGTGTCAAGGAGGCGGAGTAAAGCTGTGGGTGAAGTCAATGAGATGAGTACTGACCGGAGGAGGGACGGCTTCTGTCTTCATCAGGTCCTCATAGATCTCTCCTCCATCCTCATCGTCATACACGCAGTCATACAGGTCCTCCTCATCCTCCACCCCCTTCTCACTGCAGCACACCACAGAATATGTTACTGACATTACGTGACATCACACTGCTGTTTGATCCCGAGCTTGACTGTGAGTGGTTAATGGTTTTTACTCCACATGAAAGGGTTCACACAAAAACATACACAGTTCTGGTTTTACAGAGGTGGATTTAAATGCTATAGTACTATAGACTACAAATCTTGTTAGTCAGGGACGACACTTAATCCAGGGCTGTGAACGTGTCTCAGAAACACACACACAGGTTTAGACTTTCATGTGTGACGCCACAGACCTGTTCTGACTGCTCACATCTGAGCCAATTACTGCACCTTAGCAACTGGGTGAACATGGCATGTCGCAGTGCCTGTGTGTGTGTGTGTGTGTGTGTGTGTGTGTGTGTGTGTGTGTGTGTTTGTTCTTTTTATATATGTACCTAAGAAGCAAATGTTCTCAGGAGGAGAAAAACATGAGGACAAAAATGTCAAAGAGGGACATCTACACAGGAATATAAAGGACTAGGTATGTTAGGGTGAAGAATAAAGGCTGAGGTGAGGGGTGAGGATTAAGCACTAAGGACTGGGTAGGCAGAAACTCCTTCAGTCGGACTCTGGCACACAGGCCTAACAGGAAGCCTCTGAACCATGGCCAGTAATATTAATATACTACGGTTCTGGGAGACTGGCCAATAATATGAATGATGGGAAAATACTGCAGAATGTCAAATGATCCATATGTTCCTGGCACATAATATAGTTTAGGTGAGTCAGATCAGTTTTGTGCAGATTATTGGTGTTTAAATAATAACCGGCAGCAGGCACTGCTGGTCTTATTTGCATATAAAGAAAAAGTAGCAAGTTATAACTGCACTCATTGTACAGGAGGAAGAAATAACCCTGAAATTAAGCCAAGAACAAAAGACACAAGTCCTAAAGACATCAATATATAGTAGAGCCCGACCAATATATCAGTTGGCTGATATTGGCCTATCACAGATACATGAACCAACAATATACTATACAAATGAACCAACAACCGATTGATACAAGGTTTCCGATATGAAAACCTTTTCAGAGATTGCAATAAAGAAAAAGATGCTGGGTAAACTTTATGATTCTTACATTTTCAGATGTGTGTATATGTCTTTTATACGTTCATTTATCTAATTAAATGTGATTTGGTATGACCTCCTCTCCCAGCCATCATATAAAACTGCTATTATTGCAACTGTGTTATATCAGCCTTCCAAAATCCACTGTCGGTCAACCTCTATTATCTACCAGAGCAATGTCATAATACTGTTGTAGGAGTTGTGTGTTTGGACCTTGGTTGGCAGACACATTGTTTACATTTCCAAAAGTTCACTGTTGTGGTTGAATTTTTTCCCTTATCTTCTTCTGCCTCACCATGCAGGGAGGATGAGGGAGTTGAGGCTTGAGGCTGACTCATCTTCTGGTTCACTCAGAAATGCATCATGTTACAGGATATAAAGACGCTGTGGAGCTGAGTTTAAAGGCCCTGAAATGTTTTCATCAACTTCTTACAGTGAGTAAGAACAGTTGTGGTTTTTTTCCACAAGACACATATTCAGATTTCTGTTTCAGTTTTCTCTCTCTGCTCGTTTCACTGGCTTGAAGTCGGCATGTTGGCACACTGACAGTATCTTATTTAGTTCTTAAGATGCAATGTTATGAAGAAATTCTTGAGATTTGAAACCAAGTTTTAGGGGCTCAAATATAGTACTTTTAGAATATAAAACACTTCCAGCGCGGGGCGATTTCCCACTGGTATTTAAATTTACGGGAGGGAAAGGTGATAAATGAAACTGGAAACTGGTAGTGAAGCCCTCCCGTTGGATGAACGTGTTTATTTCTGTGTTCACGTGTTTCTGTCCATGTACAACTGACGGGAGTTGAGAGCAGAGCGCGGCTCTGTTCAGTGTGATCCAAGCAGCCACTTTCACCTCTCATCCACTGCTGGCTGCTGTCAGGCTGCTGTTTTCCTTTGTCACCTCTGACTAGGAGCTGTCAGCGCTGAACACAGACCAGAGCACCGTGTCAGTGCAACAGCACTTTTACTGAATGATTATCTGTCTTCACCCACTTACTTTACCACACAAGTTACAGTGACTCTGCCCTTAAAATGCAACTCAACACCAATCCTGTATTTTTCAAATAACTGTTAATGGTTTTTGTTTGGATCCAGGAAGTTACATTTGACTCCAGGTCACCAATATACAAATAAAAGCCTTAATAAAACAAAAGTAAAGCTCCAATGCAATGTTTTGACAAGCATGTGCAATTATTATGAAAAGTGTTGGAAGGAAAAATATTGGCATAAATATGTGCATAAAATATTACAAACTATATTGCTTCAACAATCCCACTCACAGTCAGGTCTCCTAACAACTTTCAGATTGAGTTTATGCTGCTGCATTGCATTTAGATAAAGGGCTTGGCAAGGTATTGTGCCAGGAGTCCTGTTTGCAGTGTAGGTGTATTATATAATGTTACGATTTTGTTCCTTGTTCACTTTAAAAAGTGAAAAAAATGCATGGCTTTTTGTTTTTATGAAGTTACTTTAGAATAAAATGATTGAAAACATTAAAACCTAAGAAGGTTATCTCATCATACGTGAAGTGCCCAAAAAAAGCCGACAGGATTTCTGGTTATCTACAGAAAGAGTCTGGCGAATGCATGCTGAAAGCCCTGCAGGAGATGGCTGCCTTCCAGTCAACACCCAGGGAACAAATGTTGCCCGCGCCCACAACAGCCTGTTATTTTTAAACGGTAGGGAAACGAGACTAAATGTCAAGATTGAAATGAAGTTGTTGTTAAAATCCTCAAAAAGCGTGTAAAAGAGGAAGGTATGGGAGGAGAGGAGACATACTCTATGAGATCCTCCAGGTGGTTGTAGATATCTTCATCTTCAACACTCTCCTCCGATGGAAAGGGCCTTTAAAGGGATAACAGAAAGCATTATCTGTTAGTCATGTCATCATTATATACCCTGCTGTAGGCTAAATTTAGTTTATTACACGTATTTTGAACAAGGAGCATGCAGAAAATACATTAGTAAGACAAAACGTTTGCCCATTAATGCAAATGGACCAACAACCAATTGATATGCAGTATCGTAATGAGTTGCATTTGATTTTATATAAATTTATATAAAACATGATCAGAAAGCATATTGTTTCATATCTTTAAAAAATAAGTGTAATGTGTTGTATCATACCTGATTCCAGTTTGTTGTGTGATCGCTGTGTGGGAGAGTTTAGATAGTGTTTCCATAACCTGCAATGGAAATAAGGGAAAAAAATGTGTAAATCATTTGTACATTACAGTATGCAGCCTGGGGGGAAGATGTGTTACTGATATGGGACTCTGTAATTTGGGTCTTGGTGCTTTTTGTAGTGCTGCATTTCCAAAAGGAGACACATGGGGGCAGCATTCTCAAACACTACAACCATCAAGTCTCACAGGCCAACCAATTCTGAAATATCAGTCATTAAAATATATAATAAAAGAAGATTGATTCAGTGTGTTTTAACGTCTCCATGAGGCAAATTCTGTGTTGAGTTGAACCTAAAATCAGAATCCTATTCACATATATTTAGAAAGTTGAGGCGTTGAGGTGTTAAATGTTGCCGCGGCGAAAACGTGACTCATTGCACACAGTCATCAGTAAGCAGTACAGTCGCAGCAGAGGACAGTCACATGAACTGATCACTAATTGATCGTGCTGTGAAGTTAACTGCGTGCTCTCGTTGGTTGACATGATTGCTATTAGTATGACATGCAATTTCACGCTGCTGTGCATAGTGCTGCCATTGCCCTTGACCCTCTGCATGTGTGTGTGTGTGACCTGCTTCCCTAATAATCTTCACTGAACTCCCCTGCTGCATGAACGATACAGCTTTATTATCTGAGTCGACGCGCAGCAGGGGGCTCGGTTCATTCACGCCTAGCAACCTGGCGGACGGCCCACAACCCTCTTTTTTGTGGGTCATCCGTCCGCTGGCATACCAGGCAGCGGCATGCGGATGAAAACGCACATTCGCACACACAGATCACAGATGTAGTGTGGATACATCTGGCCTGGAGCACTGAGCTCTCAGAGATCAATACTGATCACACAACTGGCCTTTTCCCTTCCCCCACCAGTAAATAGAACAAACGGCGGTTCACAAAGGACAGAGAGGGACACAAACATGTTTCTGCTCACATCTTTTAGGCTTTAAACTACACTACTGTACAACACGGGAACTGATAGCATCATATGTTGTGTGTTACTGATGTAAAATTAATGTTCATCCGATGAAGGCTGCTTTAATTTGATGGACTTTAGCTGCTCAGTCTCAGTATTCATTGTTTTTTTATGTGAGGGATCCCTGATTTAAGGGTCTCTAATACAAGAGTAGACCAGTGTTGATCAATTGCCCGATATGTAATCAATCAAACTGTGTCACATCTATCAAACAGAAACTGACACTCCATAGTTCATAAATCTGTCTGACTTTGACGGAGCACTTTATCGTCACAGAGACATCAGACGCATCAGAGGCAGCAGTGCATCAGTAACACCATGAAACGAGCTGAGTTCATTAGTTGTAGCTTCTGATCAAAGGGACGTGGTGAGCAGCTGAGCAGTGGGCGGGTGCAGAGCCGTGTTTGTGACAGAGCTCCATGCAGCCCAGCAGCAGCGGGGCTTGATTGCACATCACAGGAGGAGACAGCAGAGGTGCATTTATACAGCGTGTTTAAGTCTTTTTTTAGTTTCCTTGACAGGGATGCCACTAACAGTTATTTTCGTTACTGATGAATCTGCTGATTGCTTTCGTGGTTAATCAATTTAATCGTATAATGTAAAAGAAAATTGTGAAAAATGTTCATCACAGTCTCCCAGAGGCCAAAGAGACGTCTTCAAATCGCTTCTTCTGTCCAACCAACAGTCCAAAACCCAGAGACTCTTCATTTACTGTCATAAATAACAAAAAGCAGAAAATCCTTTTATTTTAGAAGCTAAAACCAGCAAATGTTTGACATCATTCTTCTGAAAAATGACCCGACATTTAATCGATAACCAAAAGAGTTGGCAACTATTTTCTTTCAATCGACTAATCAATTAATGGACTAATTTCAGCTCTACTCGATACAGGACAGATACCTTATAACGGATCGCTCTGGAGGATCCTTTCTCTGAATCAGATACAGATTGATTTTTTTAAACCAAAGAACAGGAGCTGGTGGTTAATTTCTCAGCTGTCAGTTTAGTCTCTGATCTCTGACTCTCTCATTTCGGTCACAGCAGCTAGACGGTAAGAGTACAATGTCTAGTGAGATTGAAACAATGAAAGTTTCAGGTTAGCATCATCTACCCAATAGAAAAGATTCATTTGAAGATCAGCATACCAGTCCAGGTGCAATTCTGTTCAGAGTTTCTTGTATGCTTTTGATCAAAAATATGCACAACTCTTCCATCTCTCATACATAAAAAACAGCTCATTCAGGATAAATGTGCCCAAAGGTTACTTAAGAGTATTGCTGTGCAATAAGGAAACTTTCTTTTGACGTGTTTCATTAGAAACAAGAAGCAAAACTAACACCTATAGAGCCCATATAGAGGTGTCAAACTAACAGCTAAGCACAGATTGTCCTGAAGCAGCAGCCTGGAAGTTAACCAACCTCTGATATCACTGTGCATGTGATACATACATCAATCCAGTGATTAGACACTACTTTTGCAACATCTCAACCTTGCATTAACAATCAACTCAGCACACAGTGAGCGTTGTGATCAGAAACTAAAACCGTCAATGGCAGTGCTGCAATCCAAACACAATGAATATGTGCAGATACCATTTCTGAGAGCATCCTCCAAAATTCAAAGACATTCTTCCTCCCTTCAGTTATTTCCAATCCTCACACAGTTAATCAGAGTCGACAGAGTTCTCGCTCAATAAATGAATGAAGGGCATGACATACGGAGGCCAGTTGGCAGGTACAACATGTCCAAAAGCTGGAGATCCACTGCGTGCTGCTGAACAGAGTTCTGGAGGCTTTCCAGTTTTAGCTGGCAGGCGATTTTCGGGGGACGAGTCGTAGTGTAGTTGTGCTTTTTGGCTTCACTGAAGACATGAGTCACACACACATTCGCAACAAAACTGACCATCTGCACACAGCCAAGAAGACTTTCTGAAGACTCACAAGTATTACAGCCATCAGCGGTCGAACCACTAATAATAGAAATGTCAAGAAAATGTTCACCGAGCAAATGAGAGGTTTAAATTTCAACATGCTTCATTTCAGTCAGCAAAGCAAAAATAAAAATGATTACTACTGTTGACTTCAGCTGAATTAGGCAAGATGTAAAAATACATCATGATTCAACTGTCACAAGGACTCCAATGCAAGACTTGTACAGTATCTGTTTTTTAAAGCTGCATCGAGCAGCTATGAAACCGGCATTAAAGAGCTCAAAGGCGATAAATTAGATTGGGTGTCCAGTGTCTGCACATGCAGCAGAGGTCACAGGCTCAGCAGCCACGTAGCAGAGGAGTGGTGATGCAGGGACCCTTGGCCCTTTGATGGAGGTTATTAAACCTGTCCTGTCTGACCACAACTGCACCGCTGGATCTAATGATTCACAGGACAGCAATTAAAGCAGGATGAGGGATGTGTCTGCACAGATGAAAGGGAGACGAGTACACACTGCGTACACACTGTGTGCTCGTCTCCCTTGCCTCCCTTTCATCACTGTGGGGACCCGCCTTCCAAAGAGGGACAAGATGCAAGTCCACATAAGGTAAATCATTAGGAAATGAGGAACTGAATATAGATCTCTTTGTGTGTACGTGTGAGAGAGAGAGAGAGAGAGAGAGAGAGAGAGACTGTGGTTGTGTGTCACTCTCATTGTGTGGACCCGCCTTCCTTATGGGGACAAAACACAAGTCCCCATAAGGTAAAAGGTAAAATGTAATTTTAAGGTGAGGACTTGGTTGGGGGGGGGGACAAAAACCCCAAATGGGAAAAAAGAAGATGTCTGGGTCAGTGGTTAAGGTACGGGTTAGAGATGGCTGGGGGTAAATCTCCAGGAAATGATGGTAAGTCTGTGTAAAGTCCCCAAAAGTGACATAAATCAACATTTGTGTGTGTGTGTGGGGGTGAGTGGGTGGATAGATGTGTGTGTGCGTGTGCTTGGATGCAGGTGCATGTCAGTAGCAATCTGTCTGCTCTAACTGAATTTCATCCACACTGTATTCCTTTCTACATTGACAGTACGTTTTGTATCATCATAATTTTACACTTTGGAAAGTGGAAACAGCTTTGACATCAATTATACTGTGAAACACTTAAAATGCTCCACTGAAATCCAGATAATATACTGTACACAAAATGTTCACTTCTAATTTTGCAATAATATGTTCAGTATCCTCACACTGCGATGCCGCTGGTCGGATTTTAAATGGGGCTACATCAAACATGGATGACAGTTTTACAGTTTTCACAGGAAGATCAATACTGGCCCCATATTTCAGTCTACAAAGAGCAGTTAGTAATGTTATTCTCAGGAAGCACAAGAAGACAGACTTATATCTGCTATTGACATGCAGAACCACTGATCAGCTCCTCTGTATTTATTCTGAGACGTCCTTCACAGTCTCTCATGGCAGAGGGCACCTCAGGAAAAAGGCATTTTAGATGTATAACGTGCCAACAGCTTTATTGGTTTCACACACAGCTCAGCATGCTGTCCCAGTTTCCTGCACGCCTCTTTGATTCGTCCATTCTGTGGCTCTTTTTATTTTATTTCCATTTTTTTCTCTAAATTACTGATTGCCGGCTAAAAATAGAGATCGGTTAGGTAATCCGGAGAAACACATATATATGGAAATACCATTTTTTTTATTTCCAAACCAATAAAGATAACACTTTGTTCCTGTTTACAGTAATTGAGGTCATCTACCCACTTACAGATTACGAATCAGTGCAGAAAATGGTGCTTAACTGCCGCATTTCACAGGAAAACAAACTGTCAAAATTAAAAACACTCAATTAGCTCTAAAACCTTTTGGGTTGTAC
The DNA here is from genome assembly GCF_040436345.1 of Pagrus major. NCBI lineage: Eukaryota > Metazoa > Chordata > Actinopteri > Spariformes > Sparidae > Pagrus > Pagrus major. Next base: position 11,160,250 of record NC_133233.1, read on the forward strand.
GGAGGACTGAAACTGCTGATATCAAAATTAGATAAAGAAATAAATAAATGGCTCAATGAGTAAATTAAAATGCCATTTAAAGCACCAAAATAACACAAAAAAATAAATGTAGGCATTAATTGAATTATAAAATGTGACATAAATTGATTATTATTTTTCTGATTTGCTTCTGTATTTATTCCCTACTTAATTTTCCATTTTATTTATTAATATATCCAGTTTTACACATCAATTTATTTACATATTTATTTCTGTTTTTTCTCTTTGCATGGTCCCCCTAATTAATTTCCATATTAACGTATTTTATTTTTACATTTCTTTATGCATTTCTGCTTCATGATGCAAATGAGGGGGCCTATTAATTAATTTATTGATACTTCTTTGTTGATTTTATTTTATTTTGGTAGTTTCAGTCCTCAATAGGGGGGATATGAATCAAAAATGTAAAAAAAAAGAAAGAAATGTCATTCAAAACTATAATTGTGTCTTATTTGCAACAATAACTCTAACTATGATTGTAGGTCAATATTAAGTTAAATATGTGCCTCTGTGCCATTTTACATAATTTTTCTGAACAGCCCCAAGATATCAGACCACTTCACCTCTCCTCGTACATTTTGAAAACAAACCACTCCCAAGGTTCACACGGACGCAGCCCATCTAACTGAGACTGACCAGGGATCAGCTGTTTGCTTTAGGGTTTTGTCACCACCACACGAGATACACCACAAGGGAAACACTCTGGGGGAGGTTGATCCAACCACACCAAAGAAGCAGGTGCGAGAGTACCTTCAGATAGTGTTACCATCATCTGCAGCCCACACTGGCCGTTATTTCAGGGGATTTTCCCACCTGATTGCTTCAGAGCAGTTGATTCAACAATTGCACTTCTTCCTGTCTCCTCATACTTAGCATACTGTATGTGGAATTTAAAGTCTGTTCACTGCTTTAGTTTTCTGCACAAAGACCTAAGACTCACTAAGAGGATGAGTTTGAGAATGTAAAATTCAGGGATGTTCCATTTTGTTTGACCTAAAATTAAAACAAAACTCAACACTCCAGCCTGGCTTCTGCTAATGTACTGCAGTAAAGAATTGTTGGGGTTAAAAATCTCATCTGTAAATGTCTTTTTATTGTAAGTATACATCAAACAACAAAATGTTCACTAACCTTTAAATGCCACTCTTGATAAAACATTTATGTAAAGCAGGAGAGCGAGTCGATAAAGTCGTATTAGCGTTTCGGGGAGAAAACTAAAAAAGCTCCTTGCTAACACACTTTACACATCAAACGTTTTGCTGTTGAAAAAGTTTGGAAATAAGGGACGTTTGAATATTTAACAGCCTCCTCAGCCTGTTGTGCATGGTGACAAACAATGGATGTTAAATTAAAAAGCACAACATTTACATAAAACACACAATTGAGATGGTAAATACAATGCATGCTGGTGTGTGGGTGTGTGTCAAACTAATAGCTTTATGCATGTTTCGTTAGATTGATTATTATTTGTGCATGTATACATGAATGTGTGCGTGTGTGTGTTTGGGAGCATGTCTGTATGACAGATGCAGCCGGTGTATAAAATTCAATCCACATAGAGGGGAGTCAATAAAAACCTGATTGGCTCGGAGAGAGAGACTAGCTAATGTTTGGCAATCACTGCCATGGCTCATTAACGGCCATAATACATAATTAGTGTGTTTGGATATAAAGACGTGTGGCTGTTTGGAATGCGACACACGTTTGCCATTTCTCCTCAGTCTTCATTGCCTGCATCATTTAGTCCACCGCTATCCTCATCAAACACTGCTTCGCGTGCATTATTTCCGCAGTCATGCATATTGTAGAGACAGCAGAACCTCCGAGATGATGACAGTTTAGGTCAGACGATGTCCATACTAAGCCAGCCGAATCTAAGAATAGATCTTTATCTCTGGGTTTTGCTCCTCCGACTGCTAACAGAGGTTTTGGATAAACTCACAGCAGAGGCCAAGCTCATGTTAACATGGTAACACAGTGCCCTAATGTTTCTGCTCACTGGGTAGTAAGTGGGGTGACAGAGATCAGATCCATAACCAGCTGGGAGCTTGATTTCATGCATTGGAAATGTGCCAACTGGGCTGAAAAAGCAGGAAAGATATTAACTACGAATACTACTAGCAGGTAGTGTCAAAGCACCAAACAGGAAGTGGCAAAGCAAAGAGTCTCCAACAACCTCTGACTGAATAGAAATGGTTCAAGAAATGTACATTACAAAGCAGTTGACTTTCTCTCTGAGACGTGCTCCTGAAAAACGTTAGTTGAACCGTAAGTGATTCTCTACTATGTGTATATTCTGCACTTGGACCAATAGCATGGACTTCCAGTTATAGACGGCTTTACATGACTCAAAGTCATGTGAGTCATAAGAACCTTCACTATTTCAAGAACAATCATGGACACTGCAATGTAACCCGACCTCTATTCACTTCAGGTCTTTCTTTTTTTTGTCAAAATAACAATAAAAATAAAGTTTGAATAAAACAGTACAAATACATTTAATGTTTAACCTTGATTTTGTAAATATATGCTTATTCTAAATGTGATGCCAGCAACGTGTTTCAAACAAGTTGGTGCCGGGGCAACAAAAGATGGAGAAAGTTGAGGAATGCTACAAAAACACCTGTTTGGAACATTCCACAGGTGAACGAGTTAACTGGTAACAGGTGATAGTATCATGATCAGGCATGAAAGGGGCATCCTCGAAAGGCTCAGGCAAGGATGGGGCGAGGTTCACCACTTTGTGACACACATGATTGTCTTAAGGATATTACTACATGGGCTCAGGAACACTTTGTCAAATTGCTGTCGGCAAACTAGGCATGCCACAGGAAGGACATTTTCCCACCAGTTAATAAACTCTGAACAACACCGGTGTTACCTATGACAGCACAGGACACTTTACAAAAGACTTTAATGATGCAGTAGTCACATGACGTGCAATTATTTGTCAGTACTAACCGCTATCATTCATCAAAAATGTGTCTACAGAGAAGAACAATGGCCATTTTCTGTATTTTTTCAATCTGAAATATGTCAGGGAGTAGTTTCATTCAGTCTATGGGAATAATGGAAGGCAGCAGACTGCACACCTCCAACTTCTCAGTGAGGTAATCAACTCCTTTTTCCGTCATTAACGTTATCAGGTTCAGTACTTGCATTGGATCTAAATCCGAAATACTGCCAAATAGTTGTGTTTGCCTTTGACACCACATCTTCGCCATCATCTTGTCAGTCAACTCTCCTTACTCTTGTAACCTGAAATCTGACTCCTGATTGGAACTCTGCTGCTTCAGCTGTGTTGAACAGACACTATCAGTAAATAGCTGTAGCATCCATCATCAGTATTAATTCTTTTAAAAAAATAAAAATTAAAAAAAGCGAAAGACAGTGGGCGAGGAAGGTAACTGGTGTATGCCCAAACAGTGTACCACAGCAGTAAACGGAGTTCTTTTGCAAATGATTTCGCTCTGTTTGTATTCACCTTTTACACCACATCCCAACTTTCTTGGAATCTTGAAAGTTGGAACTAAATAAGTCAAAACATGTGAACATGGAGATCAAGTGGGGATAGAGTGGTCTCAGACAGCAGATGGTAACATCAATTTTGCAAACTCTTAGAAATTAACAATGGAGAAAACATTGAAATGACTACAGGCCATCTTTTTTGGCTGTTTCAAAAAATTCTGAAAAATGAAACCATGAAAAATCTTCCTGGCTCAACACTTCCTGCTGCTGAGGTTTCTCATAATCACAAACTTTTGCTCCAGTACAAACATATAAGTTGAAGACCCAGAGCTCCTCACACTCTTCCTTCATCTGTTGAAGTTCACTTCAGTTCAGTTATGTTAACAGCAGTGTAAGCTTTATGACGCTCTACCTCTCTCCCTCCTATTAACTCTATCTCCACAGCATCAGGTCAAAAGCAAGGGCATCAGATCTGTCCAGGTAAATCATGTCAGCCTCCACAGACTACAGCCCCTCAGGACACACACATCCACACTCACACACTTAGTCACACGCACAATCACACCTCTCTAGTATTCAAAGCAGATCCTGAAAGACCTTCACTCCAGCGCTCGCTGAATGTTTTATGTTCACATTAATAAGGGAGCACATCACCCAAGTGATCACACATTTGCATGATTTTCACACACAGACAAACACCGAAACACTTCACAGGAGCATATTCATGTTCCCACGCAGCTTGAGACCTTGATGCACAAACACATCTGATCGGCCAAATCCTCACTCTGCTTACAGGTGAGGTAACTCCAGCTGAAATTCACAGCGTGTGAATCAGCAGGCTGCTCCCAGCTGACCAACAGTCCGACTGTATGACACACATAAAGACAGACTCTGCTGTACAGATTGTAGGCCTGGATAATATAGAGATATTATGTCATTGTGAAATGAGACCATATGATAACTCAGATTTTGAATGTTATTTTATGATATGGCACAAGTGTCTTTTCCTGGTTTTAAAGGCTGCGCTCCAGTGAAGTGAGTTTTCTTAGCTTAGCAGACTGTTCTGCTTATTCTAATATTTGATACTTAATATTTTGTGAAAGTACCAACAGTCATCCAAACAATATTGTAATTGATATTGAGGTATTTTGTCAAAAATATTGTGATATTTAAAGCAATATAAATAATATTATTGACAAAATACCTCAATATCAATCAGAGGGCTTTTGTATGTATTTTATCAGTACGTAACAAAAATAAAATCCAACAAAAATGCAATCATCAAAGTTAATCTGGCTGGTGGCAGCTGGTGCATTTACACATAAATACTGTAATCTGCTAATTATTTTATAATCATTTAATTTTAAAAAGTCATTTTTCAAGCAAAGATTCCAAACAGTACCTTTTTTAGCCTTGTTGAGGATTTCCTCTCGGTTGTCTTACGTCAGAATAAACTGACTTTGTTGAAGTTTTGGATCAATCAGAAAACAGACAGTTTGATGACATCCCCTTGGGCTTTTCAAAATTGTGATGGGCTTTTTTATTTTTTCTGAAAATGTTATATATCAATCAAATGACTGAGAAGATATTTAGTTAGTTGTCACCCTAAAGAAGGAATGGTTAAACTAAAAGCAGTAGAGGCAGAGATCTCCCTACTCAAGCCCTAGACAACCCTGATGACATCACTAAGACATCGTTATGGTTTCTGTCTCAGACTTAAAACAACACAGGACACATACATATACAGCTTTTTCAAAATAAAGCTTATCACAATTACACCAGTCTTCATTTCGATAGAAAGATCCATTTGAGACGGCTTTCAACCATTATTTTGTCTTTCAAAAAAATTATTTTGCATTGCGGTTTACAGTAAAGATTCCTTACACTGCAAGGAAAGCAGAACGGTTTACAAGTACAACTGAGAGTGAAGAGAAAAACTGTGAAAATGCAGAAGAGGCGCTGATTATACTGCAGATCAGGGTCTTAAAGTAATTATGCCAAACTACAGTATGGATGATAAAATGGCAATTGTGCTGTAGATGGTTCTTTACCGATGCAGTTTTCATCCAGATGTTTGTATTATTGTTCGACTTCCTTCATTTCTTTTTATTGTATTGAACAATATTGTTCACACATTGTAATGCAGCTGTTCGCAACAGGCTCGAGAACACATCTGTGCGTGCGGCTCGTGAGAACATCAGCATCACGTAATCATCACCGACTGATATGGAAGAGTGTAATTGTATTAAGGGATTATTTTTTTCCCTTCAGTTCAGCCTGATGACAACTGAGGAGAATCCTCCACTTAGATAGCTTGAGGCCTCCCAGAGCTCCTTGCTATTGTGTTCACTGCTGTTATTACCATTGAATCCACTGCGGCAGCCGCGCTAAAGACATAACCTCATCTCTCCGCCCACTCCCCAACCAAACTTCAACACAATCTCCATTGTTTCATCACGCTGACATGACGATCTCATTCCCTCGCCGCTGAAACACTATCCTACAGTTAACTGAGGATGAAATGAAGCAAACGGGGAGAAGGAGTCTCCCTGAGGGGCATTTCAGGCGAAAATATAAACTCTGTTTTTAAGAGTCTTTCAAACAACCACTGAAGAGAAGTTATCGGGATACTGATTTCAGCTCCTTGTAGACTCATTTAGAGAGCCAAGACTTGAAAGACTTGCCAAAACCGTAACCAAGTGTAAGAGCAAGTTTGAGTGGGTTGTCTGCATTGTAAACGGTGTCCTCAGGCGGTCAGTGAAAATCCATATGGACATTCCTCAGGAATTTTTTCCTCCTTCCCGGAGCCTTTGATCCTGCTGTGTCAGTCATGGACCTGTACGTTTTGGTTTTAGCGGGCCCTGTCTCACCCCATGGGACCTTCTGAGTCACAAGAGGGGATAACCAAATGTTGGAATCAGTTATGGGGATTACTGCTCTACAATATGTCATACAGCTAAATTCTATACTTAAACAGGAGCTTTGCTGCAGCATACACAAATGAACAATGGTAAACTTCTCTCCATTTTGCCTGCACCAACAGTATCAACTACAGAGTGTTGTTCTGCACTTTGTAGGCCCTTGGAGAGCTGCCCCTCACTTGACCCAAGAGGGAGAGAGAGTCTCACCAAACTCCAATCAAACTGTCTAAACAAGGCTGTAGCAGTATCATTGTGTAAGACTTGCTATCTTTCTTTGTTTTGGGCTGATTTTTAAAATCTCGCTGGACTGACTGCAGTGGATTCAGATCAACTGTGCGCAGGGTGGTGAGACTGACTCCTAGTTATTGAGTGGAAGCAGCTTGGGGCATTTCCCTCCCAGCCAATCATGGTGTGACGATGCCCTTTTGTAAAGGCCTAAGAGAGGTGGGGAATGGCACCCAGGTGGCTCTCACTCTCATTCTGACTCTGTCCCTCTCTCATTCTGGATCTGTCCCTGACTCACAGCAAACCTCAGAAACTCTGGTATGTTTAGGGCCCTGTTGTGACTTCTTGGCTGCCCCATTTCATTCTAGTGAGAGAAACTGTGTTTGTTCTTCAGCCAAGTTGAGCGACCACAAGGTTACCAGGCAATTAGGCTGCATGCATTAGGGTTGTCCTTATTTGAGCAAGTGTGGCTTGCCTTGCTAATAGCCGGACCCCTTCAGATTTTCTTTTGTTTTTTCATTTTATCTTAACTTGAAACCCAAGCCCCTATACACCTTCAGTTTTATCATTTTATTTCACTGGGGACTTGAGAGCTTGTAGAAGCACATTTCAGTTTGATTATCCCCTGAAGAGGCTGCCAGTACCGCCACACGGCAGTGCAGCACCAAGTTTCTGTCTTTCTACTGCATAGACGGCCCAGTTTTATGCAAGGGTCAAACAGAGAGGCCCCGCTATATATCAGGCTAATCATTTGATATTGGGAAATTAATGTTTTCGGCTATTTACAGGAGGCCAAATTCTTTTCATGGACTTTGCAATCTACACATTCCGATACAGTCTGTGGCGGTATGCACCTTTTTTTAAAGGTGTACTCTGTAGTTTTGGAGAAGAAATTATGATCAGAAGAGAAAGATCTTCATTGACTGATTGATTTTATTTATTTTTATGCCTGAACAAACTAAATAAACGATCTCACCTCGTTTTCATGACCGAATAAACTGAATACACAAGCTGACCTTAAAGGACAACACAACTTCATATTGTTGCACCTGACTGATAAACCAGAGAACTGAACATTAGGCTCCATGGTCAGAAAGTTTTTATATCATGTCGACAATCAATTGCAGTTTTTATAATGCCTTGTTTTAGGGGGTGCTGCAGCCCTACTCCCTGTGTCCATGGTGGTGTGAGAGATGCTAATGTAGTGAGCTAATGCCTCTGCATTTGGCTTTGGAATTGTTATAGTTGTTATATTGGGTTTTTTCTCAATAACATTTTTTACTCTAAAGTCATTTTGAAAACATAATGGCAATGACGCTATGTGAATTACTCAACCTTACTGCACCTCTAATTGGAAAAACACTTTGTATGAAGTTTTATTATAACAACATTTAGGATGAAGGATGAATTATTTATTGTGTTTCTTCTTTCCAATAGTTGAAGTTTGAATTCACAGTCCAGCTCATTTTTTGCTGCAGCCATCTTATCAGGATGTAGTTTACACCCGGGACACCAGATGAATGTAATTAAGTTGTTGGAAGGAGAAAAGGCAGGAGGTCTCTGGTGCTCAAGAGAGCCAAGACTGAAAAACAATTAGTAGGGAAACTGCACCTAGCTGAGTGAAGAGATGCAGCATTGCTTTTCACATAAAATACATCAAAAGAGAAGAAACTTTCAGGTGGGGAGAAACTTATCTAATAATTCAGGTAAAGCCTTTATAGGCAGCAGAGCGCCTCACTATTTATGAGCTCCAGCAGCTCAAAAATAGTAGTTTCCTGGTCAGGAGAGGACACATATAGTATCTTCATGTTTCTGCTGCACAGAGCCTACAACTAGTAAAGTTGATTTACATCCATACTGGCTGTAGGTAAACAAAGGCTGAAGCGGGGTTATCCATCTTGTTGCACCTCACACCACGATTCATCATGGTAGTTTACATGTCAGCTGTTTTATTACTTTCCTCTGTCAATGCTGGATTATAGTGTTGACCGGAGCCATATCAGGCAAATACTCCACGAGACGGTGCCATAAATCCAACTCTCCAGGGAGAAGGGTAAACATAGTGACATCTGTGTTATTGGCTCAAGACATTAAAAGCCTGGAAAGTAAATGAAAAATTCTCATATCCCAATCCTCCAAGGCATGGCTGTCAGTCTAGTATGTGGTTTTCAATTTCAGGTCATCTTTATTGGCTTTGGTCTTTTGTTTTAAGAGTATTAAGGATGCAGTAGGCACGATTTAATATGTAGAAAGCTATTCATCTGATGATGTTAGATCAAAAAGACGAGCACGTCCACTCATTGATGTTCAGCCCAGCCTGCCCAAGTTAAGATCCTGATGTAAGTCATGGTAAATCTTCTTGATGTGCATAAAATGACACATCAAAAACCAAATGATGAAATCTCAAACTAGCTCCAAAACAGCAGCAAACAAGAACTCTCCTCGGTGAAAGTCTGACGAACCAAACACGCTTCAGTCCCGCTCTAATGCAACAAATGTGTTTGCCACTTCTGAATCTGTGCAGCTAAAGCTCTGGCCACAAATAGCCAGCCTGTCACATCTATATGGCATAAGTGGGTTAGCGTCACTTAGCATACCCCGAGGAGTTCCCATTATAATCATGAACAATTAAATATGCACTGTTTCAATCTCACTCTGCGGATTCTGCACATTAGTCATGCGGCTGTGTGCAATCTCGTTATGGTATTTCTCTGTGACTTCTCGCTTGAATAATTTAATATCACGGAGTAAAATATAGCACTTTATAAGCATTATGTTTCCATTACAAAAGCTTATAGTAACATGAGACTAAAACATGTCATAGCTGCTGATTGTGTTTCACCAACTGGGGGGAAATTGTCACGAACATTTCACTTCACGGTTCATAAAGTTTGATTCCGTAAACCACCTCACATTGTTCTTGTTCTTGTCCGTGCACACCTCGACCTAACCGATCACGCAGCCTATATGGTATGCACAGTAATAATTGGATGAATCAGACCTTACGGTGTGCATCCAGTGCCAACAATCACTGCCAATGCAGGAGGCGGCGTGCAAGAGTTTGTGATCTTGCCTCTGACATTCACCTTTTTCGTCACGCTAGCAGCAATTCATAATAATCATAATTTGGCTGAGACATTAACGTTCCCCTCAGGTTGAGTGCTAATGACTGTGGTGATCTTCAGACTCCACCATCAGGTCAAAGTTCTAATTTGTCCAATGACATTCCCACTAGCCTGAGCTGTACTTTTTATTCAGTACTAATTAGCAAGTGTTATGATGGTCAACAATGATGGCATCCTCGGGGGGCTGGGAAATTAAGCCAAAGTGCTGAAAATTACAGTTCCTCAAAGGCCTCATGAGTCAATTCCCATAAGAGTCCAACTTTACAGCAGAAGTAAACACGTTTCCAGCCTCGTACAAAAAACGATTTGGTTTCTAAATCTAAATTCCTTGTTCGTGATGATGAAGGTTCACGGTGATGAATTTGTATATAACTCACTACTTTAAATGATCTTATGTCCTAAAGTTAAGCATAATTAGGGGCGTGGTCGCTTTGAGTGACTGCTAGCCGAGAGCTGTTCACTGGGCTTCACCTCAGCTCATTCAAGTCACTAACCTTGACCTCTCTGCTGTGTTTGTGGTGTTGATGCAGTTAATTGTACTAACTGGCAAAAGCAGAGGGACAAACACCAGTGTTTTGGATAAACGGGTGGCCCTGTTAGCGAGCAGACACGACATGGACATGAACATACCTGTGCAGCAGCACCGAACAATGCACGCAAACAGACCTAATGTTCAGTGTTACACTGCAGACTAGATGGAGAGATTAGCATTGATTTTTAACACTTCCCTGAAGAGTTGAGCTGTAATGGATAACACCCATTACCTGCCATTAAAGATTGAGTCGTAGGAGACATTACAAGTCGTTTCATAAAGCTCGTGACATCGTGTCTGTCCATTAAACCAATTACAAGCCAACACTCTGATCTGTTATCAGTGTTTTTTTTTAATATTAAAGATTCTGCGTCCATTATTAATCACATGAATCCATTTATGTATTTATTTATAATTTATTATTTTTGCTAGCTGCATTGGACAAAACCTCCAGTGTGTTTTTGTGAAATGAAGCTTAAATAATATTTTCTTGCTTTGCCTTGAATCCACGTCAACACTCGGGCAGATAAATTAGATCTGGGTCTTGTTAAAACATACGGTGGCCATTTATGAATTATTTCTAATTAGCTAAAGTAGACAGTGATGAATATTGTAATAATGCACCAATCCATATCAATATATTTCTCATAAAGGTCCAGAGAGCTAAAGAGCAAACCACAGCTCTTCATGTCAGACGAACCACAAGGCTTCCTCCATTATTTCATCTCCTGCATTAATTTAAACTTTTTTTCCCCTCCCGTTGATTTCCCATGTGATTTCATCAAAACTGCTCCTTTTTGGGTATTATATAACACATCACAGCTGCTATGTGATGTGCGATCATATTTTCTGTGCAGAGTGCGGAGGATGGAGATTAGCTTGTTAGAAACACCCCCACTTTGAATGACAGCGCATCCACCCACTCCACCTCCACCTCTGGGAAGCAAAAACGGAGAAGAAAAGACCCCAACCCCCTTATAGCTGGAGCCTTGAGCATCTGGAAAAAGCATCGTTGACATACATGCAATCCTCTGCATGGCTTCTGCAGGATCTTTATATTACAGAAAAACATCTCGGTGAGATCAGAAGAACATAAATGTCCCTGTGAAATCCCATTCATTGCTGTTAGCTCAGATACGTTGGAGAGATGACAGATGCTGCCTCCAGCACCTCATGAAAGATTTAGAAGAAAGTTTTTAAAGATGTGTCAGACAGGGATTGCACTTGTTGAAAATAAAATCGCTCTCATTCCTCATCTTTTGGATGAAGCCGGCGGGTACCCAGAGGAGACTTGCCTCTTAGCCGGGAGAAAGTGGACTGAAGAGTGAAATAAACAAACACAATCTAAACACTACTCCGTCTCAGAGCATGGGTGGTTGCCTATCAGGAGGAGAGCACTGACCACGGGCGATTCATGTTCTGAATGTAAATGCACCTCGTACAGACTCCTGTAAGCTGGATCAAAGTTTTAAAGCTCGACTCTGCAACTGCTACATAGTGAGCTTCGTCTGGTGTCCAATACATAAACTTGAAAGGAGTTACTACGGCGAGTTGTTGCACCACATTAATCTCCATTTGTTTACATCTGCTTCCCCGGGAGATCACATTAGAAGGATGATGTGTAAACCTGGCTTCAGTCTCCCACTGCTGCACGGAGAGGTGTTTTCTGTTTATTCAAAATTAATTAATGTTGAATGTGTCGCATGGCCAAATTGCACCAATTTCGACACTGCACTTCCTCGGGTCCTCAGCAACAAACCTGCCACGTGTGAAGTAGATCGGATGACCGGCTCTCGAGATATGCGAGTAACAGACAGACAGACAGAAAGACAAAGAAATTAACTCATAAATGATGATGTTTTCATATGGTTTAAGCTCACCAACAGTATATAGTGTAGATAAAAATTAGTTCCACCCTTACCAACTGCAACATTAGTGATGTTTACACATTAAGTTTTTAAATGCAGGACATTCACTTGTCAAAATGTGTTTTTACACTATGGTAGTGCTGTTTTTACTTCAAGAAAGGTTCTGAGTACTTCTTTCACCACTGCTATAAAACATAATTTACTCCGAGAAGGGTCTCCCCTTATAGGAACAGTGTGATATTTTGCTGAATACACTTCCTCCCTGCCTGAATCTGCCTACCAGCACCTGTAAAGTGCAATAACAAGATGTTTTGTGCCAGACTTTGCTTTTGGACGGGCACAATGATCTCCTGGAAGCTCTGCTGGTTGCCTGTCAGCCTCAAAGTGACAACACGGCACCAGGAAGTTTCTGCACCTGGCCTGGAGCCCCATCACAGCTCAAAATGCCATTTTTCTAACACCTTTTGTATAACAGGCCGTTTTCTGTCAGCCACCTCATGTTATTTCCCCTGTAACTCACAAGTTTTGAGAGATAAAGGACTGTGACATATACTTACACAGTCCTGCTTCAGGGCTATGAAGCCGCTGGAAGCAAATATTTAGCTGATATTCTGAGGCCTTTTCAAGCCTCCACATCTTCCTCTTGTGAGGGTGGGAAATAACACCCAGACCACAGAAAACAATAAGCTTCTGCACTGAAACCCATTGTGGCAAACAGAATAACAGCGACAATAAACCTTTACTATATCGATGATATTTCTGTGGAATCAAATTTGTTGTTACATGAGGAAGAGTTCAGTTTGAGGGCGTCCCATGAACAGATTCTGTAGAGGTGATAAATGTTACTTATTGATGAAGAAATTGGTTTTGTTTTATTATCAGATCAGGCCAGTGTCCGCCTTGGAAACATCGAATCAGTCTCGCCCTATTCTGTATGATTTAGCGACCGTGAGATGTAGGTCTGCAGTTCCAGGTAGCACTCAGTATTTAAGCTTGGGGGAAAAAAAGCTGTCAGAAAGTAGGACAGCGAGGGGAGGAGGGCAAGGTTGTAGACGTGCACTTCACTCTTTGTAGTCTTTGATCCTGACCACGGTGGCTTAGCTTCACATGCTCTCCATCTGGCCCAGACTGGCCTATAAATACCTGGCACGTCTACACGGCCAGGTAACCTCAATACCCACCAACATACTGAGACGTAAAGCCTTCACACTGAGGTGCCTGCGAGCAGAATTACTGGTAACCTTGCGGTATTTGCTAGATTGTGTAAATCAATAACACAGCAGGGCAAGAGGATGGTTGTATTGAATCTAATATGAGAGTTACAAAAACAGAATGAATTATTAATCAAAAGGTTAGACCGTGTAGAATTACAATAGAACAAATGAAATAATAACAATATTTTGTTCTTTTATTCGCAGTTGAAAAGACTCAAAAAAATCCATTCCATCAACATTTTCCTTTGGAGTCTTTTCACTGTAGGACTACCTGCAGTGTTTATTTGCTGCACACTTGATGGGAGGCTCCCTTTGAACTGGTATGGGGCAAGGATGTATAACACACTCGCACACACACAGTAGCCCGAAAGCAAGCGCATACATTTCCCACACACACAGTTTTCCACCGTTTTACATCTCTATTTCTTTCTATGTCACGTTCACACACTTCCAGGGGTCCATTCACAGGAAGAGGGGGGCACTCAATACAGCCTATGACAGGACAACACAAAGACAAGCTCAGGAAATTAGGGGAAGTCCATCCACACACACAGAATATAGGTCTTGGCAGGCTCGTTGGCCCCACGAGGCCTCGGTGAGAAATACAACACACCAGGGGAGGTAGTTTTGTTTTTGACAGCATGAGGAGGAGTGGAGCACATCTGCCAGTGTGCGGTACCTACAAACACACACATACACGATTGCACTGGTGTTAATGCGCCATTACACCTGAAGCTAAATTTGAATACATCCACACACTCATACAGAGAGAAACAGCTCCAGAGGGGCCCCGCGGTGACCGTTTCCTCTTCCTGTTTCCTGCTGCTTACTGAGACTTGAGATGAGTCAGTCCTCAGGGGAGTCACTGCTATAGCACACACACACATACACACACACACGCACACGTAGGTACTTTCTCATTCACATTTAAAAGCTCCATGCGGCATTTTAAATGTCAGAGATACCCTGTCAGAGCAGTTATACCTTTTGTATGACTACTGTAGACACGTGGTGGAGATGGCTGCGAGCCTCTGTCTCACTGCAGCCACACTGGTGCCAATATTTCTCCAATTTCAGCTCATTTCCCAGCAGGTCGTCCCACAGAGAGGTTGTTTCCAAATGCGTCTTATTCTTGATCTGTTTTCTATCTGATATCGTTAAGTGGTAATATGAACACTTTGTTTCAACATTCTCAAATCAGTCCCACTCAAACTACGGGCAGTCAGAGCCAGTCGGAGCCCTTATCAATTGGAAATTCATGTGTGCTTGTCCAAACATCAGTAATTTGGCTAATTTGCATTGTTAGCGAGAAAACATGAGAGGTACAGTAAAATACCTTATTTGGTCGATGCGAGAAGTCCAAACAGACGTGCTTATGCTTCACTCGTTATTACATAGTTCTCATAGTTTCCGGTAAGCTGTACATTAAAATGGTCGCCAGGAATTAAAGATTCATTTGTTAGATCGTGATTTTAAAAGGCTGTAGCGGGGAGACATTTATGCTAATAACCATTGATTTCACTGGCTGTAATGTCAGCATTTACTCAGCAGCTCAGCTAATTAATGTTAATTCTGCAAGCTGACAAGAACAAAAAAGAAACTTGGACTTTTTAGTTTAGCCAGACATGTTTTCATGGAAGAAAAATAGGCTAAATGCCAGGTAGCTAGCTAGCATGTAGCTCGGTACTGTAGGCCCTGTTTGCCTAGTTTGAATGACAGACTTGACAGTTTAAAAGAGTTTAAAAGAAATCTCTAAGTTAAACTTTAGGCTCACAATGTCATCGTTTTAAGCTAATCAACTTTAAAGTTCTGAATACAGGCTCAAGGATTTAGGGCTGTGAAGTAGCACCCGTCAGTCTATGAAGCTAATGTTAGCTTAAGCAGCTATAGCGTGGAGCTGTCCTGTTATTAGCAGTCATCTATCTGGGATCAAAACACCATCAGACATTGACTTGCCAGCAGTTTTTGTCGCTCTGTTAGCCGAGCGGAGTCTCTGAGGACGTCACATTTTTCACACAACGTTACAATCTACTCACATATGGCCAATGAAAAAAGGGATTAATACATGTAATTTACTCCAAATAGTTACACAGAGCCCCTTTAATAGCCATGATTACATTTAATTCATTCATGGAGTAATAGGCTACTAAGAATACTAATAGCTTAAATAACAGCTATAGCTAATGATCCTTTAAACAAGGTAAGTTTACTTTTTTAAATTATTTTATCAGATGTTCACCAACATACCACGGATTAGAACAGTAGCAGACCACCAGGGTTAAATTGTGTGGGGATACAATAAAACCACAATAAAAGACAAAATCTAGTGTAGAAATGGCATCACAACATAAAGCTCTTCTGTTGCACCTTTGCTCATCTTTGTGGTACAGCAAAGTTAAGAACCTGGACCTATGATGACGATGTACAACACAGTAGAGTACCTGTCAAAACAACAAAACATACAATAGCTGTTACATTCATAACCAAACCAAAACGCTTGCCATGACTAACCTACTTTCTGCCTTTGTAGAGCTGTGTATTCATGTGTGTATACAACCACATGAACTATCCCTACAGCTGAGGAGACATAGGTGGTGGCTGCCACAGCTCAGGCATCAGTGCGCTCACACAGGGATCAAACAGATGTCCGCAATCATCAAAGACGTTTCTGACACCCTGAAACAATCAAAGAGAAGATCCATCCATCTCTGCAGCTGCCATGCAGGGAGGCACAGAGCACTCTAGGCCGAGCAATCTGCAGAGAGCATGGGGTTGAGTGTGTGCGTATGTGCTTTTCGCACGTGTGTGCGTGCATTCACGCTCGAGGAAAGCCAGTTGATATGAAACGTGGGATTCCAGTAGAAGCTGCTGTCATGCAGTCAGTCACCGGGAGTCCATGAATTATCCACAGCCGCTTTCAGCACAGCAGCTTTAGAGCAGGTTCCATCAAATTGTTCTGGAGGAAAACTCCAAATGCATTGTGGGCGAAAGTAAGTGAAGCGTGGAGGCTTTCACAAACACAGCACGAGCACTGGAAGTCAAGGGACAGGCACAGTGTGATTTTTAGAGCAAACGTTTCTACAGTAACGATGGAGTTTTCTCTACAGCGCTGACTGAAACTCAGGCGACAATACGGCTCATGTTCAATCACAGTAAGAAGTACACAGGTTTGATTATAAGCTTCGACTCTCATCCTCTCTTTAACCTCGGTTTCCTTTCACAGTCCAAAAAATCTGTGTCACGGTAGATCACCGACTCTCAAACACCCAGACGTATGACAAAATCTGAACTCTACTCACACATACTGTCACTTCCTCAGTCAAGGTACATGTTTGCAGAAGACGCCTCTATGATACTAATCACAGGGCTCCAGGGTGCGACATGTGCCCAAAAGATTTTCATTGGTCACGGCAGTGCGCTGGAAATTTAGCAGCTCTGACTGTTTTATGTAGCTTATAGAAGCCTTTTTGAGGTTGTTGCAAATTGATGTCTGCTGTGATTTTAAGTGAAGAAAAACACGTATATGCACCTTTTATTCCTGTTTGCAATCATTAAGAAATATCAAAATGTATTATTAGTCAACAATCAAACAGTAGGACAACAAAACAGTGCATTAGGAATCAAAATCTCCATTGTGTTGTGGAAGAATAATAGGCTTTGATTAGCATCCACATATAGATACCAGCCACCTAAATACGGCTTTTTCATCAAGATCTATGTAAAGTTCCATGAGAAATTAATAAAAATGTCTCTATCTCACAATGTTAAAGATCGTTAGAAAGAATCACTGGATCCATCCCTTTATCTGGAACCACACCTAAAGTTAATGGGGTCTATTCTTGGCCAAGACTCATCCTCTGTCCAAGTTTGATGGTAATCCGTTGAGTAGTTTTTGTGTAATCCTGCTGACAAACCAACAAACAAACAGACATGAGTAAACACACAACCTCCTTGGCAGAGATCCTCACTCACATGTCCTTGTATGGCCATATATGTATTGAGAATGGCATTAAGCTGTGGTTCAACTTGACCCATTACTCACTCAGCAGCTTTCTCTGACGCATCACACAAGATGACAAAGTTCCCAAGAAAATTCTACATTGTCAACTTGTTACTAATTATATCTGCTCATAGACGTTTCGTAACTCTGATTTGTTTTTAGTCTGTCAACACACCCAGTGAGTGACAGAATTACTAAACTGCACGCACGTACAGTTCACTCCTCCCTGGACTAATGGGTTTGG
Organism: Pagrus major; assembly: GCF_040436345.1. Lineage (NCBI taxonomy): Eukaryota > Metazoa > Chordata > Actinopteri > Spariformes > Sparidae > Pagrus > Pagrus major. Next base: position 11,177,886 of record NC_133233.1, read on the forward strand.
CAAATGGCTGGATGACCGTTCAATCCTCCTAACTTGACCAGTAGTAGTAGTAGTTTTGAAGTACGGGGAACCCATTCTCTGCAGCTCTGTTTTCATAGACTCTAGACTAACTTGGGTGTTTCAGTGAAAGTGCAGGTGTCACAATACCCTAAATACCTGTGTGTGTGCAACACTGTAACTGAAATGCATCCAGTATTAATGTCAGTGTTTACACCTGTATTTGACAAGTCACAGTGTCTACCAGAGAAAGGTTTGTTGTGCAACCATCTGCCAATAAAATCAAACTAATTGTTTTTGCATCTGTACAGCAAAGCAAACAAACCTGCTGTGCACAGCGGCAGCAGTTTTGACAAACGTGGGTTTACAGAGGCCACACTTGTGTGCCAAAAACAGCACAAACTTACATAATGTCAGGAATTTCCTTTTGTATTTGTCTCTTTCGTTGTGTTCTCTGAGGATAGGAAAGCAATTGAAACAGCATTTAGTCTGTGATGGGAAATAAAGGGTCTGCAGCACGAGCCAGACTAATGAATGTGTTCTAGGAGGGTTCATGGCTCCTGAGGCTGACGATTTAATTGCAGGTTTAACCGACTGACACCTACGAAGCTAGAAAGTCAAACCTCCTACACCAAAGACTTTTTCGCGTTATCCCCTTCACAATCGCACTGGTCTGGGAGGAACCTCCATCATATTCGGAGGATGGGGACACCGACAAGCCAATATGTGAGTTTTTTTTAATTAAAGACCAAAATGAAGCCAATAAATTGAACATTTACTAGTCCTAAAGGCAGCTACTAACCCCTGCCTCCAAAGCAATTGTGTGTTTCTGCAGCTTTTCCATGCAGTAGAAAAAATACACCCCGAGTATCCATTAGCACGTAGCAGACATCTGATATGTAACCACACAGATCTGCTTCAGAGAGCACGGCTGAAGGACAAAGGAAAGAGACGGAGAGGGAGAGATGATGAGGGGGGCTGGTCAGGAGATGCATCAGCCTTTAGTGGGCTTCCACAGTTAAATTTATCACAGTCAACTGAGTAGAAAGACACTAATCAATAAAAACCCTCTCTGTCTGTCTCCCGCTTCCTCTCCATCCTCACTCTCCCCTCCCCCTGTCTGTCATTTCCCACCCCCCACCAAAAAAAAAAACCCATAATCAGCATCTTCATCCACCTAAAAATGCTGAAGAGCAAGTGGTGGAGGATGATGATAGAGGCATTGACATTGTATCTGTATGCAGAGGTCCACTCTGCCTCTTGCTCATGAGAATGCTGTCATGAACTTTATTCGTTTGTACTTTATTGTATGAACAAGTTCAAATTAAAAGGCAGAGTTTGCCTCACAAAGCTCTGTATACATGGCTCAGTGTTGAGGTAGGGTTTACTGTAACAAACCTGCTTCACAACAAGTGTAGGCTCAAGTGGTGGGAGGAACATTCAAATCTTTCTGCGTCTGATGACTGGAACTGTCACAGCGTCTAGTAAACATGATTTTAATTGCAGATGGATAAACAGCTGCAAAATCGAGACCGCACCACATCAATCTCTTGTCACCAGATTATTTACATTGCATTAGGCTGAACACATGCAGGTGTGGAATCTCCTGGCCCATTAAAAGGAAGTTGTGGCGTAGCAACATTAGCATAAACGTAGCAGATGAGCTGAGGTCACTTTACAGTATAGCATCCACCCACGTAAAGACCACAGGGATCATCAGTCATCCAGATGTGCTTTGTGTCTCCGATCTTCGTGTAGGGTCTTTAAAAATAGTTTTCATGTGAAACGTACGGCCATAAATAAAATTCACAATTTCACAAAACAATAGGAAAGTCTTTAAATGAATAGTCAGAGAGGTTGGGAAAGAGGCTTATTTGCTTTCATGCCATGAATCAGCTGAAAACATCAATACTATCGAATTATTGGAGCGACTGCCAGAGCGTCCTGTCACTTAACTGGAACCGGTGTTTTCCATGGTAACAGGATGCTAATCATCTTCCTTAGAGCGACTGATGCAGCGTATCATTCATTCATACAGATCTGGGTTAGCAACTTTATCGAGCGAATACTACTAACACTATCAGTATTGCTCAGCCCACCGTGGCTCACAGCAGTCAGTCAGCTTAGCGTAGCATAAAGACTGGAAACAGGGGGAAACGGCTAGCCTGGCTGAGTCTAAATGCAACAGAGCTCACAGATTAACAGGTTATGTCTCATTTGTTTCATTCATGAAATAGCAGCAATTTGTAATTTTACAGGGGATTATGTGTGGGCCTATTTCCTGGCTGGGAAGCTTATGTCGATGTAAGGTTGCCGAGCAACTAGACTCAAATATTGCGTGTTAATTAGCAGGCCTAAGCATTAGAAGTGTTGTTGGGTGTGTTTTGTTATATTTAACAGATCCAAGAAGCTATTTCTACCTTCTTCAAATCTTTATGCTACACTGAGCTAACCGGCAGAAGCTTCACATCACCACAGAAATATAACAGAGAAGTAAAAATCTCATCTAACTGCTGGCAAGAAGGGAAATAAGCATATTTCCCAAAACAGCAATTAGGATTAGTTTTGAAATGAGCATACATCCATTTTTAGATCTGAAAATGCATCTTAGCTTAATTCACTTTCAGCTGTTTTTAAATATAAACTGCTTTATTTATTCCTAAGGTTTCATTATTCTACTTATTTGGCTTTTTATTATTTTTTTTATCATTTCTATCACCATTTTTATCCAGGCTCTCCTGTTTGTGTTTCTTGCTGTCTAGGATCTTTTCCTGTCTTCTTATACTTCTACCTGAATGTATCTCTGACTTAAAAATAACTGTTGAATGAATGAATGAATGAATGAATGAATGAATGAATGGACGGATTGTGCATTTATTAGGTCAGAAACAGTTTCACACTGTTTGAGGTGAGAATGCGTGGTCCAGTGAGATCCCCCGTCACCATCATTTAATGGGTCAGTCCATGACTCTCATTTTTTCCAAGTACTGAGCAACTGTCCGTCATGTGACTGTGAGGATGGAAAGCTCCTGTCAGCACATTGATGCTATTTTGAAACAAGCTGATAAAAGACGACTGGAGTTAGCAGTAAAATAGAAGTGAGACAGTTAGTCATCCACTCCCATGATGATGGCAGCTTTTCAGGACACATTTTCACACTGGATCAGAGGGTACCGGGGTTATGTCAGCAGAGCTATATACTCCTTTCACTTCAGTCAAACTAGTTTTATACTTGGTCTCAACCATCAAACCAGGGCTGCAGCTAACAGTTACTTTCACTGTTGATTAATCTGTCGATTGTTTTCTCGATTAATTGGTTAGTTGTGTGGTCGAAAAGTGTAAGAAAATGTTGCTCAATGTTTTCCAAAGCCGAGATGACGCCCTCAAATGTCTTGTGTTGTCCACAACAGAGAGATTTTCAGATTACTCTCCTAGAGGATAAGAGAAACCAGAAAATGTTCACATTTCACATGGTCATTTTTAGGTTCATACATGTATTTTGGGTTACTACACAATTGATTTAATATATGACAATAAATCAATAAATGGTTGCAGCTCTACATCAAAATCCGACTAAAAGCCTTCACAGACAAAAATAAGACAGCAAGAGGATATTGTAGCTATCAATATCGTGGTGCTCTCTCACCCTTCCTCTCTCTGCCAGGTGTGTATCAGTGTGTGTGCACAGCCAACTTTCTCTTCTCCCTACAGACCCCACAACCCTGTGTGTCTACAAGGCAGATGTGCAAACCAGATGTTCCTGCACTGAGGGGAAAGAGCTACAGACAGACCTGCCGTACTTATCTGTTTTCCTGGTTTTGCAGTGTTGCACGGCCACAGTTTGAAAGTCAAAGGCTGTAGTCAGACATATCAGCATTATGAAAAAATGCTAAATACACAACCTTTCACATCTCCTTTTGAGTCTGGTCATGTTTTCTAAGACCGGAATCTCATCAGGGACCTTTGCTGCTGGATTCCTTCCCAGCTTTTAAAATAGAGGAGTGAAGAGGAATTTTCAGGCTGTATGGCAAAGGTTGTCTCATGTGAGTTCAGCTCAAAACATGTCTGCTGTGACAGCACGTTTCCTCACACATACTCTATCAAGATTAGCACACAAGCTTTAAAATAAACGGGCCCGGTTAATGTTTTATTCAGCAGCGGTCCGGCAGCTATTTTTAAAACAAACAGAAAAAAAGATCCTGGAACTGCAGGTGAGTGGCAGCTTCGCCCATTCCCCTCCTCTCCTCACTCCATTAGCCTCTGCAGAGCCAGCCAACCGAGGATTAAGGGGCCGGCTTGCTGTCTAATTTCAGAGATGTTGAATTCACTCTGGGCAATGTGGTATTCGTTCAAGAGAGTCATCAAAGTGTTGTGCTTGAACAAACTGAAATCACTGAGGGGAAGAGGATGAAATCGGTTGTCGTAAAAAAGCTGAGAAGGAGGCTGTGCTTGAAAGGAGTTTATCAACTCATCTCAGAGAGGAACCAAAAACCTAATTGGACAGAGAAATTCATAGGGCTGTCCCGAATACCAGTTGGGGGTCTTTGAAGCTTCAACGAGAATTACCTGCAAATATCTGAAGCTTCAAAGGGGGGGGAATCAGCAGGGAAATATAATGACATCATATCGCCACCATGATATGAGACTATATATGATATTAGATTTTGGATATCATACCTGCCTGCCTCCACGCAGCCTGCCCTTTGCACTCATTATGCACGACCCGAGTCTTCCACAGGGCTAGGTGGATGTACTGCTACAGCTATTAGCAAGCTAGTGGCACAAGAATGGCTGAGAAAGTGCATGTTTGTCGTTTACGTTCATTATGATCGTGTTGGGTATGTTTAACGTTGACAACGATGTGCTGCACTCACAGTGCACAGCCAATAAGTCTGTTTTCTCAGTAGCACAAAGCACACAGGCCCTGACCCAAAGAAGCAAAGTGAAAGACAGTCATTCAGCTGCTTAATGATTACCACAAAGCACACAGCCCCCGAGCCCAATAAAGGAGCCACTGCAGCAGCAAAACACACAATGTAGCTGCTACTGTTAGCATGAGGCACACAGCCCCTGAGCCGGACAGCGCTGCGACGGCTCAACAGCCTCCTTTCGGCGGCTAACGTTAGCATAAAGCACACAGCCCCTGAGCTGAACCGAGCTGCAACAGCTCAACATTTGAGAAATACACTTCGCTTTCGTGCTGACTCAGCCTCAACCAAATCCACCAACCAGTACCTCTAGTTCACTTAATGAACACACTATATTCTATTTGTATAATCGGTAAAAAATAAAACAAACAAAATATAAAAAACCTCCCAGCCAAAACAATAGTCTCACAGGAACCACATGTAAAGCCACAAATTGCTGTTTATACCCCGAGCTAAGCTAACCAGCTTCCTGCTCTAGCTTCATATTTAGAGCACAGACATGAGAGCTGTCGACCTTCTCATCTTACTCTCTGCTTAAAAGTGAATAGACATATTTCCACAAAAGTCGAGCATGAAAACAACAAACCAAAGGCTGCCATATGTGCACCCCCTCCTGTCTAAAATCCATGTTCTTGTTAATTAAATCGGCCGATGAGACACGGTGTACGTTTTCATATAACCCCATAAAACCTCCTGTTCTTGTGAATGTTTATTTAAAATTCATACAGGGTCTGAAATCTGAAAAGAAAAGCACATCAATGCAGAATCACAAGGATGACTCCATCTACAAAGCCCCTCACAGCAACGTTTCAGGAGTAAGAATAAAGATGTGTATTTGCATGTCCTAATTCACTGAGCCATTGTTGGTTCTTCTGTGGATTTTCAGTGAAAATATTTCTGCACAAGGCTGAAGAAAGCAACTTGCCAGCGGTCTAGATGTGTTTTAATTAAAGCTGGCTTAGTGACTAGATGACTTAATTTTCCACTGCTACTTAATTCAGCTCAGCACAGCAAAAATGAACATTCAAGTGTGAATAAGAAGCTGCTGTTGACCATATCTGAAACCTTCTCTTTCCTTAGAGGTATTTTCATAAGATCTGGGGTGCATTGTACTGCTGGTGGCTCTTTGTTTCATACACATTGCCTCAGTGTAGCTGAGAGACTGTATTAACATATCTTTTGCAAGTCAAAGCTTTAATTAAGTGAATATTTTGGTGGATATTGGCTAATTAGTCATCTTACATTTTCAGTTATGAAAGCACAAACGCTTAAAATTATCGAGGGCCAACGTCTGCAGGGAACACAGATAATTCTAGCCAATTATGTTCTTATCAATAAACAGATAAGTTAAAATGGTCAGCCAACGAGCAGATGGTTTGTTTTGTAAAGATGGAATTAAAGGGTAACTCCACCAATTTCACACATTAACGTGTGTTTACTGGTCTTGAGGAGTACTAACAGAATATGAGGAAAAAAAGGTAGAATAAAGCCTTTTGTGGCTCCAGAGACAGCTGCATGTAATCTGATAAATGTCCTCTAATGATATCATTGCTAAGTTGCATTGTGGGTAATGTAGCCACCAGGTTCGATAAAGGAAGAAGAATGTGTGGCAAAAATAGGGGATATCTCTGGTTCTGCTGAATTGATTTTGATCATTTGTTTTGCAGCTGTCCATAATGAATCCAACAGGGTTTGGCTAACCTGCTTACTACATTTCCCACAATGCAACTTAGCTACTGAGTCAGATCACTAGAGGCAGTTTATAAGATTACATGTAGCTTCCTCTGGAGACACAAAAGGCTTTAAACTACTTTTTACATATGCAGTAGTAGTCTGCTGGACTTGGAACACACTTGAATGTGTAAAATTGGCATAGTTAACAAATGTTAACGGAGTTAACACATTCAATTAAAGTTTGAAACTGTCACAAATTGATACTTTTTGGAAACTTTTACTGTTGCTGCCTGAAGAGTGTGTTTGGCCCCAAAAGGGAAGTTAAAAATGACAAATGTTTCTAAGTATTTTTCCACTCGTCATAAAAAAGACCAGACTGACTTTATCTTGAGTAATGATTATTAGAACAATGTCATTTTTTTTTTTCAGATGACAAGGCGCCAAAACAGGAACCAAATAAGTGAACTGTTCCTTTTTATTAGAAATCAGCTTGTCTATGTCTGTTTCACTTCTTATACAATGGATATGATACTATTCATTTGCGTTATCATCAAGCTGAAATCTATACTGTGTACGGGATGTGTTTTTTATGTCAGCTGACTATATTGTTGGCGGCACTGTATGATAAACAGAAGATGATAACAGCTCATCAATCATTATGTCTGTGTGTCTTCCAGTGTTCGTCCAGCTGACACATATACACACATTTGAAGCCCGTGAACGTCTGACATCACGTGCACTGAGGTTCAGCAGCAGCACCCGCTCTCGACTCAAGGCTGCGACTTCTAATTAAACCTCCTGGGGACTTCAGGAGGACTGTCAAAGAGCCGCACACAGTTTCACTACGAGCAGCGACTGAGAGTATCAAAGTAATGAACCCGAGGCCAGACTTTTAACCCCTAGTAAAAGCCTGCATGCTGAGGCGTTTTCACTCTAATGAGGGGAAGTGATTAAACTGCTGGGTCATGTTGCTGACTCCAGCTTTAGCTTCGGGTTTTGCAGTGTGAGGAAAGCTGCAATATGGCGTGATACTTTATCAGCACCTGTAATGCCATCAACTAATTGATCTACTAATCGTCACTGAAATTGTTGCTACAATGAGAGGATGAACTAAACAGAGATTAATCCAAAAGCTGGCTGGAATATGAAAGTCCAGGCTTGTGTAAATCTTTGCAAAAAAGGAGGACAGACACTGCATGAATATCCCAAAAGCTTCATTACATTTTAAAATCCAAGTCCAAGATAAAGGAGGTCTTTCACTTATAAATAATTTTGACTAAGCTCCATAATTTCCACACAAAGTAAGCATAGGAGCAATTCAGTTCAGTCCGTGGGGACAGCTGGCGAACACAGTGAGGGCTGTTGTTGCCTCCGTCTCATTCTGTGTCACTGAGCAATGCTGTCTTACCTTTCCAAAATTCCTGACGTCGAAAAGGTCAAAGGCCTCGAACAGCTCGCTTTTCTTCATGCCGAATATCTCACTGCACGCTGCCAGGAAAGTCCTAATATTCTTCAGGCACAGGAACTGTGTGGGGAAGACAGGAAGGGTTCAACTGTAAGTGAGGCGCCAAGAAATGTACAGGCGTCATGACATGCACAAATCACGTGTTATTATCTTTCATTTCATTTTCAAAGAGCTATGCTTTGATTTTTTTTTTTTAATGTCACTGAATGGGCTCAGATGCTTCTGCTTTTCCATTCGGCCTCACTCTGGCTGTCTAATGAGGACGTGCAGCTGAGGACCTGCTAGACACAATGGAGGACCGCGGCTCTAAAAGATAGATGAATCAGTGTTTATAGGCGCCATGAGAGCATCTTGTTTCATTAATATGATGTATTTCCTGTTGAAATGGGACAGTGGAGTGGTGCATAATTAGAAAGAGATAATTCAACCATGCAGGGAGAGAGAGGCAGAGATCTTATTTACTCCTGCTGGTACAGTATGATGTTACCACTTACAGTAGACATTGTACAACAAGACAAATCAAATATCTGCTTTTCATCTTACATTATTTTGTCCACAATTTTAAATTCGAGAGCTAAATGATCCGGTCTTTAGATTTTATGTTGATTTACTTTGACTTTCTGTAGGCGTAACTCTTATTTGCTCGTTCAGCCATGTGAGATACCACTGCTCGTTCCTGCTGAACAGTTGTTAGCTTGTTCCCGCTGTCATTATGAGCATGTTAGCATATTGACTTTTAGCATTTGGCGCAAAAAGCATCACTGCACCGCTAGCATGAACTTTCACTATGCTGTGCAGTCTGCCACCGGGCTGGATTTTTTTCCGGCAAAATGAAAGAAAAATGATGGCCCAAAGGAAACGTGTCTGCCATTGTGCAACCAAAACAGGAAGAGGCACTGTTTACCCCGGTCACTATCCCCAAGTAACGGTGAAACAACTGGAATATCTGTGGTAACTCTACACTGCAAAAGAAAATTAATAATGCAAAGAAGGCGAGGATAGAGAGTGATAAAGATTGAGGTAAAACAAGATTAAAACAGACGGGCATTCACTCAATGGAGAGCGCTCCGATGCTGCGTCAAAGACTGTTCCCAAACTGATGTGTGTTCCTCCTTACCAACGGGACTTGAGAGGGTTCAAATCCGGCATTTTTTTCTACTAGATCAGTAAGTGACAAAACCTGCCTACTTATTAATACAACCGATTGTTTAACTCTGCCTTTTCATGGAACTAAGATCAGGGTTTCTCGGTCATATTACTAACTGTAGCCATGTTGCTAACGCTGTCTTGGCAACGGGGGGCGACACCCGTTCCGAAGGTCCGCCATTCCGACCGGGTTATGGCTAAGGTTAGGGTTTCAGGTTCGGAATGGCGACCTTTTTTCAAAAAGAATTAAGGGCCGGCATTCCGAAACATGAAAGTGAACGTTTAGAATGGCGGCCCTTCGGAATGCCGCCCTGGACCCCTTGGCAACAGCAGCACCAACAGCAACTAACTTTGCTTTTAATCCTAACAAACAGAAAATATATGAGGCTACTTCTGATGCGTCAGACTATTGTTTTCCATAAAATACCAAAGCTACCAAATTAAAACTGCAAATGTAAAAGCTTTCATAAAAAACAGAGAAAATTCTGTTGTCTGCTGTGGTAAATTATGTGTCTGAATTCAATTTAATGTTGTGTGAGGCAGAGGCTAACAAGGTTGTTGCCAACAATAAAGTAACATAACAAAAGGTCAGGAAACTCTCATTTTTATTCACTGCGAGCTTAATTACAGCCGAGGGTGCACCTTGACCCGAGGAAATTGAATCAAACAATCAATAAGTTACTGCTCTAATAAACAAGGTCATTTACTGAGGATGCAAGTGTTTTCTGCCTAGTCTGCAAACTAAATCTTTCACTAATGATGTTAATGGGGCTTCATCCAGAAACGATTTATCCAAATTATGCAGCAGTTAGCCCTGAACACTGCCGAGAACGCCAATAAAACTGAGAGAACTGAGGGGGGAAAGCCAGAGTACAAGAGTTTTCTGGTGGTTTTCTCTCTTTATGAAGATTGAAAAGTGACAGTGAGTGAAGGTGGGAGTGTCAACATGATGACGTAACGCCCATTGACCTTCCTGTAGCTGATACGGGATGGAACAAAAACGGACGCTGGTGAATCAGATGTTTATGTGGCACATCATTTTTTCACTACAGTACTGGGATTAGGTTCAACAGATGACCTCATCTGTAAATGAGCATCATACTGTATTAATGTTACACTGAAAACTGCCATTGTTGAGCATTGTTGTATATCTTTCTTCAGTACTTGTTTCACCCCGACATGCAAATATTTTCAATAGTTAATGTTCATTTTCACAAGCAGATCATCACATATGGCATGGGTAATGTGGACTTCATGCAAAGTTATGCACACACGGTGGAACGGGTACGGAGTTACATCAGTGTCAATATTGACAGGCAGGCTGCAAAGACAACAAAATCTCAGAGCCAACACAGAGGCACAGTACAAGATCAACTGTCTGGGTTTGGCTTGTGCGTTTGAGCAGCGAGGCGTTATGGCTGCACCAGTACAATGGACCAGCATCCAAAATGAACAACTGAAAACACTGGAATGTCGTACATACACAGATGGATTTAATAACCACAACAGTGAAGAGAAAGAAAGAAAAAAGGACCCGGAGCATCAAAGTGGCAGCGAAATTGGCAGCTGAACAGCCACGTTGCCCTAATTTGAATGCTTATCAGCGTTAAGTGTCAGCTTTGAAAAATGTCATAATATTACTTGAATTAGAAGAAAATGTCTCGTCTTTTGGTTGCAATGCAGCTTTTAAAACGCTCCTTTGATGGTGTTTGGAGTTTTTAATTTGACATTTTTGCTTGAAAAATGCTGATTATCAAAATAGTTCATTTTCTTTCAATCAGCTAATCATTTAATGGACCAATCACTGCAGCTCTATTAGAGCATCACACATAAGCTTTCATGTAACATTGCCTCTTAATCGTCATGATGTACCATGATGTTTAAAAAAAGCATAACCCTGTGTCATGCTGTCAATTTATAGACTGTGATCATGTTTGACAGCCTTTGAGAAAACAATCCAGCATCATCTTGAGAAACATAAGAGCTCGGGAGTAAAGGCAAGGCAGTCGGATTTATTGTGTTATTCACAGCACACCTCCGCCCTTGTGGTACAAAGCGATATCAGATTTGTCTGTAAGGCGCATGTCCGTGCATCAAATATGAAATGCCTCTCCACTCCAATTGAATTAGGCTTTACAGATGGCTTGAGAAGAGAGAGAAAAGCCCCCAGCCAGTGAGCTCCAGATAAGAGGCAGCATAAGGCAGCGAGCGAGCAGTGAGTGAATAATATTGAATGTTTACACTTGTACACATCACTTTCTTTTATCAGACAAGCACATCTTGTCTGCCTGGAGTCTCTAGAGAGTCCCAAAGGACCTCGGTATATTATCTAAGGGAAGCAGATTCACAGAGCGCGTACGAAAGACAGTGTCTCCGCTGCACTGAGCTGAAGACGGCAGAGGGGGAATTGTATTAACAAGAGTGTAGCAGCGTGAGGCAACTAGTAACTGTTCCACTGGCAGCTTTTCTTCTGCATTAGTAACTCTCTGGGGCTCAGGAAGTGAATGGCCTAATTTGAGTGCAAGCATGTGTGAGTGTGTGTGCACATCTGTATGCATGCGTTGCAGTGTAAGCTGATGTCATTATAGCAAACTAAAATTAAATTAAAATGTCTATTTAAGTGTTTTTGTCATTTGATTCACATTCAAAGCTCATTAAAAATAATGAATTTTGAAAGAAATACTAAGTAAATTGTGATGTGCTTTGTAAATTACCAGTTGCTTGTTACTATACAGCTTTTTAACACACAGTGTGTAATTTCTGCTATTATGGGTCTAAATCAAATGAAAATATGTAAGTTCTGTGGGATCATGGGAGTTTTTCATTGTTAAACAACCAGCACCTGATGAAAATGATTACGTGAAAAGGCATAAATGTTAGCAGATGAGATTATTTAAAGTTTTATCCAGACTATGTAAAGTCACATTCACAGAGTTCATTCTTCGCTCTCTTCCTGACTCTCTCCCAGAAGTTACACCAACAGGCGACCAAATTAAACGCATCATTACCTTGAATAAAATGATGGATTTCTCTGTGTTATTAATATAGTCTGAAACATTTGGGATAATGTAAGTAGCTACACTTCTCAACCAAATATAAAATAAAGGTCTTCAAAGGTTATTTCACCATTATGTGAAAAACACTTATTTGCTTTCTGGTCACTAGTTAGACGAGCACTCTCATGTCTGTATGGTAAATATAAAGCAACCACCAGCAGCCAGTTAGCTTAGCTTAGCTAACTAGCCAGCTAAACTAGCTGTTTCCCTTGGTTTCCAGTCTTCATGGTAGGCTTGTCATGGTCCTGTCATTTCACTTTCATTTTATGTGTTCTATGTGTTTCCTGGTGTCTTTTGCTTTGTTTCCCTCATGTGTTTTTGTCTGCTTTCCCTCCAGACCTGCGCTACATCGTCTATATTAGCCCATCCCTGTTCCTAGTGTTTTTCCAGCCTATCAGCTCTTTCGATGTTCCTGGTGTTTTTCCACCTCACTTGTGTTTCTCTGCCTCACTCCCCCTGCACCTCATCCCATCGATAGTTTTGTTTGTATTTAACTCCAGTCTTCAGTTCAGTCTTTGTCGAGTCATCTGTTGTGACTCCCTGATGTTCTGTTGTGTTTGCCTGTTCCTTGTGTTCTGTGATCCTTTATAAAACTTCATCCACTGCACTTCCTGCCTGCCGTCTCCTGCATTTGGTTCCACCTTATCTTGTCTAGTGTGAGAACGTTAAGCTAACTGGCTGCTGGCTGTAGCTTCATATTTAGTGTACAGACAGCAGAGTGGTATCTACCCAAGCTAATCCTTCAGAGCTAAAATAAAACATGAAAGCATTGAAAGACAAAAGACAAAAAAGGGCATACCATGTAATGCAGTTGAAAGGCCTGGGAAAAGCCAGTAGGTGGGCTTTTTAGTGAAAACATTCAAAAACATTACATGGACTGAGTGCAAGATTCTTTCAACTTTATATACCAATATCAGAACCAGCTTCAACAAATGGTACTGGCTGGGTTCTAATCATAATCCCGGTATTCATACATTTTGTGAAACGGTATCAAATCCAAGGCAAATATAACCGGCAATGTTAGTTTACCTATTTCTGCATTTCAAAGAGACCTGCAAATAACCTCATTGTGCAGAATAAGGAATTAAGAGCAGATTATGCAGCAACATCTCAGCGGGAAGCTCCAAACACACGTTGACTCACTTCAGATGAAAATGCATAGCTTATACAAGACCAATGTATGGAGGGCTTAAAACCCCGCCGATGCATTTCATGTCTAAGACCAACCATCTGGAATATAAGGGGAAAAAAATATTCCTGTAACACAAGCCATCTCGCCGCTGTGGTTTTGATATGAGCTGGCCCGTGCTCTGTATCCACAATAAGCATCCAGTTTCTGCTTATGTATTCCTTGGTTCAAGTCAAAGCTCCATAGCAACAAGCTGGAGCCTTTTATGGCCCCTGTGCGTATTGTGGAGCTTAATGAAATCCTGTTCTTGTTCTCTCATAGATCTACACAATGAAAGACAGCCAGAGTTGGGCCATCTTGCTGCTTAAACCTTGTTGAGCATCAATTAATGGCAATCAAATGGATGAGTCTTTTGCAGAGGGAATCGAGACCTGTGCAAAGAATCTAATTTGATACTGAAAAAGCTCTTCCTCTGTCTGACTGATATGTTTAGCGATAGCAGTGTGGGAAAGGAAAGAGAGAACCATGCTTAAAAAGGAAAAAAATGGCAATAAGACACATGTCTGTCACTTCAAACCCCTGCTGGATTACGTAGCCAAGATATTGTGTCCGGAGTGTATGACATAATGTGCACAGGCTCGGTCTGTGGAGCTCTTTTCAAGACTCATAACCAGCGGGTGACATATCACAATCCAAGCGATCAGGTCACATCCATGTCATGTTGGAGCTTTTGTCAGCTGCATAGCCAGGAAATGGGAGGGGGGACGTAGGCGAAGCTCTGAGGTTAGGGTCATCACAGCAGACGGTCCGGCCAGACACCCGTCAGCTTACTTTATCTTAATGGAATACTGTCAACATAAAGCCGTGGTCAGCAGCTTTTCATTCCAGCAAAATGGTGTAGTAATGGATTCCATAGGTCTTCCTCTCTGGTTTAAGGTGTGCTAAGCTGTGAAATGAGCTGTTTGTTCGGCTAAAGCGAAAAACCCACAGATTCCTGGTTCACAGCGGCACGTGACTGAGAAACACTGACGTACGCTGATGGTCTTTCCAGTCAGTTTTTCCAGTTGCTTTCATGACTCTGAATATCCCCTGCTAGTTCGTGACAGTCTCTTTATCACCTCTCTACCGTATCACATTTCCGGTAAGGGACTATTCTGTTTTTTCAGGAGTTTGGCTCAATGGTCACCTCCCTCTTTATGTGAAGGGAGGATTGGCATGAAAACCATCTGCACTTCAACTAAACTCGATGTGGTGCTCCTGCAAATCTGTTTTCAGGTTTCAGTGCCTGTGGGTGACAAGTTTTATCTAATAAGAAACTTGTAGCTTTTGGCTAAATGTTAAAACTGCTCTGATAAAAATGTTGAAATAAAATCAACAATGGATTACATGACTATGAATAATGTGAAAGGGGTCATTCATGGTGACAAACCCACAGACAATTATCAATTGATGTGCAGCTCCCTTCAGCTCTATGGAGCTTTTTAGCACCTTTCAGCTCACTGTTTTGGTTTTGCAGCTTTCAGCAAAAATGCCCTGATAAACACACTACATGGTACTTATCCTGCAGCAAACAGCAGACAAAGTTAGCAACTGTCTTGTGAACATAGCATTTAGCATCTAACCGCTATGGAGCAACAAGTTCGCCATATCAACTTAAGGTGATAATGTGTTAAAGGTGCCATGTGGAGATTTCATTAGGTGTTACTCCTGAAGCGCTAACAAAACAACAGCAAAGATTAAAGAGTATTTTATGCCCAGTTTTGTCTGTTTATTTTGCTAGCAGTCTTCTTCTTCTGCTTCTCCACGGGTGCATTGATGCATGTCTTGGTATGTTATCACCACTCGTAGATCAGTGGAACAGTACATCCTTGTGAACATGCGTGAGGCAACCTAAACAGGGAACAGCTCCATGGTCAGGTTGGCGGGGTCTGCCAAATGTAAACAAAGTAAAACCGTATGAAATTGTGTTGTTTGTTTATTCAGTTTATTCAGTCATGAAAACAAAGAGTTTGTTTATTTAGTTTGTTCTTTCTCTTCTGATTACATTTCCCCGCAAAGCTACATAGTGAACCTTTTTAACGTTGTGTTTACAAGTTGCTAATGCAGGTTCTGATTTCAGAAGTTTTCTCTTGCAACAACAACTACAAGCAGGACTAGCTTTCTTAAGGTGCATGAAGATAGTAGACTCAGGGACATCACAAATGGAGAACAATGCAGTTGTTCCTCAAAAAACAAAACAAAAAAGAAAAACTCCAGAGCAATCTTGGATACAAACAGTTTGATGCCTGTAAATTGCATCAATCTGATTGCCAATGAAATGACTCCTGTCACTGAGCCAAAATCCAAAAAGGATCATTTTATTGGCTGGGGCCATTTGCTAGCACACACAGCTCCCCTGCAAGTAATTTTTTTTTTACACCTACAGATTTTATATGAAATAAACGAGATACAACCTGTTAATTTGTAGCCTTTAGAGTTTGGTCAATTTTGTTACTGTTGCACAGAGATAGCTTGGCTTATTCCCCATTTCGAAGATGCTCCAAGCAACTAGGATAGGCCAGTACCAAAAAAATTGAATATTTCAAGGCAATCTTCTCCCCAACTTTATCATGTTTCCCAATCACGTTTTAAAAAGGTAACTGTTCACACTGAAACACCAGCAGGTAAACCACCAAACCTCTTCCTCAGCTTTTGCTTTGGCAAACAGCGAACACTGCTTGATCTCAGCAGGTGAAACTGTCTATGTGTCACCTCCTGCCCCTCCTCATCAGTGTTAAAATATAGCCAAACATACAATGAACGTGTTGTCACTGACATTTCAATAATTACTGTGCTGCAGCTTTATGTTCTCAAAGTCGCCTGACAACATTAACATAAATAAAGGTTAATGGTACCAAAACTGCGTGATCAGCTATTGTGACATTTACAACGAGCAATCACAGAAAGAATTAAAGATGACAGACAAGTGGCCTCCTGACATTTCTGCTGCACGGCACGCGACCATGTTTGAGCAGGTTTTCGGGGAAAAGCTTTGATTTCCCAGGTCACACCACAGGACCAGCATTTACGCTCTGAAGATGACAGACAAAGACATACAGTTCCCCAGATTCAGATTCTTTCATGTAATGACAATGAGGCAACAAGGGAAAACTCTCTCCAACCCCCACACTTCCACCTCTTTACCTCCCCCACAACACCAATAAGTGTCTCAGTAGCCATTTTCCATTAAATCCTGGTTTTAACCCTGTGACCCCC
This sequence comes from Pagrus major, assembly GCF_040436345.1. Classification (NCBI taxonomy): domain Eukaryota; kingdom Metazoa; phylum Chordata; class Actinopteri; order Spariformes; family Sparidae; genus Pagrus; species Pagrus major. The sequence continues at coordinate 11,194,536 of NC_133233.1, forward strand.
ACATACACACAAAGCTGTCTCCATCCCCCCAGTAGATAAGGGAATTGAATTACAGCGCGACATTATGAACCCTTTTGGCTACATGCATCGCAGGTCAAGTAGTTTTAGCTCAACTGAGAAGGTTTATAAAGAATAAGCATGGTGGAGATTAGAGTATCGAATGTGATATAAACTGCAACACACTAAATAAAATGTTCTCACTGAATGCACAAACATCGAAGCGTGAACGGTGAGCAGACAGCATCCCTCCTCCTCATCCTCCTCGTCCTCCTCCTTCCACTCCCCCTGATTTTCTTCCTCTTGGAAGATTGTGTTAAAAATGTGTGAATAATGCTCTGCTGTGCTGTTTGACAGAGCCTGGTCAACTGCTGTCTGACCTGTGTGTGTGTTTGTGCTCATTCAGGTGTGCTGCTTTGACCGATATGGGTTTGTGAAGGATGATACAGGATCAGAGCTGATGGTTTTTTTAGATTTAAGCTGCTAGAAATCAAATGTTTGAGCAAATTTGTCCATTTTCTTGCCAAAAGTTTACATTGTTTACACAGATTTTTATTCCTGGCAAGCTCAAGCCTCCAAGGAAACTGTCATACAATCATATATAATAACAATAACATATAGACTCGTACATGGGCCTATCCCTTTTCTTTACCCCTAGTGAGTTGTTTCATACATGTATGGAGACACTACTATTCCTATCCTGTTGCACTCTTTCCCTCTCCATCTCCATTACAGAAATACGGACGCTCCCATTTCCAATTGACATCAGTCGTCCATCACTTCCACCCTGAGTCGCTAAAAGCAGGACGCCCTATACATTACTGTCGCTGCTGCAGAACACTTCTGCAGCAGGTGTTATCCATACCCATACTGTGTCCACATACCTGCACATACAGCAGCTGCATATATGCTATGCTTACAAAAGGTATACACAGGTGCATTAAAGGTGCAAGATCAAAGAACTGGCCATCTGTTGACTTCACACTCAAGGGGCAGCACATCACCAGAGTAAACGTATACTGTTTTAGCTAAAGTTACTAAAATCATTGTCGTCGTTTTTAGCTAACTTCCACCGCACTTGCACGTCTCCTTTCTTTTTTGTTTCGAGGAAGCTGTCGTTGCCTCTTTCTTCTCTTCAGCCATTTTTCTTCACTCGGCCTGCTTGGTAGTATAAGCCGTCACCGAGAGCGATGGAACTGGTAGCTTTCCATGGTACCCCATTGCCAGCGTGGGTGCCAGAACAGGATTTAATGTTTCAATTAAAATTCTTTCATATTGCACCTTTAGTGTCTGTTTTGGCACTATACACGGAGGGTTTGGAGTCTCAAGTCATGATACAATACTCTCCACCTCACCTGGCTCCAGGTTTCCACTACAGTGAACCTGACACACCGCTGCTGGCTATGACCGCGGTCGGTATCATCTGGATCTACGATTCCTGACTGCTCACTGTCATCCAGATAGCATCTTGACATTTCCATCGAGCTTAAAAAAAGGCTCTTATCCTTTTGTTAATGTTACTACGTAAGTCTTCCTGATTCTTGAGAGGTCGTCTCTGATGTGAGTAAGCCCCTGACTACACTTAAAATGTCACTCATGATGATGATTGTTTGCCAGTAAAGACAAAAGACAGTATTGACTTTCTCGAGAGCTTTCAGAGCACTCAACAGTGATTAACCGAACCATCCACGTCAGAATTGAGTAACATAATAATCATTGATTGCAGGTACATTCTCCACCACTGAATACCTCCTAATAAAATCAGCATATACACTATCCATACTTCAATGTGCACAAGAGAATAGCCTTCACTGGTTGGCTGTCGGGCAGGCTTGTTACCTTGGTGATGGAATGAAAGGTCAGTTTGCTCTGTGCACGTGTACGCGCACATGCGAGGTGCAACATAATCGTGTCTTTGCAAATATCCGCGTCCATGTCACCGTACATAAAGCAGCACATGAATATGCACGTCATCGTGATGACACGGTGGAACAAACCAGTATGAATGCATTACGCTGCGCTGGAATTGTAAACGGGAGGCTGCGGTGCCTCATTCCGACGCGGCACGCTTGGCTGCAGTAATGTGGTGTTTACACACTGACAGGTGCAATCCTTTCTTCAACGTGAACCAACGAGGGCAGCCGAGCCACAGTAACTCAGGGGTAGTCATCAAGGGATTCACAGGCTGAGTCCGAGTGATCTCACGCTGCATACTAATAGCACGCTATCTGTAGTATGCAGATTCCGTCAGATAATGGTATGCATACGATACAGATGAGAACGTTAAGCATGAGGAATGGTCATGATGATTCTTATTACGCCATACTGCTCCCATAGAAACAAACCATATGAGGGCATTTAAATCTACACAGGGTGACGATCAACGAAGAGGATCACACTGATGAACACCTGGAACACTGATGTGCGGTAAAAAACTTTAACTGAAGATATCAAGGTGTTGAAAACAGTGTCAAGAGTGTGTACATGAAGTAGCGAGAGGGAGAGGGAGAGTGTGTGTGTCATAGTAACATACAGCAATGCATTAACTATTAATAACCTCTTTAACACTTCACTTCACCACATCACTTCTCGTGGTTACACCTCACTTGTCTGAGACCCTATTCTGGTTGTTACCGAGCAACTACATTCTAGTTACATGACCGCCCCACATTTAGGACATCTCATTCTAAGTTTTTACACTGAATCACACTGTGTTTATGTTGCTGCAAGTTTCAGGATATTCTCATGCTCATTCTGCAGGATAATGAAGACATCCTCTCTCAGTCTTGCTCATTCTCCCACGCTATCTCTCTCTCTCTCTAACTTTTTTGTCTTCGCGAGTGAAGAGCGAGCCTCGGAGCCTTTGAAGCCTGCTGTTTGGTAGCGCTCGCTGTGTGAAGACCGGCTTTTCTCTTCATTGTCTGACATCACAGAATTTTGGTCTCAGCTTGATAAAATATACATACATACCATGTATAATGTATACTCATATTCTCCAGGCGTGCTGTATGTACAGAAGTAATACGGCTGAAGAGTTTCTCCGTGAGTCGTATTCACACACCTGCTGCATGTACGTGCCCGAAAACATGGTGTTACATAATAATGTATATGTGTGTACAGTATGCTCAAGCTATGGCTGCTAACTGGCTAACTGTAGGGCTAACATTACTGTATTCTGCAATACATTAAAATAAACTGATGAATGTGTTAATTAAGTCTTCGTGCCATCTCTACGTTGCTCTTTAGTGAGATACATGATGTGTTTTCTCTCATTTTTCTCTGTAATGATGTCCTTTGTCGTTCTGCGAAACACTTTGTGCCACTTGTTAAAATTAGACCTGACTCTTACTCATGCTTTCTTCTCTCTCACTTTCACTTTTTCCGAAAGCGAAGAACGGGCCTTGATTTCTTTGAAGGCGGCTCCATGAAGAGTAAAGTGGGTTTTTTCTCTCTTGCTGTGTGAAGCGAGAGCGAGAGAGGCGTCTTTTCTCCTCATTGTGTCTGACATCTCGGTGCTTTGGTGTGAGCTCAATCGAGGGCATGCTTAGTTTCACTTCCTTCCTCTATTCCATTTCCTGGTTTCCTGTGCTTGTTGAGGGCTCACGGCTGGTCTGCGTGAGAGGCTTTTGGCCGCTGGTGCGCTCGCAATGACTTCTCTTACAATGAATCTGCAGTTTATAATCCTGTGTCATGGGAAAACAAGGTAACAGTAGGCTTAAAGAGTTGGGGTAGTCTGGGGAAATTTCAAGATTAAAATTTCAATAATATGATAATCTTACAGATATTTGAACTCCAACACAAGCCCATTTTTATGTATTTAAAGGGACAGTACACCCAAAAATCAAAATGCATATTTTTCTTCTTACATTGGAGTGCTATTCATCCATCTAGATTGTTTTGGCGTGTGTTGCCGAGTTTCGGACATACAGATCTCTGCCTTCTCTAGAATATAATGAAACTAGATGGCACTCGACTTGTGGCGCTCAAAGCTCCATAAAAATACATTTGAAAAACTTAAAAGCAACATCTCTCTTTATGTAGGATAAGAGGGTCATACTTGTGACAGCACAGGATGTAAACATTAATGGCGTCCCCCTCGGCTGAGGTGGAACGTTACAAGCTTAGTTAGCTGGCCTCTAGTCCGTGAGTTATAGGGTGTGCTTCCCTATGCCTGGTGACCCGGAGAGAAAGTAGTTCCTACATGAAACCGCTCACAACAAATTCTGTGGATCATCAGAGAGCATCTCCAAAAACCTGTCAACACACAAAAACCATCTACAAAGATAAAAAGCTCTACATGTAAAAGGAAAAATATGTATTTTTACTTTGGGTGAAATGTTTCTTTAAGTTGCTAAATGCGTAAAGGGTTGCAAAACAGGGACCCATACACAGAGGTTAATGTCCTCCGACCAACTTCCACAAGCGTTCGGAGAATATTTGCAGTCTTCTCTGTGTGAACCGAGCATTCGGCAGAGGGCCGGCCCAAATGTTTCAAGAAACAGGAGGACGGAAAGACTGCATGCTGCTTGTTTGACCACATGGCCGGTTTGTTGCAATCCATAGTTCCTCTTTTGCACTAAACCACTGATTTTCACAGAGAAAGACAAAAAACAACTACTGATTATGTGGCGTTTTCTCTGGTAGGAAAGCAAAATGCAGCAGCCGCTGTGGTTGAGCTGTGTCTAGACTATGTAATTGTTCCATTACAGTCCTGTAAAACAGTGATCAAAGAGGGTGAAAATGTTCCTTTTACACTGACCTCCTGCCCTTAACTGCAACTTCGAGGTCTTCGTTTTAAACTTTTGTAGGAAACCTTGTAAAATGCACAAATGAATGCACCATGCATCATTCTTCATCTTCTATCATAAGAGAGGCTTCAATACACATCAACTCATTTAGTCAGTAAATAGACTGATCCCGCTGATCCCACTTTGTTTTCCTGTTTTCAAGTGGTTTGCTGGTTATTTCTTGCCCTTACATAAGTAGATCTGACGCTTTTTAAAGCTCATACAAAGCCCGGAAAACACAATTAATGTTGCAGAATAAGAAGCAGCCCGCCCTGATGCTAACACCACACACGTCAGCCCTCCAGAGCTTCTCCTGCATTGTACCTTAATAACACAGCAAACACCACCGCAGCGGGCTAACCCTTCAGGGCCCTTTATCTGCTCAGAGATGCGTCTATGGGGGCCAGACAGGGTCTTTGTAGCCCTGTCCCTTCACTGCCTTTGTCTTTCCATCTCATGGGTCCCATGGGTGAGGCCGCAGTGGCGTCCCATGTGTTATTACTAACCAATGATAAAGTAGCTGCCACGGTCCTCATGAATTATGCAGGCAGAAAGGGAAGCAACTCCACCCTCAGTTATGTAAATTTAACTTTGAGGAGACGGAGGGAGGAAAGTTGCTTGGGGGGGGGTGTTGACATTCAATTTGGGAGGGAGGGAGTTGGTATCCAGCATCACGTGGCGTGAATGTGTGTGAAAGGGGAGGCCAGAGTCATGATCTACTGACACACTTATGAAGGAGTGAATCCCAGAACAGATATTCAACGTTTACAGGAACCATTTGCAAAATGTCTAAATGTACATTTTGCCATTATTTATCACAGCCGATAGGTCATGAGAGTGTCTGCGGTTATATTCAGTGTTTTTCCAACTGCATGTAAGCTCACCTACAGTGAACAGGAAGTGATGCACTTTACATATCAGGGTTGTTTCTGCAATCAACACAAAAGACGAACTACAGTCGGTGGTTTTCATGAGCACTTTTAACCACAGCAGTTGATTTGGCGGAGAAATGAGCACCACCAAAAAACAAACAACAAGCCATTAGCACCAAAAGTAGCACATGTGTACATTGCTCACGTATGTGTGAACTTGCACATGCGCTTTGGAGATGATAGTGCCTGAGCCTACTACGACCGTGGAGCCTCATCACTGCCTTGGTGTGAGTAAGCCATCCAGCCATGCATAAAACAAACTCTGCCTATAAATAACCCAGTCTGGGCCACGCCAGGCAAGGCCAGGCACAAGTGTGGTTCACGCATGGCAGCTCCACCGTATGTCATTATGTCATGAGTGACAGCAAACACTGACCTATCGATGCCCGTCTATTAGTAATTGTATTGGCTCTAGCATAACCTCTAACAGCAAATGGGCCGATCAGCTTCTCCTCTTACGCTCCCAAATCTAGTTTCCTCTGAAATCTCTGTGTAAACAGAACCCTAAACATCTGCCATTGATGACATTAAAATCCTCTTTTTTTAAATCATCCACTTCACCTGTGCGCCTGTACGCTGAACAGCAGATACCCAATTAGATTGTGAAAGAGCCATAACTGCATATCATATTGACCGTCCCGCTGTGACATTGAGTTTGGAGTGCTTATTTTCCAGGAAACAAGCCTAATCCCCCCGCCCATCACCATCAGTTGTGCAGTACACCCATAATACTGGTTTTCAGACCTTAATCACCTGTTTTGCATCGGATGAGAGTGTTAGGGCATCCATTATAGAGTAATATACTGCAGTCTGTGTGTGTTACTGGTACAGTGTAATATTTCAACAGCAGGTCTGCAGGCTCAGTAGGTGAGTGTCTACCTCACTGTTCGTTGTCACCGAGCCAGACACCCGGATTCACTGTTATGAAGGCGAATATTAATCTGGTCCTGGCTCCGGCTGTCCTGTTATTGAAGCAGATGGTATCTGACAAACAGGAGCCACGTGGACACAGCTCCCTATCTGCCTATCTGTCTATCGACTGATTGTAAGCAGCACTGGCAGTAAAGACTGGGACTTGTTAGTTAGTTATTTTAGTGATATTGCTACTTATACAAAATAAAAAGCAAATAACCAAAACAACCAATCAGGATTTAATGGCCTTTGTTCCCTCATATCATCATGTAAGCCAAACAAATCCCGCTTATTGTTTTCAAAATTAAAAGTTATTGAAATAATTTGCCAGATTATTTATTTATGTTGTTAATCCTGAGATATCAATCAACATCTGTGATTGGGATAGTCCACAACAAAGCCTCATCACCACTTAACCTTTATCCCCTGTGTGTGTGCATCACCTATAGAGGGCAGATTGAGGAGCTGTGTGTGTGTGTGTGTGTGTGTACATAACGGTTCAGTGTTGACCAACATTGTAAGTAACTAAAAGTAACTTATACTACAAAGTGAAGTAAAAGAATCAAAGAGAGCTGTGTTTTTGTCCATTTCGACTTTTATACAGCATCAATTTGGTCCAAAAAGATGGCTACCAAATTCCGTCCAATTCTTTGGCAATTTAGTGTTTCTTCACTCACTGTAAAATAGATTGAAGTCGTAAAGCAACAATTAACAGCTCCTCACAGTGGCAAAGATCACCTTTGTTCTTCGGCATATGTTCCACATACAAATATGGACTAGTGGGAGTAAAATTCCAACTAATTTAGTTCACTGACTTCTTATTTCTACTGCTTTCCGCCATCAAAATAAATGCTGGGAGCGGCAGCGAGCGGCGTAGCCAAGATTTAAAAAGTTGACATTTTCTTAAAACAAAGTGCTTATTTGTGGGTTATATCATGCCGAACTTTATCTATAGCTATTACCATTTGTAATATGCCTAAATCATGTTCTAGCCGATATCCCGTTTCGGCCGAGAAGCAAGGAACCTTAAAACTAACATAATTCTTAGGAAGTCTGGTTGCGCCCTCTCCAGCGGACCTAAGTAAGCAGTTTGGCGACGCAGCGAAGAGCAGGCAAACAGTCGTTTGTTACCTGTGACATTTGCGGCCGGAGGTTGATCTCCTTCAGGTTGATGGACTGGGGTCTCAGGTTGTTGAGCAGATGGCAGAGGAGGACTCCATCCCGGAGGGTCTGAGCCAAGTCGAATACCTGCGCTGACTCCCACGTAACCCGGTGGTTAGCTGGAAGCACCTTGCAGTTAATTAACCACAGCGCGCATTGCCTCCAGTACTCCATCATTATTCTGACTTGTAGCCGGACGAGCTTTGAGAGAACGTGTTGTTTTTGAAGCAAGTGAAACTGCTGACGGCTCGGTGGTGCGCCTTAAATCGTGCCCATGCTAACATCCGCCAAACTGTGAAACCCCGCTGAAAACGGAACAGAGAGCTGGTGGAGATGCAGGGAGCCGCTCCAGAGATGACAGTCCGGTGTACTGAGGCTGTGGATGGAGCGCACCCTGCACTCTTCCCCTCTCTCTCTCTCTCTCTCTCTCTCTCTCTCTCCATCTCTCTCTCTATGTCTCTCTTCCCTCCCCCTCACCCAGCTCTTCACCTCTTCCGCTTGCCACCCATAGGTTCGTTGTGCGCCGCATGAAATTACAGCAACAGATACAACCCAGGCTGTGAAGGAAAAAGACATGCATTCATCAAATCATGTTAGTTAACTTTGCCTTCGCACAGCCAGTATATTCATACATCATGCCCAAGTTCCTCTCTGTATGCAAACACTCCAGCTGCACACAGAGTGGGACCACAGTTCTGCCCAATTAATGATTAAACCAACCAAATGAGTCCATCTTTCTGAGATAAGGACCCACCCTTCTTCATCAAGGCACTATTATATTCTACTTTCAAAAATACATGGTGACATGTAAACTGTGCGGCCATGGTTTATGACTCATTAACCCACTGAAACTCTGACTGTACCTTCTTTTGACATTAGTAAAAGTGAAATAGACTCATTAATACCTTATGGTTTAGGCTGAGTAAATAAATATGACCTGTATAAGTTTACACATCCTCTGGGATATCTAGTATAAGTAATGCTCTTAATATAATACAGTATCAGTGCGATGTGAGACCCTTTGTAATATCTACAGTATTTGCTTTTCTATTTTTATGTGTTCAGTGATGCATCTTGTATTTGTTTGCTCTTACCAGAATTCTGAACCTTTCATTTGCATGTGTGAATCATTAGGTTCTGTGGAAGTGTGGCAAAAAGCACATGTGTTGTTATCACATTCATGGTGGAAGATTCTCAAGAGGTTTCATGGCGGAGTAGCAAGTTAACGTGTCTGTGGAGTTGTGTTCAAAAAAAAAAACGTGACCACCGTACAGCTGTAACTCTTTTCCTGTCCCGTCAACAATAAGAGTCATGTCCTCTGGTGTGCCTCTTTGTTTAGTTCTCGTTTTGGTTTGTGGTATTCAAAGTCGGTGGAACGGAATTTGCTCTTATTTTGAAAAAAAAAAAAAAAAAAAAGGGGATGTTGCAAAAATCAGTCTGGGTGGGAAAGCAGTTTATAATTCCATTTACGGACTGGATTTTTTTTTTCAGTTAACTTACACAGTGACACTGATCCGTTGAGTATTCCTCAGGATTCACAACAGAGTAGACCATATTCACACGGCGGCCATTTTCCTCCGACGTCACCCTCAGGGTGGGAAGCTCGAATGTCCTTTTGCTGTCTTCCAGGTAAGAATAAAGTTAAGGAATCTTACAAATCATTATCGTTTCACCACTTCCTGACTGACCAGCAACCGAAAAGACAATGGATAGTGGATAACAGGCCACATTTTAAGGTAAAACAACATATTTGATAACCCATCTGCTAACGTTAGCATACAACCACTTCCTAGCTAACATTAGCATTTGATTACAACCAGTGTGCTGCTTTACTTTCAAGATGTTCATTGATATTTAAGAATATTTTTACGCCTTTCCTGTCCATATTCCATGTCCTGTTCCATATTGTGTAACACTAACGATAAGTACTGTTAGCTAGGAAGTGGTTGAATGCTAACGTTAGCTAATGGGTATTCAAATATGTTGTTTGACCTTGAAATGTGGCCCAACGTCCCTCAGAATTTTCACCATCCATTGTCTTTTCGGTTGCTAATCAGTCAGGAAGGGGTGAAATGATAACAACAAGTCATAATTCCCGACATAGACACTGGTCTTTGTTTGCTAATTTTAACACTCACCTGTCCAAAACTGTATATGTGCATCCAGTATAGTGAAATGCAAGACCTCAGAAACGAGTTAGTCCCATTTAGCTGCTTCTTTATCACTTTGTGCAATTGAAGTCCAAATAGTTCTCTTTCCTCCATCTAATAAATTCATTTCCAGTTTAGAATAATTTCCCCATGACATTATTTTATTGTTTTGCAGCTACTAAACAACAACTTCTCCTTTTACTTCTTCAATGCATATCACAAATGTGACATTCAGAGCACGGAGGGCTAATAAAGAGGCAATACATCACCATGCCTTTTATTGGAATAGTAAGTAATGTACTCTAATAATGATGATGTGTTTGCCTTTGTGGTTTGAAAACAAAGCTTTATTGTTTATGGCATGTACAGTAGAACTGCCCCAAGAAAGAGGCACATACGTGTTAAAACATACTGTGTCTAAAAATGGAAACACATTTCCAACATATTCATCCTGTAAATGCATAACTTACCATCTCACTAAGAGCATGATTGGCATGACTGAGCCGATATATATGGTCCAACTGAAGCTGGGTTTATCTTTTATTGCTTCTGTGTGAATAAAATGAGGAAACTCTCCAGTCCTCAGTCTCTGCTACAGACTGGCTGCTCTGACTTAAAAGCATCAAATTAAAGGTTTTAAATTCCTCGGTAATGGGACCAGAAAGGATGCTGGGTATTACAGTATGCAAGTAGGCAAGCTGCCTTTGCTTCATCATTGTAAGTGCCAGTATATCATGTGGCCTCACAGTTTGTGCCCAAACGTGCAAGACTGCCTGAGAGAATTTGACCAAGTGTGTGAAACAGCAACTTTCAGTCCCTATTTTACTTCACTTTTTTAGGGGAATAATGCCCCGATTTTCCATCGGCATGAGGCGCAGTAGACTGAATTTTCTTTTTTTTTTCATGAACTTATCCTTTAAGCTCCTTCTGATCTAGCTGCCAAATAAGAGTAGAAGATGTAGTAAGTGGCCTCCAGGCATGAGTGTGAAGCAAATGAGTGCACCTGCAATACAATTCACATTAATACAAGTTTGTATTGATCCCTGCTGAGCTATTAGCACAACATAAAGCAATACGCTACATAGAGGCTGTAGAACAAATGGGATTAAATAAACATCTGAATCAGGGTGTGCAAAAAAGTGATGCAACATAACCTCACAGAAAGACATGATAAAAGTAGAGCAATCAAAATGTATTACATAACAAAGACAGGCATGTTAGAGGATAAGAAATCCAATATGTGAAAAGAAACTCTATATAGCACAGGGTGTGCAGAAATGTGCCGGTAATCACATTAACAGCACTACATGAGGTCGCTCTTATGGTACGCACAGGAACAACTGAAGATAAGAAGAGAGGAACGACACACCTACAGGATTAATTTCCTTTTGCAGATAAAAATATGATACTCAGAGACATTTAGATCTGCAGAGGAAGGAACATTCAGAAAGATGCTGCTATGCAAAGAATGTATGTTGCAGGATCGTACCGATACATTTACATACAAAGACGGAGCACAGGCCCGTGCAAACAATGCTGTGGAGATTAGTCTTCGGCATCTGCAGCTGTAAACACGTCTGTGATCTAGAATTCCTCACTCTGCATCTCCACTTCTTCGTATTTGTGCAGATGACTTGGATGAACGTCAAAGGAGAAAAAAAAATGGCCAATGAAACTCTTTTGTTTATCCACATTGTATTCAAATCAAGACTGATTGAGAGTGGAGGGAGTTCATGTGGCTGAGCTGCGAGCATCCAGCTTTTTGTCTTCCACTGGCCGCGCACGGGATGCCATGGCTGGCATAGCACGGATGACAGGAGAGGTGGCTAGTGGCCGGATGCTGGTGCACCTCTCAGCACCCTTCTCCTGTTTCAGCTTCCTCTCTGAGACTAGAAGGACAGCCATGTGGCCAGGCAATTATCAGCATTCTTCTGATTAATACTGCGCCGGGACTGAGGGTAGACACACAAACACAAAAGTGTACCATCACGTGTATGGCTCTTTCGAGGATAACACTGGTTTTAAGAATGCATTCACACAAAATTGCCATAACAAATAACCCCAGCAGTGTATGATGTTTATTGTAGCACTGCATCAAAACATGTTATTGCTGCCTTTTGAATTTTACATCACACACAGATGAACGAATTGCCTATTTCACCTGGAAAATGACCAGAATTAGAAGATAATGACGAACAATGTGAGCTTCCAAGAAACAGCATGATTATGTCTGGGCACATATGGCAGATGTGGTGTGGCTGCCAGGGCTTTGTTTTCACTGCCACGGCACATAATTAAAGTGCTTTAACAATCAAATAAGTGATCATATGTTCACTGAGTCGGTGAAGATGAGCAAAAACAAGAAGACAGCACACGATGAGAGGGTTTAGGATGTAACAGAAGATGTCAGAAGATGTTAAACTGAAATATAAGGGAAGTCTAAAGCCTAGCAGCTCTTTGATGCTAACATGCTCAAAATTACAATGCTAACACGCTGTTTTTAGTGTGTTCACATGCTAACAAGTACAGTCAGAAGTCAGTAGGACCCCTCCTCTGGAGACCATGAATGTCTTTACCAGGCAATCCATCTAATCACTGTTTAAACTTTCTCTGAATAGTATAAACAGCTACTTGAAAATGAAGAAATAATTGATTACACTAGCTCAAGATTTATAAATGACTTTATAATTCAGATTCATATGTAGACAATGAGAAGTTATCAAATATGATAGCTCATTACAGACCAGTAATCCAACAAATTAGTCAAATCTGTGAGATTTTCCTAAAACTTACAGCAACTATGGTTTTACAGCAACATCACAACAGGAAAATACTGTATCACAAGCAGAAATGGATAGAGTTAAACAGCAAACAACTACTTATAGAAACTTTACTCAGGTTTTTCTTTAAACTTTACTAACTTCATATGGATCAGGTGTCTACATCTACAGTGTAAATAACATCCACCAATCATGGCCCCGTATTGGTTAGATCACAACATGTAAAATGGGGTTACAACCGCGAGTGAGGGCTCGTTTTTGATCTTAAGAATTAGTTATTGATTTGATTGACAAATTGGTGCTAAATCAGTTCACATGCAAGCCTTACTAAAACAGTGGGAATAACACTGCTGTTTCCCTGGGATTGGTCGAATGGTGCAGCTAACATTGTGTACAGACAATCATGGCCACCAGATGATGAATCCTGATGACTTCAATGACTTATCTTTGCCACAGCTGATTAAATAATTCTAGTAACTATCTCAACATCTATTTGATGGATTACCCCAAATTCTTGTTCAGGCATTCATGGTCCCCAGTGGCTAAAGACTGCTCACTTGTGATCCTGGCTTTTAACATTAGATTAAAATGTGAATGTTTCCAATACTTGCAGGTATTTTTGGCCAGATACCTGCAAAGCTAATGACGTTGCCATCAGCCATAGCCATACATTGTGTTTAGTGCTAACTGGTAAATGTTAGTAGGCTAGCATGCTAAATGGTGAACATGGTAAACATAATACCTGCCTAACATCACCATATTAGCTTTGTCATAGTGAGCATGTTCGCAAACTGACGTTAGCATTTAGTGCAAAGCACCACCGTGCTTTATGCGTGCATTGCTAATAAAATACTTAAAAGTATATTTAAGTAGTTTATTTAGCTGGTTCCCAAGATGGAGCCTGAAAAAGGAAAGGAAAGATGGAAAAAAGATGAAAAATATAGGACGAAGAAAAAGTGTTCCAGTGCAGGCCATTAAATTAACCATAGCACTGCTTCCAGATTAACATACATACCCTCCATGTTGAGCATTGTTATTTGATGCCAAAACCTGCCAAGTAACAGAGTGGCATCCCCTCCACTCCCCACTGTCCTGCCAGATGATCAAAGCCCCAAAGCTCTGCAGCCCCTCGAACATGAGGGCACTGCCACATTGTCGGCACTCCATCTATATCTTCTTGCAGTCCTGCCAGGCTGCAATTCAGAAAGCTTCGCCCTGCGCATTGTGTCACTTGATCTGGTGACAGTGGCTGATCTATTTGTGCAGCTCTTTTATCCCCTCTGTGAAGGGCATGTTATCTCCCGGCCAGAGAAAGCTAATGCTCTCCATTTCCTGCAGATTTGCTCTATGAAGATCATCTGTATCTTGAGACTGTGTTTAAATACATATTAATGTAATGGGTTTTTTTCATTAAGGGACCCTTATTGAACTCTGTCCTTTCATACTCCTGTCAATTTTTCTTCTATTAATGCAACATTTCAGGAAGAAAGTTTAAACATACAGTGGCATGAATACCTTCAGTTTTCTTCCAGAATGACATCCTCAACCATAACTCAGGGGTAACACCATAGTGGCGTTTATTCATTGTTTTCTAACTGCTATTGATTGTCTGACCCACTCCCATAGCACTCTATTTTGCTGGTTTAGGAGGCCAGAGGAGAAATCAATTGGCTGGGATACCCATGAGAGGCCAAGGATAAGTGGAGCCAGGCCAGGCCTTGCAGGGTTTCATCAGAGTTGGAACAGTGGAGGGGATCAGCTGGGGAACCATCAGGATGGAGGCAATGGAGTGGAAGATGCACAGAGAGAGCGTGTGATGAATTAAAATGACAAAGAGAGTCTTTAACAGCTTTTTCAACGTATAGTAGTTTGCCCTTGGGTGTTCGTTAAGTGCAAATTAACTCATGAATGAAGAGTTAAATGATGTCACAGTGGATCAAACAGTGCAACTGTGATGTCACAGTGGAACAATCATAACCAACTTTTGGGGAATGGAATGAAAAAGTGAATTGTTTTATTAAAACCGTCTTGAGTTTAGACACAGGTATAGATGCAGAAACAGTCCACATGGTCTGAGCCAGGTAGTCAAATACCAACAGCTTCTTGTGAGCCAAAGTCAGAAAGCCACATGGCTAACACATAAGGGCAGTTTGGATGGGTTTAGGCACTAAAACTTCATGGTTAGGTTTAGGAAAAGGTCATTGATGTTTGGGTTTCACATGGGACATGAACCCCAGTCTCCTGGGTGATTGTCTGGTGTGTGACTCTTGACTCAACCCTGACCTCCACCCTCCAGCCCTCTTGGGACTTGACTGTTCTGTATACTAAGTCAAGTGAAGCAGATGCTCTGATATTCTCATACTACCACAGATAGCTTTATATTGGAGTAACTTTACAGCCCAGTGCAACTCATATGCTAAATGCTAAATGGCACTATTAGTGTTAGTCTTTGGCAGGTAAATTAGGTCTTCGGTCAAATATTCAAAACTAATGAAAAAAGCTTTACTTTTTATTTAATGCTAATCAGCCAAATGCTAACACCTTGTACTAAAATGGTAAACGTCACTTTCTAAACATCCATGTTTTAACTTTATAGCAGCATTTTAACACACTGACATCTGCATTTAGGTACTGTAAGAGCAAAGCTGTGTTTGATCATGGCCTCACAGAGCCACCAGCATGGCTGCAGACGCTTACCTGGGTGCTGCTGTAAGTAAAGATTATGATTCAGCCACATTTTGTACTCAGGATTATGCTCAAGTGGCCAAAACAGCTAGTAGGCTACAGTAGGCTATTTAACCACTACCTGATAAATACTGTAAGTTCCCAAAGTCAAAGTTTTAACAGCTACAACTTTGAACCTAACAAAACCATAGCATGAAATTAAAAGGCAGCACAGTGTTACATTCTGAATATAAAACGTTATAAAGTATCTCTTGACTAGAATAAAGAGCAACTGAGTACCGTTCATACTATATGCTGCACAAAACCTGCTTACTGTATACTATTGACACTTCTTTGATAAGGCTGAGATCTATAAACCTTACATAAGAACTCTAGTCCAATGTGTTACCTCCATTGTAACCACCTCCTTGGCCTCCTTCCAGTACAATACAATCTTCTGCCAACCCAAACTTTCATGGGTTGCCATTGGTGTATGCTTATCACTGGGCTGATGGGACCCTCCCCTTATCAGAAAACTGTCAGTGAGACAGTTTTACACCACTTCAGATGAAGACGAGGCTCTAAGGTAAGGACGAACAAGTTTGTAGTTGTTGCCGTCAGATAGAACTCAGCACTTCCTTACGATGCACCGTCTTGTTTCAAGGACGTCTGCGGTTATTAAATGAAATGACA
This sequence comes from Pagrus major, assembly GCF_040436345.1. Lineage (NCBI taxonomy): Eukaryota > Metazoa > Chordata > Actinopteri > Spariformes > Sparidae > Pagrus > Pagrus major. The sequence goes on from NC_133233.1 coordinate 11,210,612, forward strand.
GACACATTGATATTCTCAGCACATTACAAGACGACTGAACATAATTACAAAGTGTGTTCTCTCTAAGAGGGTGGATAAGAATGATTCTGTCATCTTTTTACCAGATGTTATGTAATCAAACTTAATTCTGTCCACTGTGGCTGTGTTGCATAACATTTTGTTCTATCAAAAAAAAAAAAATCGTAGACAACTACATGAAAACAAGCTGTGTTTGAGAATTTCTTTTAAAGACACAATATGACTTCTGGTTCTTGGTTTACTGGACTCATCAAGGAAAACGCTACATTAAAACTCAATGTGTAAAAAGTATTTTAGTTACTTGCAATTACTTTAGACCCTTGTCATCAATAACGGTGTGTTTCCATTTCATTGATACAGATTACAGGCGTTCATTTCAAGGTTATCTTTTTAAATATCTGAACCAAAACCTCACATTATTTCTTGTTTATACTCCACTTGTGTCTGAGAGCAGATGGCCTCGACTGTGGCAGACCGAGCCATTGGGGCCATAATTGGGGCAGCGGTGGCAGATGCAGCAGGTAAGATAAACTGTGATACTGATGTTGGGACTGAGTTAATTACAGCAACAGGGCTTTACATGTTTAAAATCAAATCTGCCTCCTTCTGCTCCCCTATCCCAACAATTCATAGGCCTATTGCATGTTTTAATGCTTTCCTACTTTTTCATGTTAAGTACATGTTTATCTCTCGCAATGCAAATGTGATACATAAGCGTTTATCCGTCATACTTGTTTGATCGGAGTTCAACTATTCCCCATTGGTGATTAAATATCTGTAAAGCGTGCCCGTGCTCGTAAGGTGTTATACAATATGGCATTTCAAACAGTGTTTCATTGTTTTTGTAAGTGTCACACAGAAGCATTATCAGTAGCATTCATAAGCAACATCTGGACATGCTGATAAGCACAGGGTTGGTTCCATAACTTGTTAGTCATGCTGACTTTACATGTGATGTTACAAAAGTTCTGTAACAGTTGACTGATAAACCTAAACCAGACGAAATTATCATCGCATTTCATTCTCAACACACTGTTTTGGTGATTGATTAACATTTAGTTCTTGTTTAGATTCAGGATCCTCTCGCTCCAATATCACACAGCTACTTCCCTTCGCATGCTATCTAGTATCGACAGACTGTATGTATAGTAGTTCATGTCAAACACAAAAACAAAACTAGTGAATGTGTGTGTGTGTGTGTGTGTGTGTGTGATCCCCACCCATACAGCCCAGCCCATGCACTGGATCTACAGTCAAGACAAGCTCAAAGAAATTCTCTCTGATCTCGAGCCCTGTCCTGAGTTTCGACCTCAGTCAGCGAATCCTTTCTACCTCCGGAAGACGGGTGAGCAGACCTGCTATGGAGACCAAGCGTATGTTCTGCTGGAGTCACTGAGCGAGTGTGGAGGTACTGAAATACACCCAAACAGGCAGCGACTATCAGTGAAAATCTTAAACTTTTCCTTAAGTAGTCAACGTGCCACCCAATCCTTTAAACAGATATTTGCATATGAACGCTGAATCTGTAGACATGGGGCAAGAGTTGGGATTCTGATGCATTCTGGCTTGTAGTCCAAGTAGTATAGACCAATCACTTTGAGCGGGTTTTGGTTGCTTGAAGTCCATGTGGAGAGCAAAAGAAGCAGAACGCCCAAATGCAATTCTTGGAACCCATCAGCTATCGTATGATAGCTATTTATATTTTTTTTAGCTTTTATATATTTTTTTGCATTCATATGCAAATACATTAAGGGGCATTTCTCAACTCCAACTACATTCCCCTGTTTAAAGTTGCTAATAGCACTGCTGACCAGCGCATGGAAGTCTTAGCTTGGACATCTGTTATTTGGCTACACCGGAAGCCGCCAAGACGTTGTCCGTTGTCCCCAAAGTCTGAATTGTCATCAGACGACAGTTGATGGGTTCCGAAAACTGCACATCACCTTTAGAGATCATTTACTTGTACAGTGTTTGATAGTGAACAAACAAAAAGACAAGAGTGATGTATTTCTCTTTAGATCATAAAGGTAATATAAATGTAAATGTGTTGCAAGATGTGAACGAGGAAGACCTGACCAAGCGCATCTACAAGTTCTTTGGCCCAGGAACCGTGTACGACCTGCCTCTCAATGACCCTTACAGGAAGAAAGGAGGTACTGTACCTGTTTTGTTTAACTGTCCATTTCACCAAACAACATGCCAATTCTGTGATGCCCATATACTGTATATTAATCATCAACTTAACAGGACTAAAAGGATGTGAGAGCCTCTGTTACTCTCTGATAACACTGTACAGAATGTTTTTCCTCATAGCCATGGGGAAATCCCTTTCCATGAAAATATTCCATACAGACAGACTTCCCTGTTCTCTGTGTCCAGAGTTTGGATATTTACTGTCAGGATATCATATAAATACAGTGCTGCTGTAAATCAACACAGCGGCACAGTGCACCGTTGGGTACAGTGAACTGCAGGCGGCTTTATGTCTCAGAATAACATAAGCAGAGCTGTGTCATCATCATGGGCAGTGATAACCACCATGACTGAAGAGACAGAGAAAAGAGCTCCACCTACAGAAACTTTAACAGAAGGTTGAAGGAAATGTTTCTTGTCCTCTCTCGCTTGTTTTTTCCCTCAGTCATAATTCTCTTATTCTGTCTGTGCCATTTGTCTTCTAGTGAGGATGAAACTGTCAAATAACAGGGTATTAATTTGTATCATTAGGTCCAAAAGCCATTCTCCCCATCGATGGCCCCTGGAGAAACGGGAGCCTGAAAGCTTTCATGAGGAATGTGGACGCCGGCAAGGAAGAAACTGGTAAAGATCTCAAATCATAGGTACACCAAGACCTCCCCGGGCCCTTTTGGTTGTTCTAATCTCTCTGTGCGTGTATGTGTTTCCAAGGCTGTGATGTGGACTGTCAGATGGACGGCGTCACTAAGCTGGCTCCGGTGGTGGCCATGTATGCTGGCCGACCTGAGATGCTGGAGAAAGTGGAGAAAGCCATACGGGTGACCCAGAACAACGACATGTGTGTGGCTGAGACGCTGGCTGCAGCGCGGTAAGAGACGGTTCTGAAGACGATGATAACAGTTTGGTCAGGGACAGTCATACCATTATTTATATGGGAGTATTCACCATTCTTCTTCTGTCTTTGTTAGGTTTTTGGAGCATTTCATTCTGAATGGTCCAGATCCCAATGTTCTGAATGCAGTACTGGCTCAGATGAATGACCCAAAGAGACAGAACCCTCAAGAGCTGGACCGGGCTGTCATTGGTAAGGCTACATGTGTCTTTAAAGCTTCATTCAATTTGAGTTTCAAAGGAATAATTTGACATTAATCAATTTAATTTGACAGAATATAATAACTGTTTGTGAAATATGAAGCTATACCCAGGAGTTGTTAAGCTTAGCTTAGCATAAAGACAGGAAGTAGGGGGAATTAAGTAGTTTGTCTAGTATCAAAGTTAAAAAAAATCAACCTGCCAGCATTTTTAAACCCGAAAAAGTTTTCGTTTTTACATTTCACTTTTTGTACAGATGGAAAAAACATCATATAATGTGTTTTTCCCCTTTGCTTCACGCCTTTATGCTAAGTTTAGCTAATCAGCTCCTGACTTGGGCTTCATATTAAGTGGATAAGAGTGGTAACAACATTCTCGTCTTATGCTGCAAGAAAGCAATTAAGAATATTCCCTAAATTATCGAACTATCTTTCAGCACAATTTATCTGAAAAAATGGCTCTAAAAGTTCGATTGAACTAACTGACTCCGGGCTGTAGCCATATACACACACACTGATCTTCTCATCTAGCTCTCGCCGAAAGGTGAAAACAGATGAGTTAAAAAAAGAAAAGCTATCTATTCAGTTGTAATTTGTGCGAGCAAACAATTTTTCTAAAGAAGACCTGGAGCTGCTGAGCAGATGGACTTGGTTGATGGTTCAATAAAAGGAACATTCGCTCTAATTTTTTTCTCATCCTTTAAACAAGAAAGAAAGAAAGAAAGAAAGAAAGAAAGAAAGAAAGAAAGAAAGGGGGAGACAAAACAGAACACAGAAACCAGCCGTTCTTGAGGGAAATGTGGTCAAAATACATGATACACAAAATGCTACATGCAGTAACATGATCATGATCAAGAAACTATAGCAACTGTGTTTCAAAATCAAAATATAATTTCAAGTTTCAACATATATGTGTATGGTACACAATGTTAGTTGTGACTGACAGCCAAAAATAGATTTTTTTTTTAAATGTTCAAACTCTCAACTATGCATGTTATCTCTCTTCCTGTATCCCTGCTGAAGCACATATCAACCAGGTGAAGGACAACCTAGCCAAGACGTCCCAGCAGCTCATACCTGCTGTGTTCACAGACACATGAGGTAAGCCAGTCGGCGGCAGCAGGATCCAGGTCTGTTGACTTGGCACGGCTTGCGCGCCCTCCCCGTCAGTATATCCGCTGGTGGGTCCTCCAGCCTTTGATCTCCTGACTCATGGTGTCCGTCCTCCTTCCTTTTCATTTTCCCCTTCCCGCTGAGTTGAGTGTCTCAGGTTTTACAGGGCTGAAAGGTTGAGATGCTTAAAGTGCATGTAAAGAGTTCTGCGTGGCAGATCTGTTCAAGTGCCTCCTTTAATTGTAGGATAATGATGTTGCAAAAGTAAAACAACGTGTGATGTTTTTCAAGGCACAATGAACAAGAATAATCCTATATATTCAATTGATGTTTCATTACTGTATGATTTGCCGTGTTTCATGTATCTGCTGCTAAGTCTGAGTTTGTGTCTAGCTTTGCCTGGTGCGTTCCAAGGAGCGCTGCATGGAGTCCTGAAGCTGAACCAGCTGGATGAAGCCGTCAGGGACACCATGCGCCGCGGGGGATGCACCGCCAGCCGATCCTCCTTCATTGGAGCCTGTTTTGGGGCACAGGTACTGTAAGAAAAAGGTTCTCAGGCACATAAACAATCTTTTGTCACTGATACTGTTAAAGACTGTTTAAAGGGGTCATATTAGCCTTTTTAGGGTTTTTGCCTTTCCTTTTTTGTGTTGTGTAGCATTTTTGTGGCAGGCGTTATACAATTATATATTTTTTATATATTTATTATAAAATATACACACTCCAGTCTGTCTTTAAATCCCCCTTCAGTGTAGCTTCTCATATACTTTTGTCTTTTAAAGGTAGAGACATAATCTGCTGCTTTCAGCCAGTAAAGGGGCACTACGTAGTTTTGGGGAAGAAATTTTAATCGGAAGAGAAAGATTTTCATTGACTTACTTTTTTATGCTTTAACAAACTTAATTAACAAACTGACCTTAAAGGATAACACAGTGTCATACTGTTATACTGATGTTTGTATTATTACCTCATTCATATTGTAAATATTAAAAAACTGAGTTTGAATCTCGTCTCCAAAACTACACAGCACCCCTTTAAGTATTATTTTTACAGTCTGATAATATTTTGATATCAACAACGGATAAACAGACTATGTTTGTGATAGGGGTCGTTATTATAATGATGAACTTAAGGAGAGTTATCACCTGGCTCAGCTCTGCACAGTTTTTTAGTGTTTTTCAGCAGATTGTTTAGGTTTTCCTGCCAGCGACTTTACTGCTTTGGTTCACGCTCACGGCTCTTATCAGCATTGTTTCCAGTCATAGCAGACAGCTGTTTCCAGCGAAAAAAGAAAAAAAAAGCCCAAATCCAATGCACACTGCCCAGCATCCAACAGAAAAAGAGTTAGCAACTAGATGAGAGTTTACAGCTGTCAAACTAAAAGCAAAGTGATGAACTGAAGCTTACTTACATTTCAGGTCAAGCCCTGCAGTATTTACAGCGTCAGACAGACAGCAGCAGCATATGGAAATATATCATTCTGGATGTTGTTGTCTCTTAACTCTTTTGATGAGTTTGACAGTCAGCTCAGATATTCTGAAAGCTTTGTGCTTCCTCTGATGCTTTCAGCTGTCATCTTGATGTGTTTTCAGACTGGTCTCCAGGGAATCCCTGAGTCTTGGAGGAAGAGGACGTTCAGATATCCCCTGCTGTTGGAGCTTGCCGAAAACGTGATCCAAAAGAGTCAGCAAATGTAGTTCAGCTTTGATTTTGCCCTAAATGCGCCTGTTGTAATTGCTTTTTCAAAGCTATATTAGATTTTAGGAGGCTTTCACATGTTGCAGATGCACTTTGACACGATGATCCATGACAGTTACATTCGAAAAGTCTCGCACTGGATGAAACTCGAAGCCATTTGCTCCGTCAAAGCTGTATCGTGCAAGAAAGTGAAAGTCTGCAAGTTCGTACCGAGGACATGCAGGTGCGTTGTAACAACAGTCTCAAATAAAGAAACTTTTATGTCACAAACACGTCTTGTTCCATTATCTTTTTTATGTTCTCTGCTGCAAAGTGGCCTGTTGGGATTAACCTGAGGAAAGCTGCTTTGCCTTGATGAGAAAGTCATTTTGCTGAAGTTAAATTTCTCCTCCCTTGAGTACTTTCTGTTATTGTGAAGAGAAAGAACAGATAGACACAGATTTACTACTGGAACAACCCGACAGCAACCTATTCCTCCCTCGAAGGAGCTGTTCTGCCGGCCCAAAAGTGCTGACTTCCATATTCACGTTTTTTAAAGCAGCCGCCCCAACAACTCTGAAAGTTAGCCAAGCATTTAGCAAAGCCAAAGCCTTAATATCTTTGACATAGTGTGGTTATAAAAAAATGCACTGCGTAGGCTACTGCTGCAGTCCATTAGCTGTTTTACAGCTTATACTTGATAAATGATAAATAGTTTGACCTTGTTTGAATCTGGAACATTTCAATGTTAACACTGTAAATCACTACCTTTAATGTAAACTTGTGTTACATGTCATCTTGGCAGCGCAACAAGAAACTACTTTATGTGCGTTGTCAGTCGTGCAGACTGAATGCAACATAGGAACTATTAAACGTGTGGTTGCACAAACCTTCGAGCCATCGTTTAGCTGAGTAAAGGGCTTCTAGCTGACGGTGTGTTGGTAGCCTACAGAGGGGAAGTCATTTGATTTCTCTCTCTGCCTGACTTCCTCCCACACAGCAGGTAGCAGCCTTCGTCTGGCATAATTACATCCAGACCTGAAGGGTGTTTTTGTTTTCCTAAAATCTGCCAAATTCCGTTTCCTCGAGACATTTTTGGAGAAAGACAAGAGGGTTGCAGAGGATATCATGTTGTAGAAATGTTATCCACAGTGTGTCAGTATTACTCATACACAGCAAGCCAAATGATATTACATGTCAAGTCGAATTTATTGCAGCTTCATGAAGATAACAGTTATGGGAAATGTATTAACTCTCGCACAAGCAGCACTGGACTGTGTGGAGGTTTTACACCTGAGCAAATAACCTGCTTGCACTCAACCTGCGTCACGATGGTACGAAGCAGACATTTGTCTAAAGGGGAAGATCTAAGCAGTATCCCCCTGTCTCCCATAACACCAATCTGTGATTTAATTTAATTAGAAGTTTGGAGTCCAGCCATGACTGCTGCTTATAAAAAAAGACGCAGTGCTCATGGGGACAGATGAGCCCCTTTCTCTCCCACTCCTCCTCCTCCTCCTCTGCACAGAAGCATCTTGTGATGCTCCTTATGGTGGGAAACACCCACGCACACATGGTGCCTCGAGGTGTCCTTTTGGTTTCCCTTTAATTTCCTTTAAATGTCTTACTTGTATATCTGACTGTAGTTTATTCTGGCTGGGCTTGATAACCGTAAGTGGCCTTTTGAAAATAGCATAACTACTGTATTAAATTGTTTTTAGTCATTTCTTGACTTTAATCGCTGTATTCGTATTATGTGTTGTTGAGACATTGAATGCAACATTCAGATTATGGTAGAGAAGGTGGTTTTCCTTCCATTTTGAACTAATGCCACCTGCTTCTCCACTCCCATATATCAGTAAAATTGTGTTGTGTGTCTTGCATTATGGAGATAAAAGCCCAGAGTTCAGTAGTAGTAATATATAAAATATATAAATATAAATATATAAATCTACTAGTGTAGTTTCACTTCCTATACCTTGTACAAAAACATGAAACAACATTGTGTAAAAAAAACAAATCTTAAAGAAATATTCATTAAAAACATTGGAAACTCCATCCACGCATGCGCGACATTTTCTCACAGCTGTCAGACCAGACCAGGCCGTCGGTGTGAACCATCTTGTACGTATACTATCTTTGTCTGGATCAACAGCTGGGTGGAACTGCGACTAAGAAAAAAAAAAAAAAAAAAGTTGCCTCAATGACATTTTCTACAGGGATGGCAGTTTGACTGTGCGAGCAGCTAGCTGTTGTGTGAAGTGTTTATTTCCGCCGCCGTGCCATGGATTTTAATGTTAAGCGGTTAGCCGCAGACGCCGGCACCTTCCTGAGCCGCGCGGTACAAGTAAGTTTGACCGTTCAGTTCGTGGAAGTTGTTGCTAACCAACGTTTAGCTGCTAGCTTAACCAGCCAGTTAGCGTTAGCTCGCCTGCTAAACAGCTAACGCCACTTAGCATGTAGCTAAGTAGCCCGTTATCGTCTCAGAGGAAAAATCCATAACGTTATTCTGGAAAGTTGGCTGCAGTTACACTATTTGAGTGTTTTTTAAACGGAACCTCCGACATTTCAGTGTCTATTATAGCCAGGCAGTTCAACATAACTATCAAAGCAGGCCTCAGAAACCATTTGATAGAGCTATCAACATTTACCAGACCGATAACCGTTTATATGTGTCAGATATCCGTCCAGCTTGTGAACATTAGATTAAAACTTCCATTAAACACGCCTTGTATGACACCTCGGGCCCGCACTATTTATACTATAATGTATCACTTTCCAGGTTATGGTTATGTGCTCATTATAACCGGATACTTTTGTTTTTGTTTTTGTTTCAGTTCACAGAAGAGAAATTTGGCCAGGCTGAAAAGACAGAGTTGGACGCCCATTTGGAGAACCTGTTGGTCAGAGCTGAGAACACCAAACAATGGACAGAGAGGATTATGAAGCAGACAGAAGTCTTACTACAGCCCAACCCAAGTAAGACCACGATTTTGTGTCTGTGATGAACTTGACTCATCTGACAAACAAAATGCTGACATACGGGACCCCTTTTCAGGGCAGTGTATGCTCCCCACAATGAGGGAGAACGGCACCAAACCCCATTTATAAATCTGTCAACTAAATGCCACTCACTTTGCTCATCAATGCACTTTTAGGTTTCTTAACTCATGACATACAGACACTAATTCCTAATCTTAGAGTTAGATTCGTTATGATGCTTATCATCCAAAAGGCCTGCATCCCAGTGTTGATCTAAAAGGGGTCACATAAAAAAGGGCAAACATCTCTGAGATGTTGTTTGACACACATCAGTTGATAGGGCGTCTGTGAAGTCTGTAAGCTCAGCTGTGCATCCTCCTCTGCTCACACCACGGCGCCATGTTGCTGTATCACAACCACAGCACAGGCACAACAAACACAAGACGGACCAGCTGCTGCTTACAGTCATGTGTAACAGTCTTGGATATGGTAAACTGGATTTGTTCTACTTACATACCACAGATATGTCGGCTGTGATTGTCAGTGTACATGCATATGATGTACATGTAATGTCATGGTTGTCATTATGAAAGCTTCTTTGTAACAAATGTAAGTCAGGCTGTTTTTGGACTCGCTGTCCTAAATTCACTGCCTGCGTTTGGCTGCCTCACTGTAGTCTTATGACTTTGTAATTGAGTTTTCTCGTCGCTATCTGCAGATGTCCGGCTAGAAGAATTTGTGTACGAGAAACTGGAGAAAAAAGCCCCTACACGAATGAACAACCATGAGCTGCTGGGCCAGTCCATGATCGAGTCAGGAAATGAATTTGGTCCTGGAACTGCCTATGGTGAGTGATACACTGACATGCTGGGACTTAAATGAACATAACTCCTTCTGAATCCTGCTCAACCTTGGCTGTGGCTCATACTGTTTTTATTTATGGAGTTTATTTGTCTTATTCCTGCCGCTGGTTGACAAACACAATCATCCCCTGCAGATTCCTCAATTTATGGAACAAACAAAATTGATGCAAGTTTCTTTACTGTCGTGTGTAGATGTGTAAAATTGAGTGAAGGCTTTTCGACACTTCCTGGAAAACATTTGAGCACCACTACATTTTGAACATCTGTATCATCCTTTGCCACGACTTTCATTGTCACAAACACTTTTAGCTTACCGGCTTAAAGTATAGATTTTGTTTTAAAAAAGGGTGAAAATATCATCTTTTAAAATCAATTCAGGAACTTGGGCCTTCTGGAGGCTTCGATTATGCTGGACAAGCTGTACAGTGCGATTTAAGATGTTCTCTCAGTCGTCTGAGAATGATGCAACGCTGTTTTGCTTTAAAGCTCCGGAAATATTTTGTCGACTATGAAACGTCACCCGACTTTCCATCGGTGTTGCGATGAGAAGATAATGAAGTTTTTTTTGCATGAACTGATCCTTTAATGTAAGGCGGTAACATGTTTTCCAAATTAGTTCTGATGAAGCGAATATGTAAAACATGTGACTAATCTGTTTTTTTCCACTTTGAGAGAAGAAGAAAGAGAGGCTGTGTCCGTTGTCTGCCCAGATACTCCCATAAGATTCCCAGATTCTTTCGTAGACGGCCTGTGTGACCTGTTTGGTTTCTTCTTCTTTGAGGTTTATTGGCATTTGGCAAACAACTGATTTTATTTCCAGTTCATAACCTCTACTTCTTCTACATCTTTTCACTCATTTCATAACAGTCTACATTGCCATCTTCTGATGAAAACATGTGTTGCCTGGAAAAGTGCCTACTTTGCATTTTCTTTTATTTGTTTTTTGGTCATTTATTTGACATTTCAAAAATTTGCTTCAAATTTGCTTGAAAATTATATTGAAACACAGCCAAGGCCTCGGCTTGTTAGCACCTTTGAACAACAGCGCTTTCTTTGTAACCACAGGCCTCTGCGTCTGCTCAGTATTGAAGTACTTAGGCTTAAGTTGAGACTGTTGTGCCACATTGTACATTTGTACCGCTGTCCTGTGTTGTATTCAGAGTGAAACTATGCTTATGCTGCTGACCATTACAGGGAACGCTCTGACAAA